>NC_083762.1:33566348-34166348 GCF_963514075.1 Conger conger | reverse complement strand
AGTAGGCCAGGATGTTGGAGCTGGACCCACCGGGACAGCAGCCCATGATGAGGATGGCCACTGCCTGCACGGGCATCACGTTGAATGCCAGCGACAGCGCGAAGGCGGTGAAGGGCATGATGCCAAACTGGCACAGGAAGCCCACGAAGATGCCCCAGGGCCTCCGGATGTGGCCCCACAGCTTGTAGATGTCCACGGTGCAGCCCATGGCAAACATGACCATGGCCAGCATGACCGTGAGCACAGCGCTCAGGACCACACTCAGGATCTCGTTGAAGTTGCTGGGAGGGACCAGGCAGGAGGTGCCGGAACATTGGGTGGCGTTGGCAAAGCACGAGACCGCGGAGAAGGAGGCGAGGGCAGACATCGCAGAGCCGGGAGTCTGAGCTAGAAAGGTAGAATCCGACTGAGGGAAGGCAGAGGGTGCTGGTGACAGTGCGTTCCTAAACTGCAGAGGACTGTCCCGAAGGCGCCTCTACCCACTTGTGTCACCTACAGTAACAAGCAATGCACTGGCTTCCCCCTGCAAAACAATGCCTATTAATACCCACCTGACCAAGGACAGAATTTCAAGAGGAAAAAAATTAACCTGCACGGAGGGTTTTATGGGGGCTGGTGACAAACATACAGAGGGAAATGTGTCATTGATTCAACTTCAGGGACAATAAATGTAATTGCAAAAAAATGTTTATCACACCCTAAAATTTGTTACAGGCACGGTTGTCACGCATCACGCCCATGAGGATGCATGTAGCCTATGCACACACTCATACATAAGCTCACACCCACATGCAGGCATGTGTGCAGAAATGCATACGCAGTCATACTCATACCTGTACATACAATATTATGTGCCACTCTAAACTCCTTGAGAAAAAAAAACAGTAAAACTATAGAACAAAGATGAAGTGGACTTTATCACTGAGTAGAGACAGAATGTACTTCTCAAGTAAGAGAGGAGGAGTCTGTGTTCACTCTTACATTACATTAGAGCCTAAAGCTGCCAATGATGCTGGGGGTCTCCTGTTGGAGGGTGGACGCTCAAAGTTCAGTGCAGGATTTCAAACGGGCGGGCAGATACACACGACTGTCAGTTAATATATCATGGGAAATATTTTTAGCCAATTCAGCCAGGGTCAACAATTATTAACATTCATTTGCTAGACACTTTAGACCAAAGATCCTTCAAGGCCATCCTGGCAAACTACAGTAACAACAAACACCAGACTAGGCTGTAACACTATAGTTACTGAATGCATGCCCGTCCACAGTAGACCACGACACAACCCTGGTGAAAAATCTAGTTATGACCAACTTGAAATACCAGCGACCAGCAATCCTAGCTTGAGCTGTTTTGTTCAGCATAGGATTCAGATAACAGTTCACAAATATCTCATATATTCATCTCATAAATGATCAGCACATTTCACAAAATGTTTACTGTGAATATTAGAAGACAAACAGGAGGGGCTCGAGTCAAATCGATAAATAACAGAGGTTGCTGGGTGGCTCATAATTTTAAACCTTTTGTTCCAGAGTGTGGATAAACTGGAATCCTGATTATGGCAGCCTGCAGTAGTGTAAGAAATATGAGTTACTTATAGGATGTTATGAATAATATTTTATGACTTTCAGTACCCCTTCTTGAGGATGTTTAAAAAAATGTGAGTCATTTGACCACTGGGGGGGTGCAGCAATAAGTAAAAAAGCATTTTGCCCAATGACTTTTGATGTTTTTGCCTTAAAATTGTCATCATTGTGCGTGGTTGTATCTCAAGGCAGAGTCAAGAGCATTTGTCCATTACAGTCAATCAAAAATGGTGGCAGAGTTGCCAAACAGGAAGTGAGGTCATAACTCAGCAATGTTTTGATGTATCAAAACCAAACTTGGACTCGGGACCCCATTTTGAGGAAGCACCAGAAATGTTCTGTGATTTGACCACATTTTTGCATAATAAGCAAAAATCCGTTGCCCTGCTCTGCTGGACTTCTTCATTAACGCATTTCAATGAGAGTATGCGTCTGCGTTGCCCTGCTCTGCTGCCCATTTCAACCCTTTCATTTCACATAATTTCACCCATTCCCATAGTGTGATTAATGAAGTAGCATACAAAAGGACACACCCTTGGTCTAAGACTAGTTTATTAAGCAAAGTCAGTTACATTGGTCTTTTGCACAGAATATTATGATACAAGAAAAAGAGAAGGGATGCTAGGTATATGTTGTTTTACAAGAAGGCACAGAGCTGGCCACTCCATTACCTCAATCCTTTTTGACTGGGGCAAAGATGTTGCTCGCTTACTTGTGTGTTTGGGGTCGTTGTCTTGTTGAAACATCCATTTCAGGATGTCAAACTGATCCATGATCCCTGGTATACAAACCCAACACCGTAGTACCATGATGTTTGCACCACCATGCTTCACTGTCTTCAGTGTACTATGGCTCGAATTCAGTACCCGGGGGTCACCTGACATACTGTCGACGACCACTAGATCCAAAAATAACAATTTTACAGTCCACAGAATATTACGCCATTTCTCTTTGAGCCAATCGATGTGTTCCTTGCCCAATTTTAACCGATTGTGCACATGCCCTTTTTTCAACAATGGTGCTTTACGGGGGCTTTTGGCTGATAGCTTAGCTTTTATCAAACGTCTTCTGACTGTAAAAACACTTACAGGTAATTCTAGATCATCTTTGATATTTTTGGAGCTTATGAATCTTTGCCATTCTGACTATTCTTTGATCTGTTTTAACAGTAGTTGCTTGTTTTCTTCCCCTTGTTTCGGGTTTTTGTTGCCATTTTAAAGCATTTGAGATCATTTTAGATGAGCATCCGATAATTTGCTGCACTCCAATCAACTTTTTAATCATATGACATTGTTCCTCCGAACAATGTTTGGAATGACCCATTTTACTCAGCAATTCAGAAGGAAATATATTTTATAACAATGTGTCAAACATTTGTTTCCCTTCTTCCTTAATAAAGCACAATTAATGACACCTGTTTTTTCACAGAATGAATGAATTCTCTAATTAAACTCCACACTGCTATTATTTTGTAGACACCCCTTTCAATGAATGAGTCAATTACTGAGAACAAGTAGCATGCATGTCATGACAGTTGGGTCTGTTGTTTTTCTATTACACTACTACATCTACAACTAAAGTATTTGCCATGCAGAAATATCACTACTACTAATATCATCAGGTTACCGTAAATCCTCAAATTGTGTCCAGGGTCTTCTATTTACTTAGGCTGCACAAAGCACAGGCCTTTATTTGGGGCAGGCTTGTATTCGAGGCAGGCCTTTATTTCTTATTTGGCTTCTGTTGTAGAATTTTATTCTTAGAAATAAAGTAAAAGGCTACACTTAAAGTGGGCCAACACTGTTCAACACTTCCTGTAACCGTTCAGAAATCAATTAGTGTAGGCTAATCAGGAAACACCGTTTGGTAAGTCATAGTGTCCGTCTTAACAGACTTAGTTTATGGCAAATATTCTCAAACACAATAAATCACATGCAAGTCCAGAATCCATAAAATAACAACTTGCCAGATACGCCTTCATGAACAATAACACATTAGCGTAGATAACAGCAAATTAAGGATCTTTTTTTCCTAAAGTGCGTTTTATTGTGACACATGCGTTTCGTTTGGAGCAGCATACCGGTAGGCTATCAAAAGATTTTCGCTTTGGTTTGGGATTTAATTTACTTTTGGACTGTTTGATTCTATTGCTAAATGTTGGGACTGATGGGCACTGAAATCTGGGGGGTATTTGATGATTGTTAAGTTTTATGTAGTTGAGTGTCGGGATTTCCACCCGTCTGTTTATTGCGAGCCAAGGCAGCCGCTTTCATTCATTCATTGAACGTGCGCTGTGCTGTAAATACATGGAAACCTTATTGCGTAGCCAAGTAGCCTAAATGGAGTTAATTTTTTATTTTTAACCAGCCTGATTTACTTTTTATTAAATTCATAGGCTGGGATGCCTTGCGGCAACAATTGTGTTTGAATGTATACTGCTTCAGCCTTTGGCAAGCTACTCAGAAGGGGGCGGCAAGCGACTGGTAGCTTGAGAGCAACGTGTTGGAGACCCATGGTGTAGAACGACTTTTCATTGGCAACCGTATTAAACCAACCAACGATATAAAATATTAAGAAGCTCTTTTATTTCATTGAGTTAAATCGAAACAATGTCTTCTAGTGCTCATGGACTGATAGCCCTACTGATAGGCAATATTACCCCGGCTTGTATTTGGGAGCCGGCCTTTATTTGTCCGAATCGGCCACGCCCCCGGCTATTATCCGAGGCCCGGCTTCAAATAGAATCCCGGACACAATTTGAGGATTTACTGTGCTGTACTACCATGTAAAAGTCACTGGCTTTCTGCAGCAATGTTGTGGCCTGTAGGGTATAAAATATTAAAAGGTATTTAGCGCTTTTATCTGAAGTGACTTCCAGTCAATTAGATTACACAGGGGTGTGGCCTGTATAGTGTAAAATAGTCACTGGCTTTTATGTAGTATGGTGTGGCCTGTAGAGTGTAAAATAGTCACAGGCTTTTATGTAGTACGGTGTGGCCTGTATAGTGTAAAATAGTCACTGGCTTTTACGTAGTAGGGTGTGGCCTGTAGGGTTTAAATGACTAATTGCTTCAGAGGCAAGAGCATCATAGGAGTGCATATGCTATAATGCTTCTGCTGTAAAAGTGAGGGTGACTTCAGATGTTGTTTCAATTGACAATGAACAGAAAAACAGAAGCACAATTGCATTACTGCTTTTATTAAACCAATCAAATGTCTTTAGTTCTTACAGTATGTACAGCTCTGCCCCCCTGTACCCCAGGGGGTGGTAGGTCAGCTGACCCTCTCTGGTTTGCCCTGATTGGCCGACATCTCCAGGTTAAGGTTCCCGGTCACGTGGGCAATGAAACAGCGGAGGAGGTAAATCCCAGAGAACTGCGTCGAGCTGTCAATGAGAGAGAGAGAGAGAGAGAGAGAGAGAGAGAGAGAGAGAGAGAGAGAGAGAGAGAGAGAGAGAGAGAGAGAGAGAGAGAGAGAGAGAGAGAGAGAGAGAGAGAGAGAGAGAGAGAGAGAGAGAGAGAGAGAGAGAGAGAGAGAGAGAGAGAGAGTGGGCAGCCGTAGTGCGATGCCTGGGGACCCACTCCAGTTCTGAGGCCAGTGCCTTGCTCAAGGCAACAACAGGAGCACACAGAGGGGCAATGTCAACTCTCCAATTCACCTAACCTGCATATATCTGGTGTGTGTGTGTTGGAAGAAGTTAATTTATATATGGCTGTGTGGTAGCTCCTCAGTGTCCCGGTTTTATCAGCAGGGTTATCTGGAAAGCAAGCTTGCCACAGGAAGCCTGTATCTAGCTGGCCCCTATGTCAGTGACCTGCTTGTTACTGCCCGTCACTGTACGTGGTGGTGGGAGCTTTCAGTTTGCCGCCCTGCAGTTCGCATCATATGTGTAAATGCTATCTTATCTTATCTGAAGGCCAATAGTCAGCTGATTCATGGTGACAGAAGTGCACAGAATTACTGACAGCACTGAGCCTCCACTCCTTTTTTGAGCTCTGCAGACCAAGAACGGCAAGACTCTAAAACCTGGTTGTGTCTTCGAAGCCAGTGGCAACTGTGAAACCAGTTTTGTAAAACTAGCATTTCTAAAACAGCCCTGTAAAGGCCAAATATGTAGTTGTGCTTTGTGCAGCTAATCAATGTCTTCTCCCTGGGATTAATTTTTAAATCTTTCCTCCTGGGAATGAAAAATACATGAAAAAAATAAAAGCCCCCAATTTGTCCTGCCTCTCCACTCTCACCCTGTTATCTGGAAGAAACATTTATGTTCGTCTTATCCTCTTTTAGACTATTAAATTCAAATCAGGCGAATAATGGAATAGAACAGGTAACTATAACAGCCAAAACATGAACCACAAAAGTCCACAGAACATGAAGCTACAGTACTTAGTCAAGCCTTGAATGTAGCAGGGCTCAACAATAAGGATTGTGGACGAGGCAAGTAAAAGCTGCGTTGGGACAGTAACATCAGTTGTCCGACTGATGTTTCAAGTAGTGTTCATTTTTTCTAGACATTCATGGAATAACCTGCACTACTTGCATATTCAAGCACATTAAAATGGAGTAACGTTAATCCGGTTGTGTGTCTTGCAAACTCAAACCAACGCCTACTGCAAGTGAGACCTGATTCGAAATGTTGGTCGAAACAAGAATAGGAGGCTGCGCAAATGCTAAAATATTATGAATTATACCCAGGTCTGGGCGATCTCGATTGAGATTGGCTGGAAAGTGTCCCTTAAGAAGTTAAATAGTCTGATCGGCGTTCAAAATGTTCAGTACATACTGGCTACTGGCTACCGTTGATAGCCTACTTAAAAAAATGATAAAATGAGTATCAACTTTTGATTGCAGAAGTTGTAACGTGTTATATACAGAACTTGTTTTACATCATATAACGTACAGTACTGGCACAAAGTATGGAATTACTGTGCTGTAAGAAGACTTTTAGAAGCCCACTCTTAAAAGGGTATGTGGTTGGCTATCAGTGGCATTCCTCCTACCTTTGATTTTAAAAACAGTTGTTTTGAACATAAGTGGAAGGTTAATGAAATTACATGTGACCCGCTCTATCATAATCATGTCATTTTTGGCAGTCTTTCGCTTTCATCTCAATTTTGTAGACCAGTATCTTGGCTTTCATAATCTGCATGGCTTAATGCTAAATTCAGAGTAAAAATATAGTTTTTAAGCTTTAATGCAAGATGTCAAAGTGAAAGTAACACCGGAGTTCTGTATTACTCGGAGGCTAGCCAGCTTGTCAACAGTAACAAACAACCACATCAGCTGCATTTGTGTTCATGTATTTGCTTTCATGGTCTGTATGTCTTAATGTCAACAGTACATTAGTCTAAATATAGTTTATAGGGTTTATACATAAGATTACAAGATATAGCCCTAGAGCCCCAGTGCCGTTAGTCTCCCAGCCTCACGTAAATGCCATCTAGTGGAATAATTTGCCCTTTTTGTCAAAAACATGGTTTGGTGGCACTCAGAATGTAATGCTACACAACTCCCTTGATATCTGGAGTAGAGAGATAACTTTGGTATCGTTAGAAGGCATTTTGTGGTCAATGCGACTGATTTTGATAGAGCCGGTCACATATGACAATCAGTCATTTGAAATCTTTTTTTTTTTTTTTTGCTGATATTATATTTGTTACATATTACATGTATAATTCCAAAATAAGAAACTGTTGCACAATATTGCATTACTCATCAAACTTTAAAAATGCAGTGTTAATTTGTGTCAGGGCTGCATGTGATTTACATAGGCAACCTTTGGAGCAGATCACCAGAACCCATTATGGACTAAGGTGGCCCTATAGAAAACCCACAGAAAGGCCTAGAAATCCCAATGCATTTCAAGGATCAAGTGTCTTGAAAAAGGGTAATGTGATCAAATACGACACTGGCGTCACATCTGTCTGTTAAGGGAGATGTTGCGGGCAGGTCACATCCGCCCATAAGGGGTTAAATGTGTGACTGTTCACTCTATGCTGGTGACTGTGATAGGCACAGAGCCAGATTTGTAGAATGGCTACCTGCCAGTACTGGTTAAACCCCTACCACAGTCACAGCAAGAAAGGGCATGGGCTGATTTCTTTGGACTCCTGGTCATAGAAAGCAGTACAAGATCCTACTGGAGGTCATTGAGTTCGTGTTGGTCCACTAGGTGTGGAACTAGCGTTTAGTTCCATGAAAAGAATAAAAACTGGCAAAATATCTTGTATACTGACATGCTTACTAAATTAATGTATGTATATGCGCATAAAAGGACCAGTTTGATACCGCAAAGGTTGTGGGAAGGTGGCTGAATACAGAACAGAGAGCAATGAGAATGTGAACCTCTCCAAATCATTCACTTGTGTGAGTGACGCGCACACACACGCAAACAAAATCTAAGTTGTAAGAATGGGCATACAGCAATGTAAATCTTTGTTTTCAGAATAAATTGATTACCCCAGAGAGAGCTGCATATATGGTTATGTCTATTTATATTTGTAGATGCTTTTAAAACAAACAATCAGTTTAGGGCAGTAGAAATTCAGTTTGGAACAGTGGACTGGCCCAACCGGGCAAGTCGGGGAAAAAAGTATTGAGCCCTGGATGCAGTTAGAACATTGATACCGATTAAGGTCATCTTAAATCACCACCACCATTTTCTAGAACCTTCTGCCATACCTGACCAGAAAGGGCTGTGGGTAACATCCTCCTGTGTGCGTATGGATGGCTTCCTGCAGCTGGAGCAGGTTTCTCAGCAGCACCCCCTGCCTGCCCTTATCGATCTTCGTCACCACGATCTGCAAGAAAATACATGCCCAGAGAGCACAGGGGAGAGGGAAACGGATAAGAGAAGGTCATTCAGATTCAGCATGCATTTCTGCCTGCCAGAACATGCAGGATATTTTATATTCATTATGTCATTGATAATTCTTTGATTGTTTACCAACACAGTTATTGTGTTTGTACGGTGTCCTAATTCTTCATCTGTGCCATGTCTAAATGTGTTGTCGTATGCTCTGGAAACATTTAAAGGCATTAAAAAACCTTCAATGTCTACAGAGAGTGACATTAGGAAATGGATATTTTATTCAAGGTTCAGATTTTTCCTGACAACACCCTGTCCTCAGAGATATGTTAAAACTGGGCTTCCAACATACAAAGTCTGAACCAGAACAAAGCTTGAATTCACAAAAAAAATACCATGTGTAACCAAGTATGGAAGGAAAAAATAAATTTAAAAAAGCAGTCAACTTGCGCCACCTGTTGGCAAGCCCTGGAAATTTCCAAGTGCAAAACTGCTTGTCATGCTCTAACGATGTGACATCAACATCAAAACCACATCCGTTTTACTCACCACGTAGGGCAGCCCAAGCTCTTCACACATTTCAATGGCAATCTTGTCCATTTCCTGCAGCCCCACCGACCCGTCGACCAATATGAATGTCCTCACCAGACTGGACAACAAGAGAGGAGCGACACCCAGTGGGATTAGCCGGTTCTGCGCATGACAGCAGAAACCCACGTGCATGACTGACCCCCAAGCCAACAGAGACAAAGACTGCTTGGCGTGTAGGTTTAATATCAAGCCCCCCACCCAGGACATAGTCAAATCAAGCCGAACACACTGAATCATTGAGGAGAGAATAACTTGCTCTTCATGCCTGCTAGCAGCTGGATATTTTTAATAATATTCTTCCAGGTTATTTTTAGTTTGCTCATGCAATTCTTCTGTAAATAAACATTTCATTTGTTCATTTGTTTTGGAGTCTGAAGTCTTGAAGGCAGGGCACTGAACTCTACAAGAACTCAGCTATATACACTCTATTAGGTAGACCTGTACACCAGCTTGTTAATGCAAATATTTAATCAGCCTATCATGTGGCAGCAACTAAATGCATAAAAGCATGCAGAGATGGTCAAGGTGTCAAGCAGTTTTTCAGACCAAAAGTCAGAACAGTGGTTTGAGTATCTCAGAAACTGCTGATCTCCTGGGATTTTCACACACAACAGTCTCTAAAGTTTGCAGCGAATGGTGCAAAAAACAAAAAAACATCCAGTGAACAGCAGTTCTGCAGGTAGAAATGCCTTATTTAGTCAGAGGAGAAGGGCCAGACTGGTCAAAGCTGAGAGTAAGGTGACAGTAACACAAATAACCACGCATTACAACAATGGTATACAGAAGAGCATCTCTGAACACACAACAAGTCAAAGCTCTAGGCAGATAGGCCAGAGCAGCAGAAGACAAAACAAAAAAACCTAATAAAATGCTCACTGAGTGTATAGGGCTTGCAAAATAGATTCAAAGCTTCATAAACATTAACAAAGAACACTGCAGACAGTTTTACGAGACTGGTGAACACATTGGGGGACCTTGAATGATTTTCCATACGGAATCTTCTCATATCTTTCCCATCATTTGGTCTGTGCTTACTATAGACGGCCCACTTGAATTCAAACCACAAACATGATCAGGTCTGAAGTCTCAAGACTGGAAACTGAGATATTCAGTGCCAAACAGTCATTTTGTGGTCAGTTAACCACTCCTTTGTTGACTGAGGTATGCTTGGGATACATTGTTTTGCTGAAAGATCAATTTGAAGCCAAGGTTGAGCTTCTTGGCGGAGGAAAACAGGTTTTGGCCAAAATGTTTTGGTATTTAATGGAGTTCATGACTTCATTGACTTTAACAAGATACGACAAGTAACAACAACTCCATAACAGGTCTCAGGCTGCACAAATTACAGGAAACAGTTCCAACCAAAAATAAGATTAAACATAATTTTTGTAAAAAATATTCAGGTAATGCACACACGTACAACATCTGGAGACAATGTTGCTGTGCAATCTGTACTGAAGTCACTCAAAGTGTGTATTTTTTGCTTTAAACAACAAATCGTAAAACCACGATTGCCCCAAAACCAGTCATTGTAAAGCCGACAGGCCATCAAAAAAACTCCTATAAATATCTAAAAGGTCCTTCCTCACACAAACAAAAACACACTAAAACCGAAACTCCAGAAACTGAACTATCCCTCTAAAACAGGAAAACTGCTCTTAGAGAAAGTGCTACACAAGCTTAACTGAAAATATGACTTCATTATTCTTCCTGTCAGTCATCAATAACGTGTTGCCTGTCACTGCCTTGATAGAGCATGCACTCAAGATTTAATTTGCATTCAACAGCTGGGACGTGACAATGCAAAAGCAAGAGTATGGCAATGCAGCTCAAGGTTTGTGCCAGTTGTGTAAAATGAGAGCCTCGGAACAAAGTATGCATACCTTAGTATGCATGGCAGGATCAGGTGAGTATGTGGGTTGCACTAGCCCATGGTTGCACTAGCCCAAAGCAAGCATATCTTAGTATGCATGGCAGGGTCAGGTGAGTATGTGGTCGCACTAGCCCATGAAATGCTGCGTCATTACAACACAGGACATTTTCTAAATCTGCGCTTCACACTAATTCACTTTAAAACATCTAAAATAACTATTTTATGGCTATACTATAAGCCATAATAAGCAATGAGTAAGGTTTCAGCTGTGACCAAAACTATTTTTTGCCAGGCAGACTAATAATATTAAGAAACCCTTAAAGTGATTTGTTTTTATTTACTCGTATTCCTTGCTTTCTCTTTGAATCTCTCTGAATGCTACCAATGACTGTGCAAATATTATGTTCACAAAACAACACCGAAAGATGATTGGCTCAAAGAAACAGGAGTAAATTACTTTGTTGTGGTTCCAGTCATCGCCATTGAAACAAATCATATTTGTGTTTGTATGTTTTTCTGCATAAAAGAAAACACAGAATCCTGTGCTAATGCGACCTCTGGTATACTGAATAGTGGCACTTCCGATTCATTGAATGCCGATAGGCTGCTACTATTCAGGACACATTATTCAAAAGGTCAAGACCAACATCTAAAATAATGATGTTCAGATGGAGTTAAAAAGGATCCTTTAAAAAGGATGGTCAGAGCCATACCGTGCTCTTTCCTCCAGGTAAGACTCAACCATTTCCCGGAAGTCCTTGGGCGCCTTGTAGCCGTAGCCTGGCATGTCCACCATGGTGAAGGCCTTCCCCACTTTGAAGAAGTTGAGCTTTTTCGTGTGACCCTGCGTGGAGCACAGACCAACGTAAGCCCACCATCAGGGAACGGATGAAAATGGAGAGAAAGAATAGCCAAAGGAGGCGATAGAGCCAAAGAAAGAGGCTTGTGGGAAGAGAGAGAGAGGGAGGGAGGGAAGGAGGGAGAAGGACTCTTCTCCTCACCGGAGTTTTTGAGACCCGGACCTCGATGTCAGGCACCAGGGAGAAGAGCGTGCGGATGAGAGAGGACTTCCCCACATTACTCCTGCCGATAAAACACACCTGGGACAGAGAAAGAGAGAGCTTAACACATGAGTGCGCACACACGCACAATATCCCTGACATACACCTAGTACTACATTACATTACATTATTGGCATTTGGCAGACGCTCTTATCCAGAGCGACGTACAGTTGATTAGACTAAGCAGGAGACGATCCTCCCCTGGAGCAATGCAGGGTTAACGGCCTTGCTCAAGGGCCCAACGGCTGTGCGGATCTTATTGTGGCTACACCGGGATTAGAACCACCGACCTTGCGTGTCCCAGTCATTTACCTTAACCACTACGCTACAGGCCGTACTAAAACAGTCAATGTTTAGTCAGAAGGTTATGCAAGGCCAGACAGGTCTAACAGTCTAAGTACAAGTGACAAACTGGGAAGGAATTGAAACACTATACTTTTATGTCAATTAATTGAGCGCTAAATCTCAGATCTGGTGAGAAAGTAATTAGCACTAAGCTAAAGGATCAATGGACAGGTTCAAGTCTTATTGAGTTCCCAGGGCCCTCGGTTTTGTAGACGTCAATATCTCATCTCAGCCCGGGCAATAACCCTTTCACTGAAAACTAACTAGAGAGCGGTAGGGCCAATGTGATTTACTAACTTAGTTTTGATGCTTTGTTATGCTACGGGTAAAATTCAACCCTCCCGGTACTTGCAATGAAGTTTAATTTTCGACTGACAGATTGACTCAATAATGACTAACATTTAAACCATGTGATTTTCTGCAGACGGCACACATTTCTTTGCTAAATGGGAAACGAAAGTGCCAGTACATATTTTTATCTGCGGAAATGTCTTTGTGAATCGACCTGCAGGGTGATATGGCAAAGATTGAAGGAGACCCTCTCTTTATGAGGGGGAAGGCGAATAGACTGTCAGGCCCATTTTCAGTTGATTTCAGTGATTAATATTGTAGGATAGGACCCAGGGGGGGACCAGTTTTCAGCGGGTGATTACAGAGGAGATGACTGCCCCCCCCCAGGGTCCAAAAAACAATCTCAGGCCACAGAGGTAGGACAAAAAGTGCAGCAAAAACAGCGTTTCTCTAGAACCTTGCTGCCCCCTAAAGCCATTTTCACTCTGAGCACAATGAAATGATAATTAGATTTATACTCTCCAGAAGGGCTCTGACTTAGTGGTGGCCCCACGTTAATTGGCAGTATCGGCTACCCCACTCATGTCTGCGGCAGGCTGAAAACGACACTAGGTGAGACTAACTGCTTTTATTTTGAAGTTGGAAAAATGAACGAATGCTTCTACTACTTCTACTTTTGCTTCAAGGGTGCACGAGTAAAACCTTCAGTACTGGTGCAGGTACAGATAAACAGTGGATAAATTACATACAGATTGAATTAGTATCACATAATTATACATAACTATTATTATTCTGATTATACTATACATACAAATTTTTCACAAAATTATTGTCAGCATTTAATACTTGACAGCATATCAAAAATCAATTTAAACAACATATGTTTTGAATGTGGTTACATGTAAGAGACATGTGATTAATAGCTGGTGTTTACATGAGTAATAGGAGATTAAGTAAGAAAAATACCTAATTTTATATTCTCACCGGAGAAATAGTTGACCTTGATGTTATTAAAAGAGGCTTTGTCATGGACCAGTCAATTCTCCCGTTTGACGACAACCTGCTAATTCAATGACTCAACTGAACTGCTACACCCCTACAACCCCCCCCCACCAAACCAAATTGCCCCCACAAACTATTCCCGCACTCAACTCCTCCCACCAACCTGTGCTGACCTCAGGCTGCAGTGTGCCTGGCGCATGGTCCATCCTCACAGCAGAGGTGAAGTAGTCAATGCGGTGTTTTGTGGAGGGGATGAAGAGCTGCTCAGCCCTGGTGATGTCCCCCACGCTGGGCTGGAACAGATTGAACTCCCCCCGCCACGCTCCTGGAGCCAGGTAAGCCTCCAGTGCACTGAAGGGGAATAGCAGGCCCCTCAGCTTCTTCTCGGGCAAATGAGACGCCGCCCGGAAAGAGGCCAGGCTGTGGGCGCATCGCTGCCCCAGTTGGACAGTCCAGAGTGCAGGCCATACCCAGGCCTTTCGTCGCAACATCTGGGGTAGGCGGTCGCACCTCTCACCTCTCACCTCGAGATGTGTACTGCAAATATGGGGAGGAGAAACATTAAAACAAACAACAGACTTCAGAGAGTGAGCTGAGAATGATGGTCCATGCCAAACTGCTGAAATAACACTGCTTATAAAAGGGCACCACTCGCCACTATCTGTCTTGAGACTAGCATGCTTACTGTAAATATGATAAAACTAATACTAACAGATGCAAGACACATTATCTAACATGCCTGAGTTGTGGATGAAAACAGAATAGTTGTGTACTTGACCCAAATAAAACGGTTACTGGGGTTAATTTTCTTCATAGCCTAGAAAAGAGATCGTTTCCACTGCGAACAAACCAAATAACACACACACGTTGCTCAAGGTTCTATTTTGACATGGCCGTGGTTGAACGTACTTTATGTATACGTGTCCGATAATGAAAGACGTGTTAAGTCTTTACAACTGAATATACGAGTTTGTTCACTACTTCAAAAACGTAGTACCAGCAAACGACCAAACCTAGCCACGAAACAAGAGATGGTTCAAGGTTGTACGCTAGGTTGGTGGTTAGACAGCCTGCATATCAAGAACAAACGATATATGTCGAATAAAATAGTGAATGATAAACATTTTATTTCCCCCCGTTTCCAGTGCTACTAGACGTCTGTTGCATCCTGTCTTGTTTAGATAGCTAGCTACCAACGTTACACGATACCTTCTAGTTAACGTTAGTTTCATTCTGTTACACATCTTTTATTACCACTGCTAGCTAGCCAACCGCTTAATTTTACCGTTATGTGAATGATATAAAAACGTACCAGATCAAATCTTTATTGGTCCGTTTTCACTTTGTTGTGTCAATGACCTGACAACAGACACATTGTTACAACAGTGCAGTTACTTCAAACTTTCCAAATCGCATACGAAAAACATTTCTCTTGAACCTCCATGTTTCTTGGGGAGTGTTGCACTTATTTTAGTCCCAGTGAAACCGACAGTGATTGGAATGGTACCGCATGTTTATTTGAATGTATGTATGGCATTTGCTGAATAATTTTTAGTTTTTTCGCCTGTCATCATTCTATCAACATGCCATAATTAAAATGTCTTTAACTTAATTAAATAACTTAATATTTCCATTGCTTATATAATTCCCTACGACAATTCTGTGACGCTAAAACGACGTAACGTTACTAGCAAAATATATATTTTTTCTGTTAGTAAAAACATTTGCGTTCTTATTTTTGCTGAGATAAGGTTGATATACACCCAGACTTGAACATTATGTTTTGAATATGTTACAGAATTGTATCGCAAAATACGGAATAACTGGCTATTTTTGCTGTGTAATGTAAAATCCAGCTATGCCAACTTGACCAGCTTGAAAATTGAGCTGGCCAAGCTAGTCATAAAGTTGGTATTGCTGGATATGAGCTGGTCAACCAGCTAGTGCTGGTAACTTGTCTGATCTGATAGCTGCTGCAAAAGAGCATGTGTGCTCAGTCAACTTACCCTGAATAAATAAAGGTTAATCATAAAAAACAATGTCAAGCTGGGAGCTGATCAACAAGCTAAACCATGTTGAGCTGGGAACTGGTTAACCGGCTACCAGCTGTTTCAAAACCTAGCTTGAGCTGTTTTTATTTTCCGCAGTGTGGAAATTCGTCTGTTTGTATTTTTACATTTAACTGGTTTTGTAGGACTGCTTTGGTTTCCATATCCTCAATTGCCATATCATCAGCCATCAATTTTGTTGTACTGTTAATTAAGTTTCCTGCTAGCTCATGAATGTAGCCTCTTCCTCATATTTTCATTTCTGATAACACAATTATTTATAAAGCCATAAAACTATTACAGGGCAGCAGTTAGATTAAAACAGTATGAATGATGTCTGTACAGTGATGATTCATCGCTGTAAAGAGGATAACTCTAAATTCAGTTAATCCTCTGTTGAATTCTCCACATTTATAACATACACCATGGAACCTCCTTCATAATGCAAACTATACTTAGACATTTTTTCAGGCACTAGTCACAGGTTGAAGAGTTGCGAGTGGTTGTTTCTTTCTTTCTCCACAAAGCTCTCTCGCCTCATGCATGAGATGTGACTCACACATTGAGGTGTAATCTCAGGCTCACACATGCCCTGGTTCTTAAATCGTATCCGTTTCAGGGACAGCTAGTATACTAGGTGAGTTTTAGAAGTCAAGTTTAGTGCAATTTGAAAATGAACATCAGAGAGAATGTATATTTCAGAACAAATTGTGTTGTCTGCTGCCCCGCCCCCTTAATAAAAGGGAATAAAATGAATTTCATATGGTATACTGTAAAAATGACTCAAAAATGCTTAGCCTATCATTTTAATAAAACCAGTGTGGATTATTGATAATGAATTTAACCCCTTAAGTCCTGGGCCTTAAGTCCTTTGCATTCATTCCTTTTCTCAGGGCACAATTTTCAATCACGATGGTAAAATTATATACCATTTGAAAGCGTTAAAACTCTTGGTTCTATCTGTATAACCTATTTTAAGATTGCTTTAGCAACAATAGTTCTTTATTTTGTAACATGTGGGTTGTAACTCTTCTGTAACTTTGTTTTAGTAATATTTGGAGTAATTCTGACTCTTGGAAAACAAACCCCAAAGAGACCAGCATTATGCCTGCAGTCAAAAGGGTTGCAGAATAGTAACCATTTTATTTTTGGCATGTAATTTTTAAGCTTGTGTTAAGAAAAGGGACTAATAATTAAAATCTAAATATAAAATCTAATAATTTCATATTGTTCCTTATCTCACTTTCAAGGCGATATTATTCAAGACAGAAAAGAAAGAAAAGAAGAACAGAATTTCCTTCTATTGTTTTTCAGGAGTTGAATTAGTTGATTAGAAAAATGCATCCTTCTTATTTATAATAAATGAGGCACCCAGAATTTGACTACCAGTCCCAGTCTGCATTGCACAGTGGGGATTTGATCCGAGACCACGGGGATCATCTGTGCATCACACCTTGCTGCCTTGAGCAACCCAGCATCCCAGGGTTTACCTTGTTGACACAGTGCTTTTATTTGTAGTTCATTTTCATTCCCATCTCTCGCTTCAGGTATCACCATTTTACACTCCTTTAAGGTGCACACACAGTTATCATTAACAGCCAACAGTGACCTGTGGAGATGACCAATCATATTGTTTGGTTTTATATCCCCAAAGACCCTGTCCTGTCTTACTGAATTAGAGTGACAGCGCTGTAGTTTATTTCAGAGACTTCACGCAAAAAAGATCCCACAGCGCTCTAAATCACATTTACGGGATATATTACTGTGGACAGTCGATAGTCGACAGTTTTACAGCAAACTGAGCATCAAGCTGAGAGAGCAGAGGCTCTGTGCTCCTACAGCAATATAAATCACAACAATTTCATTAAGTCTGCTGAAAAACTGAGATCAACTGTTGTACCCCATTATTCACTATACATACATAGGATTAAATACCAGACCAATCAATCTCCACAAAAATGGACAACTAATGCAGGTTCATCGTGATATTTTATGTACTTTGGCTACACATCATTAAAAATAAAATCAATCATTAACAGTATCTTGTCCTTTCTAATCTTCCACCCCTCTATCTTTGTTTAGCAGCATCCAGTTTTTTTCTCACTCTCCTATAGTATAAGCTATGCGATGGCTTGTGTGTGTGTGTGTGTGTGTGTGTGTGTGTGTGTGTTGTGAGATCCCAGGTCAAAAAAGCAGGCAGCAAAAGGTTTTTAGTGAAAAAATTCATTCAAAAGTTAATTTATTCTCACAAAAGAAAACAGTGAAGGGCAAGGGGCGGTGGGAAAGAACAAAAAACAGCCAATCCAAAGCTTCCGGCTGGTGGGTTCCCGGTCCCCGAGCTTTCCTTGGGTTAGTGGGCTCAGTACTACTCCGGGCTTGTGGCAAACTGGAGAAAGATCACAAAACTTCAGCACAGTCACAAAATTCACCATTGCACTTCACTTAGCTCTTTAGGATTCCTATCCTTAAAGCTCTTGGCCTCATCACTCCAAAGCCCATCTGTGCTTGAGGGGGTGTGGCCAGGAGCAGTTCACAATCACCAGGTGTGCCTCGTTGGGTCCTGATGAGCTTCAATTATTCAATTATTGTCCTCAAGACTGGTACTGCGTTTCTCTCCATGGTCCTAAAGCCCTCCAGCATCTCAGTAGGAAAATACCTTCCCTCAATCACATGACCAAGAGGTATCCTCCAGCGGCAGGCCCTTGATGAGGGCCAGGTTGGCCCAGTGGTACCCCAAGGGCACCTCGGGGGGCCACAGTGTGCGCATGTAAGCACATCGTGGGTGCCAGAAAGAGGTAGGCCAGGGGCCCCCTCACTTTTATTTTGAATGCCAATAAGTCTCTCAGCTTAACTGATTATTCAGTATAATTCAATCAAATGTCAATTCAATTCAATTCAATTTCTGCTAAATGAACAGAGAAAGAACAGAGAATTCTGCCTGTGTATGAGTCTTTACAAAAGGAGGGATGGGTGGCACAATCTTCTGTTATTATGTCTTGTTTCTTCTTATATTTTCTTTATATCTTCTTATATCTTTCCTTTTTAAAGAATTCCCTCCAGCCTCAATACAATATAAATATTTTGACAGTTGGTGTGTAGAGGATATTAGAGAGCTAGTACCCAGCATTCAAAGCTTATTGACTTTGTGTAAACTGCCAAGAGCTGCGTCCTCTTTCCATCAATGCTTGAAGGTGGAGATCGGTGAAAATGACCTTGAGACAGGAAGTAAGGCATATCAACCAAATGGAAGGAACAAATGACAAAACAAATGACAAAACGGAGGGGTTCCACTGCCTGTTCAGAGAACGCACAGTATGGCTGAGATTAAGCTTAGGTTCAAGGAGATTAGGTATCTTGGCAGTTCATTCACTAATATTTCAGAGCTTCACAGTATTTGGGGCCCAAAACTGAAGTGTATCTCAAGGCTGCAAAGTTTCTGTCTTATGTCAAGTTAGACTACACCGTCATTATCTATCTCTCTTGCTCTCTCTCTCTCATGACTGTAGTTGATTTATATCTGAAGTACTCTCCTCTTCATTGCCAAGGTTGAGAAAAGCTCCATTAATCTGTCATGGATTTTAATCCCCTCATAGATGAGGTTCAAGCTACTATGGCAAAGTAAATAAAAACACTTCCATCACTGCCAGCTTTGTGTTGTGTTATCATTCTTTATCTCTCTCATTAGATAGATCATAAAAGTTTTTTCGATATTTTATGAACAATTTCCCAATTTAAAGAATAAACACACCATTACCAACCTTCACACCAGCCTCCATTTGCATTCCTCCTTTATAGGGAAACAGTTCAGAGCTGACAGTGTCTGGTTCTGGTTGTCTGGCCTTGTGTTACATTGCTGGCAGAGAGCACAATTTGGAGCTGCACCAAGCCAGTGCCCTGAGAGGGGGGACCTGTAATTAACCTGCAGTCCATCGCCACCACACCACCCTGAGGCACAAAATCACTGCTGTCTGCCCAACAAGACAGGAAAGGACAGTCCCCTCACCAGCTTTAAACACGTTTTAAGGGGAGATTGTGTTTCTGTGTGTGTGTGTGCATTCTTAGAAAAGGTACAAAAAGTGCCTAAAAAGGAACAAATGCTTGTTGCTGGGGCAGTATCCTATCCTATCCATACCTTAGCCAGCAATATATCATTCATTTGTACCATTTTTGCTTGGAAGAAGTAAGCATTTGTACCCAACAAGAACATTATTTTACTTTGTGTGTAGATTTGGGAAAGTTGATCCTCCACTTTATTTCTTATAGTGGGTGTGTGTGTGTGTGTGTGTCCGTGCATGTACGTGTGTGTGCACATGTGTGTGAGAGAGATCAAGAGATAGAGAGAGAATTTATTCTTTTTATTTTTTATATTTTATGCTAATCTCATCCAACATATGCAAAAAATGTGTTACATGATCTCCTTTAGTTTGTGCAGTAAAGGCTTCAGTATAAACTTTGGTAGGTCATATGAGTTTACATAAAATATACAAAATCAGCGTAAATGTATCAGGAGTTGATTCATATCTTGCTGCATCTCTGCATCTCTCTCTCTCTCTCTCTCTCTCTCTCTCTCTCTCTCTCTCTCTCTCTCTCTCTCTCTCTCTCTCTCTCTCTCTCCTGCTCAGTGTTGTGTTTCTGCTCTCTGTGATGGCTCTCTCCTTGGATGTACCTGATGTGTTTTTTACTTAGGTCTTAGGTTTACTTAGGTACAGGGTAAGATCCTATTTCTCTGCCTGAGGATCCTGGCTAAAAGGGGCTGAAATGAGCATCTGGAAAGGAGGCGCCTTGCTAATTTCAGAGAGAATCAATCAATCAATCAGGCTTTATTTATTGAGCACATTTCTTACAAATTTGCAACAAAATGTGCTGAACACAACCAAAAACAAAGAACATAAAAATCAGGTTATTCGTAAAAAACAAAATAAAATGTAATGGTTTCAATTAATATTAAAAGGTTTAGGGTTACCTGCAATGGGTCAGAAGGGGAAAAAATATGGCAGTTACTGTTTAAATTCGCAAAGAGGTCTCTAGTATTAAATCATGAAGGATTTTTCAATCACCAAGCCTTTCTTGCTAATAGCTGCCAATTTAACCTGGTTCCACAAGAGGGCCCCTCTCGATCACGTCTGTTCTCTATCCTGGGCCCCCAGTGATGGAACGACCCCTCCACTATAATACTCACAGCAGAGTCACTACCCATCTTCCATTGCAGATTGAAAATGCAAATATTCAACCTGTACACGGCTCGCCTAATACTGAACTCAGCCGTACCTATATTATATCTAAATCTAGATATTTGATTCTTAATAATTCTACTTTTACTATTTCCCTTTTGCGCCTACTGTGGCATCTCAATTTATGTTGAAAGATTATGTATTGGTGACTGTTGTAGTTTTGAGTCTGATGATTCAGCATCAGCACTGTTCCTTGCCTCAACCCAATGATGCAAGTCTCGCTGGCTAAGGGCTAAATGCATAAATAAGGCATTTAATATTATGAAGAAGAAATATAATGGTTGTATTTGGAAGAACTATAATGGAAACAGTGAAAAATAAGTACTAAACTTGTTTGATGAGTTACTCAATTCTCCACACAGTTCTCCACCAGCAGAGGGTGGTGGAGGACCACGGATTGGGCAGTAGGGTTGAGTCAGCGAGGGATCATCTGTTGCACTGAGCGAGCTCTCAGGCCAGCCCAGGCGTGGCGCTCCTTTCTGCAGCATGTGAACATGGTGCTGCTCTTGGGATGACACTGTTCTTTCTGCTGTGTGTGGATTAGCCGCGAGGGACAGAAACGGGCGGCATGTCTGTGGTCTCCAGCCTGTCCGTGAGCCTGTATTCCAGGTCGCTTCGCACCATCCCCCCTCAGTCTTCCAGCCACACTGATGATATCAAGCAGGCTAAAGGCTAATGGCATCTTTTATTTCAATTTGTATCTTTTGTACATTACCATACAGTTATTTAGCTGATGCCTTTATTGAAAAAAATAATAATACATGTATTAGACAAAGCAGGGGCTAATCCCTGTGGAGCAATGTGAGGTTACAGGCTTTCCTCAAGGGCCCAACAGCTGCACTGATCTTATTGTGGCTGCACTGCCCTGCTGGACAAAACAGCTGGTAGCTGGTTGACCAGTTAGACCAGCTCTATACTCAACATGATTTGACCAGCTGAAGCTATCTTTTGAAACAGCTGGTAGCTGGTATTTCAAGCTGGTCATAGCTGGATTTTACACCAGGGTGGGGCTTGAACCACAAACATTCCGGGTCCCAGTCAAGAAACTTGACCACTAGGCTATAGGCTGACCCCTTTTGTACTTGTCATTGTTTATTTGCATTTAAACTACTGGCATTATTTCCCAAATGTCTCACTTAAATATGTTTGGAGTGTTTTCATGTAATACCCCCTTCACTTTGTATAGCTATTGTAGGCAAATGCACTTGCATTTGAAAGATTTTAAGTGTTAACGTATTATAGACCTATTCACGCTCAGTGGCTTATTTGCCTTTGGCACTCTTACCCTCAGATGTCTATTAAAATTGAATTTGTCTCTCTTATAATAGATATTTAAAAACGGATGTCTCCTTATGTTTGTAAATCCCTTGGAAAAGGGTTATTTATTCACGCTAGGTAATTTGTGGTGTCTGGCTCGCATGATAAAAGTTTAATGTCTGACGAGGTGTCTAATTAACTCAGAGGTTTATTTTGGAATACATTACACCTTTTTCTTAACCAGTTGTGTTCACAAATTACACATAAATCTGTCATTGGTTTCAACCGTGATTTGTTATTCATTCCAGACTCTAATCTTGTCAACTTAAGGCGAAATTAATTAAGTACTACTGGTGAAAAATATTTTGACCGATCTGCAGACGGTGACATTTAATTGCCTCGATCCCATAGCAATGTGGCTATAAATGTAATCATCTTCTAGGGCATTTGTCATACTCTGGATATTTCAGTGTGACTCCCAGACTTGTGAGAGTGTTTGGATGATTAGATTAGTCTTGGCCACGAGCATACACTAAACTCTGCTGGCAAGAAACAAGGTCATGATGACTCTCCTAAAAAGTAAGGTAGTTTCAGCTGCGCCCATAGATATTATTATTATTATTATTTCTTAATGTAAAAACTTATTTGCATACTGTATCACACTCCACCGTGGATTGCACACATAGCTGAATTTTTTGGACTATCTTCCATTCTAGCTCTAGCTATTCACTGAAGATACTGGGGTGAAGTGGCACGATCAAGGGAATTCAGCGCTACAACCATCTGACTAGAAATTCCCATTTCCCTCCCACTACACCACAGTAACGCTTTGGTATTTTGGCAGGGTCTGTAAGTAACCTAATTTAGCTTGAGCGGGATTCGAATGAAGCCTTGCATTCTGACAAACGTCAAAATAAAAATACGAAACCCTCTCTCTTACTTGTGCATCGACTTAAATTATACTTAAGTAAACACGGCCCAGCACACACACTCATTCTTCAGGACCACTGACTCGCACAATTTACAATTTATTCTACTTTTTCTTACCCCCCACCAAACCCCCCCTCCCCACACTCTCGCTCTTTCTGTGCGAATAACTCTTAATGGGTTTAGCATATTGACACAAGCTGAACGGCAGAAGGAAAACAAGGCTGCGGTGAATTAGAGTCGCAGGCCATGAAGCTCAAAGAATCTCTGTGGTTTTGGGTTTGATACTTGGGTTCGCCGGCTCCAGAGGGGAGGTGGGACGCCTCGGGCTGGCGGATTCGGTGCGTGCCAGAGGCCTGACTTGTGGCTCTGGCTCGACTCTGGACCTGAAAAAGAGGCTCAGCGGCTCTTTGCAGCAAAGCAGGAAACCTGGCATCAGGGCCCTCTGACTCAGTCACTTGGCACAGGTATCTGTCAAAGAGCCCAATCAGACCAACAACAGACGGGTAGGGAACTCTTTACCAAACTCACAAAGTACATGGAACAGGGATTATATTATACCACCCCCACCAGGGGCTTCTTTATGGATAGTTACTCAGTGCTGTCCGTCTGTCAAACAGAGGCATTAATCATTAAATCATGGTTTATATGACATAATAGCCACAATCATGAGAGAGGCAGTTTGGGATTTATGGAGTAATGGGAAATGGAAACGACATTGGCATGTAGTGCAGTGAAAAGAAAGGCGAGGTTTAGATTTTATGCCCTCATGATTATACTGTATATGCGGGCATGAGTGTGTGTGTGTGTGTGTGTGTGTGTGTGTGTGTATGTGTGTGTGCATGCATACGTGCATGTGTGTGAGAAAGAACGAGAGTGTGCACATAAACACACACTTACGCAAAGCCACACTCCGGAAAATTCTGTGGGGTAAAGAAGGAAGCCAGTTTGGTATGAGACTGAGGGGATTTCAGTGGGGTTAAATAAAGCAGTTAAGCCAGTCTTTTTAATGCCCATGTCCAGTAGGACAGGCTATGTCACTCAGTCTCACAGCAGCCAGCAAACAACAGGCCTCCCAGCTGAAGACATGAGCTCAGTCCTGTAGATACTCCCAAAGTGTAGTTCATAGCTTTAAATCATAAAGTTGTTGGCATGCTTTGGCATGAACAGCTGGCAATTTGTCCAATTGGTATTGTCATTACATTTACACATCCCATGACCTCATCTGAAGATATACAAACTCATCAGTCAGAAAAACGGTCATGGCGGGCCGTTGCCACAGCCGTCGAAGGCTTGGCGCAAACATTCAACGCTTTTGCTATTATATTTTTTTCTGATTTATGATTGATGTGCACGTTGCTCTTTTCTCTAATTAAATCCGCTTCACTGTCCCGGATCGTCTCATAACCAGCACAGATGTGCGAGTGAAAGAAGCTGAGAAAAGATGTCTGGTGTGTTTCTGGCAGCTGGACTGAGGCCTCGGATGGGGGGTGTGTGTGGTGAGGCTTGTGCAGTGAGGGCACGGGGCCGGAGTGTTGTGTCACAGTTCAGTTCAGTGGCTGGGCACCAGAGACTCCAGCCTGCAGATAAGCAGCTCCGTCTGGGCCTTTGTGTGCGTTGGCCATCTCCACC
The DNA here is from genome assembly GCF_963514075.1 of Conger conger. Lineage (NCBI taxonomy): Eukaryota > Metazoa > Chordata > Actinopteri > Anguilliformes > Congridae > Conger > Conger conger. Next base: position 34,141,692 of record NC_083762.1, on the reverse strand, counting down.
AGACTGGATTGAGTGATAATCAGAACAGCACACCTCTGAGAGCAGCCCACCCAGTGCTCCTACTCCCTTACAAATAAAGAGTGAAGTAACCTTGCTGTAAAGTGGAAATAAGCCTGTTGGTAATGATGAAAAAGGCAAGGCACGACATCCACTCTGTTGTGGCTAAAAGGCTGAATAGTAATAATAATAATAATAATAATAATAATAATAATAATAATAATAATAATATCTGAATAACTGTGTTCTTTTTCTCAGCGAATATTATTGCTTATGCTTTGGCAAGATATATCTATGGTATACCATGTCAATTAAACACTTAATTACTAAACTGAGAATGATTTGAATAGCCAGCATGCAGTGGATAATCTTCACACATCTGTGTTTACCTCAGCTGCTGTAATCTTAGAAAATAAAATGAAGGAACGAAAGAACCCCAGACAAAACAATGAACTCTTCTACAAAACGACCTTTGAAAGATGAACATGGAAAGTCCATTTACAAACAAAGAAGTGACACCGACGTTATTAGGCTGGGAAGACAGGACAACAGCTTGAGTTCTGACATCACAAAGTCTAAAAGGACGATTTAAATCATTTTGGCTGACTGCAACGTACCAAAAATACCACCTGAGAGATTTCTCATGTATACAAAAGCCTTTACGTATGTGCCAGAGAGGAAACAGGTGCTAACTTAATAGAGTAGTTAAAGCTTGAGTGTTACCCTTTCTGGGGGACTTCCTTGGGCTGAATGAAGGAGAAGAAACACAGAGACAAAGCCAGTGTGAGGGGATATAATGACTGCTTTATAATGACTACTGTAATGACTTTGTAATGACTATGACTTTGTAATCACTGTTGTAGTTAATAGAGCTGTGGAAAATATACTGATTATTATTGATACTATATTATTATTACAAATTTGTTTGTTTACTTTCGATGCAATGTGACTTACTGTATCCAGCATACACCGATGAGGCAAAACATTATGACCACTCACAGATGACGCGAATGATGTTGATTATCTCGGAACAATGGTGCTTGTCAAGGTCGGGGATATATATTAGATCCTAAGCGAAATGCTGGTTTGTGTAGTCGATGTGTTGGATGCCGGAGAAATGGGCAGGCGTAAAGACCTGAGCGACTTTGACATGGGCCAAATCACTATGGCCAGACCGGGTTGGAGTATCTCGAAACGGCAAGGCTTGTGGGATGCTCCCAGTAAGCAGTCGTGAGTACCTACTCACAGACGTCCAAGGAGGGACAAGCCATGACCTGGCAACAGGGTGTTGGGAGCCCAAGGCTCATCGATGTGCCAGAGCAATGAAGGCTATCCCGTCGGGTCCAAACTGACAGAAGGGCTACTGTGGCACAAGAAAATGTTAATGATGGTTACGGGAGGAATGTGTCACAACACAGTGTATCCACCCTGCTGTGTATGGGGCTTTTTAGCCACAGACCAGTCAGAGTGCCCATGCTAACCCCTGCCCAGCATCGAATGTGCCTACAATGGGCACGTGAGTGTCAGAACTGGAGCAATGGAAAAAGGTCGCCTGGTCCAATGAGTCCCGCTTCTTTTACATCATGTGGACGGCTGGATAGTGTTTTCCGTTTACCTGGGGAAGAAATCGCACCAGAATGCACTGTGGGAACAAGACAAGCAGGTGGAGGGAGTGTGATGCTCTAGGTCAGGGGTCGGCAACCCTGGTCCTGGAGAGCCGCAGGGTGTGCTGGCTTTCGTCTCCACCTTAAAATAAGCAACCGATTCAGACCCAAGAAACCAGGTGAGATGAGTTAACTGTGTAATCAACGGCTTTCATTGATCAATTAATCATTAATCAATTAAGTAACAACGAAAGCCAGCACACCCTGCGGCTCTCCAGGACCAGGGTTGCCGACCCCTGCTCTAGGTAATGTTCTGCCGGATCCGGGCATTCATGTGGGACATCAATTTGACATGTTCCACCTACCTAAACATCATGGTGGACCAGGTAGACCCCTTCATGGCAATGATATTCCCCGATGGCAGTGGCCTCTTTCAACAGGCCCTGCTACACTGCACAAATTGTTCTGGAATAGATGGAGGAACATGATGAGGTGTTGCCCTGGCCTCCAAATTCCCCAGATCTCAATCTGATTGAGCATCTGTAGGATGTGCTGGAACAAGTCCAATCCATGGTGGCTCCACCATGCAACTTACAGGATCTGCTGCTAACTTCTTGGTGCCAGATACCGCAGGGAACCTTCAGCGGTCTTGTAGAGTCATATATGTATAGACTATTTTATAGCTGTAGTTAGATTCCCTGGATACAATGGCCAGTGAGCAGGTGAATCATATGATTCCAAAGGACATGGCTCTGTCTTTCATAGTTAGTGCTTCAAACATAAGAAGACAGAACTCATCCTTGTATCACCGAGTCCCACACTAGCACTGCTCCTGAATTCATGTTAAACAACAAAAAAAGCCCAAACATTCCAAACGAACCACCAACCCATACATGGAAAAATTAATCCATGAGACTATTATTTCAGAAGCCATTTTGTGACCCCATAAAGTTTATGTTTTAAGGGTCTCATGTCATTTACTTTTCTAATGTCTTTAATTGGATTTTATGAATTGATTTATATACTCAGACACTCACACACACACACACACACACACACACACACGCAAACAGGCAGGCTCACTTACAAACACGCACTGAATGCAAAAATTATAACTGTGGGAATGCACTTTGATGCCAAGAGCCTGTGAATCTGAGCCTTTGATGAAATGTGTTCTCACCACAGAACTCACTCGCTGGGCTATTAATCAGAGTATCACTCCCCTGTGGGAGGAGGGGAATGAGCATTACCTCATATTTGATTTTCTTATTTCTCGTTATTGGATTTTACAGTCTTCTCATATAAGTATGAGCAGTTAAATACAGTGAAAACTACAGACGGCAACAGATAAGGGCAAAACAAATTAATATCAAGCAACGTGTCAATCATGAGAATGAAAAGGGTGCTCACAAGTCTTAATCCACTTTCAATCCAAATCCCCCAAATCTCACGTTTATAGTAGTTGCTTAGAAATGGAAAAACAGGGAGTTGGGATTGAGCCACGATGGATTATTTTTCTGAAACCGGGTCGGCTTCTATGATTCTCTCCCACGGCTGTAACATCTGAACCACGCTGGAATTTCTTAGACCTGTTGTGAACCCGGCTTCTTTCAGCTGCATCCCCGGCAGAACGCAGGTGAATAAATTCTGTTGCGGCTTCTCTCCCGCAAGCTTGCCTCTGCAGTCACTCTGACCCTTTGACCTTTCGCCTGGCCTTCACAGCATGTTGGCTATACCGCCAGATCGGTGGGGCACTGGGAAGGTAGGTGCGGGTCAGTAAACGATTGAGTAACTAATGTGCTCGATTGCACCTAATAACATCCCGAGGGCTTGTTTTTAGAGCTGCAAAAAAACTAATCGGAGAAAGGCAGGGTGAGGGGATAAACAGTCCTGTATTTCTAGCATGTCTGTTCCTGCAAGCCGTGCAGACGGTGTTGAGTGTGAGAGCAGGGTCGCGGGGTCGCGGGGTCAGCCGTCTGTGCGGTGTCAGCCCCGGCTCCTGTATCCCCGGCTCTTGTTCTCTGTCTCAGCACGTCATAAATAACGCAAAGGCCCTACCTCGTCTGGTTCAGCCAAAGGAGCAGCATTCCTTGATATCGCTGCTCTGACAGTGTTTTACGGGCTCCGAGCTCCACTTCCCCCTGAAAACCGATTTCCACTCTGGAACGCAGCCAGAGCGGCAGCCTCGACCCCCCTCTCCCCTCCTCCCCCTCCCCCATCTCTTTTCCTCCAAAGTGAGAGAGAAACAAGTCTGCCAATGTCACTGCCTTGTGAGGAGAGGGGGTGGATCCAGGTGAGAAGCGTTAGCCGTTAGTGCAACATTATCTCAGCATCATCATGCCATCAGGAACAGACTGTTGGCCAGCTTATCATTCTCAACTCTAGAGTGGGCAGCAGAGGGGGATGATCTCACATGTAACAGGAAAACACTCTTCTTTTTCAGATCTTTTTCTTCTCTTCGCTGGTAAGGTGAGTTTGAGGAAAATAATTAAAGGGTCAGAGGAAAGAGAGGGTGTGACATAAAAAGACAGAGAGGGAAAGTGAGAGAGAGAGCAGCATGCTGATTCACTCTCCCCACTTCTCCCTCTACTCCACTCACTGGCTGATGTGAAACAAATATCATTATTCGGGACAAAGCCAGCATGGACCCACTCCCAGGGTAAAACATGGCTGAAGCACCATTGACGCGCAGAGCCGCTAATGAGATTCCCAAACCGCTTTTCAAATGGGCCTGGATTTCACGCATCACCTCAGGTGGGGTTTATTGTCTGGTCTGCGGCTCCCAGAGGGCTTTACAATGATTACACACTTAAACACCAACAGTAAATCCTAAGAGCTTCATCTGCAAGACTGCTAAGAGCTTCATTACCGAGGCTTTGCATTCTTCAGCCCGTGATGTAGGCTATTTTAGGCTGCTGGGGTTGGGCAGCCCCGGGGACTGGAGAAATTAGCAATTGTAAACGAATTGGGAGAACCGTCTCCGGTGGCATTTGATGGATGACTCGCATGTCGAGAGCGCACATTTCAAGTCCTGCTCTCCTCGAACACGGGAACCCATTTCACTACACCTGTCACTACCGGAATGTTCTTGGGACAGTCTCCTTGGCGGACATGAGTCAGACTTGGTGGAACCCGGCGGTGGGGGAGAGGGGGGTAGAAATGAAAGTAATCCCGGTGGGAAGTGCAAAGGAGCATTTTCTGAACGTGCTAATTATCGAGACCTCTTGTAGGGGCGCCATTTATAAGAGGGCACTAAGCCCGGGGTAGAGTCTCTGCCCCGTTCCCCTGGCACTGTTTTCCTGAGAGCCAAATGCCCATCAGTCATTTGACGCATAGCTGCGTGGCCTTCCAGCGACAGAAACTCAGCTTCTCTCTCGCTCATCCATTACTCTCCCTTAAGGACCATTGATTTGTAAAGTGGTGTACCGTGCTAACAGTAGCAGTAAAATAAAAATGCATGAGGCAAATGAAAACACTGCCTGCTTAATTGCTCCGAGCTCTTCTACACTAAATCTATAGGCCTTTCCTCACACTACCCCGTCTCTTCATAGACTTCCTGTGGAAACCAGGGATCTTTTGTGAGCGGCTGCGAGCACAATGTGGATTTAACATTTTTGAACTTGGGAGAGGAGTCTGTATACAGCTAACTGACCCAATTAGCCAGAGTCAATGGGGAGCAAATTAAAAAGCCCTTGGGTGTGGAATCTCTCAAGAAATGCTTGTGGAATCAAAATGGTCAGGCCTTCACAAAAGACTCCGCTCCCTGGCTTTCATACGACTCTGAGCCCTCTGATTAAACTCAAGATTTTCTTTTCTCTGAAGGAGAAGGATGAGAAGGAGGGGGGTCCCTGGCTGTAGAAACGTTTAACGTCGGGCGAGACCTATTGACGCGGCTCACTGAGGTGTTAACCAGCAATCCCTACAAGACAAGAGGGAGAAAGAAATAAGAAAAGAAAAAGAAAAAAGGATCAAAAACCTTTCACGGAGTTTGGCACTAGTGAAAAACAAAACCCGCAAAATGTAACTTGCTGCTTTTCACAAATAAATAGGAAAAAAAAAAACACCTCTTGCAACATCCAAAATGGATTCAATCGGCCATCTTGCTGCGTGTCTGCGGATGAGTTCTCAGGGCTCAGACCAGGGGCCTGGACCGGCTCAGGGGCGCATACTCAATGTGTCGCTTTCCCTGACGTGAGAATCCTGAGGAGCCGCCATTCACTGCACATAGGCGATGCGTCTCCTGGCACTGAGAAGAGGGCTGTGGCTAAACTAATTACAGCCCGCTCTCTCTGCGCTTTGTGCATCGGGGCTTACAGGAACAATGGGGCCTTTAATTCTGATTGCCATTTCCCTTCGGTTATAACAGATTGGTATCGCAGAGGGTCATGAAGAACTGTCCATTAGCGTAATTAACAGTGAAATGAAACGCTCGGTCTTCCTTCATGCTGGAGTAAGCTGTGTAGCCCTTTGCCGTGTTGCCATCTTTTCCTTTTATTACACATGGACCTTCGGCTTGTTTGATTTTGTTCAGCGCTTGGTCAGTAACAAATGTAGGAGGTTTGAGGTAAATACAAATGCAAAGGCTTTGGGGGGGAGGGAGTTTGCTTTGTTTTTATCTGGTTTAAAACGCTCAGACGTTCTTGGGTTTAATTGGATTCCTCACGTGTCCTTGGCAAATAAATAATATATGTTCATGTGGGCAATAAGCACACATTGAGTGGAACTTGTCTTCAATGGATCTAGCCTTTCTCCATTGGACCTAGCCTTTCTCCATTGGACCTAGCCTTCATCCAATGGATCTAGTTGGAGCTAGCCTTCCACAATGGATCTAGCCTTGCTCATACTATATATATCACTGTTCCGGCAACTGTACAATGCAGTATTTTAGGAACATTCAACATTGTTTCCTGTCCTTCCTGTCCCTTAGAGTCAAAATTGGCTTAATGTTAAAAAGAACTGCTGAAACTCAAGAAATAACTCATGGAAAAATGGTTCTTATTTAAATCTTATTAATTATTAGTCTATTAGATCAAATCAAATCACAGTGTCATTTAACTTCACAGTGTCATTTAATTGATGAAGTCAAAAGAATTTAAAGATAAGTCAACTTCATATTTGAGCTAAATTCATGCAGCCAGATTTCAGATTCAGTTTTAATTACTGAATACATTTGAATTAAATATCTTACTTTAATAATTCAGCTGTTATTCCTGTTAGTTACATGTGGCCTATTTATAAAGGCAATACAATCTTATGTAATAAGAATGTGATAAATGCATAAACTAACGGTTTAGGAATTTTTAGTATTTGATTTAAATGTGCTTCTTGTTTGTTTGTGTCTGTCACTGGCATCTGTATTTCTGTCACTGACCAGCTAAATACATTATATAAATTCATTTAATGTGTAACAGATTTCTATACATGTCATCGCCCTTCCAATCTCGCTCTTTAGTTTACAACAGGTCTGCTTTCTCCCGGACATTGCTATTCCTCAGGAGGGGGGGAGTGGAACAATCTACTAAAACAGTTTGGCTGCGCTCTATCCCCGAAGAGACCAACAGGGGGGCTAGGAGTGCACTTTATGGGTCACTGTTTTCGATTAACCCCAGAAGTGTACATTTAATAAGGGACCACTCCTAACCTGGACATGTGACTGCTCCGTATTGATTTAGTTCAGATGAAAGTGATACAAGTTTTTTTTTTTTGAAGGGAATGGGGGGAGGTGAGCGATGCAAAGGTGAACCCCAACTAATTGTGTTTTTATCTCCACTGACTGCATTCAACAACAATGGTGCTCAGTGTCTATTCTGGGCTCGTCTGTGTATTCTGGTTTTCGGTTGTAAACATTGGATAATAATGAGCTGTTCGTTATTCTTGATTAGCCACTTTTGACGTCTATTGTGGGATATTTCAGAAATAGCAACACCTGGTATTCATCATACATTTCCCATATTAACAAGGTATTTTAATAGGACAGAGCTATTGATTTTGTTTTTCTGTTATGTACTACATGGATGATGATTCCTTTAGAAAGTTGGTATCGATCCAAGTACTGAAAGGAACACTGTGGCACCGTAATGGTTGAAATTGTGGTCACCGGGCTGATGGCATTAAAAATAAAGAAATAAATAGCCAAACATTTGTGGGAAAGGACAAAGACAAAGCAAGTGGCAACTAGCCCAAACTACATTGTGCTACAAGATTTAAATAAGTTTGTGGAAATAGTGAGAGAGCTTAAAACACTTATTTTCAACAACCTTAATTGAAAATGTGTTTGGCTGTAAAAAAAAAAAGTTTCCCCCTGACTATTTCTCCGTGACTCTAGGATTCTGTCTACACCTCCTTTGGCATTGGAGGCAGGTGTTGCGGACGTTATTTTGCCTGACATATCCGGCTGCTCGATAACTGGCAGGTCAGTGCCTCGGCTAATTACGTTGTTGACGGAGAGCCGAGCACTGATGCTGCTTCACGAGAAGCCACCTTCTTTGTTTCTTCTGTCGGTGTCTCCTGTCACACAAATGTGATTTCCTGTCCTGTGAAAATATCATTCACCACAGAGCGTCCTGCAATCTTTACTCAGGCACCCTCATGTGTCAAAGGCAAAGATTACATGATGATATTTCACATGATGAGAGTGTACAAACGCATTTCGTCATGTCATCTTTGATGCGGTCAGCTTACAGAAATATGTAGTTGTTGCATGACTATGGGCGGATAATAGAAATGGGTGGCATGGTAACCTACTGGTAGGGTGTTCGACGGGCAACAGTGGTGCTGCTGGTTCGAGCCCCAGATCAGCATATAGGGATGCTGACCTGCATCTGGAGAGATGAAGTTCCTAAAACAAAAAAAAGAGCCCATTGGGCCTGTGACCAAGACCCTTAATCCAAAAAAAGACCGTTACCCAGAGACCGCTCCCTGTTCTATTTCTCTCTCTCACCCCACTTGCTACTGTTCTCTCTGGCATTTCTTTCAGGGCACGTTATAATGTTTTTCCTGTTGTGAGTGAAATATTTCTAAATTCTGTTCCTCGCATTATTGCTTTGCTTAGCAGCTGCCTGTTTCTGGAACAACTCGCATACCTCTTTCCAAATCAGTCTTGGAATTGGACATTTTACTGAAGGAATTTAGCTTTACCTTGCTTTATGGTTTATGAGTTTATCAACTGAACCATTTTGTCACATTGACACCCAGCCACTGTCAAAAACAATCTGTCATCTGTGATGATATTTGTACAGTGGATTGTATAGAGGTATACAATTATTACTCTTACAAAGTTAATATGGATCAAAATATTACTGAAGCAGAATACAATGTCCATCCATCCATCCATTATCTGAACCCGCTTATCCTGAACAGGGTCGCAGGGGGCTGGAGCCTATCCCAGCATACATTGGGCGAAAGGCAGGAATATACCCTGGACAAGTCGCCAGTCCATCACAGGGCACACACACCATTCACTCACACACTCATACCTATGGACAATTTAGACTCTCCAATCGGCCTAACCTGCATGTCTTTGGACTGTGGGAGGAAACCGGAGTACCCGGAGGAAACCCACGCAGACACGGGGAGAACATGCAAACTCCGCACAGAGAGGCCCCAGCCGACGGGGATTCGAACCCAGGACCTCCTTGCTGTGAGGCGGCAGTGCTACCCACTGCACCATCCGTGCCGCCAGAATACAATGTATGCAGTAAAATAAATAACTATTACCAGGAATCACAAACCAGTCACCGATCATATCATACTGTTAATACATTATAACTCCTGACTGTGCTAAAGTCTAAGTTACAGCTATAGAAACCACTTATTGTACAATTTCTTTCTCTCAGATTCTATATACCTAGGTCCTGCAATTCTTCCATTATTATTCTAATTCCAAGAGGTTTTAGATCTATAACATCTTTGTTTTTATATTGTGTCACATGCTGTGACACACCCTTCTGAAAGGATAGACGAGCTGGACACAGGGAGATATCGAAAGAGTACAGTTGAGCGGGGAAGGGAGAGCGAGAGCAAACTTATAAATAAACAAAAGGTCTTCGCCTGTCACCCACACAGGATTCGGGTAAAACTAATAAACAAAATAATAAACAAAATAATAAAGCCAAAAGAAATCAAACCAAACTGTGGCTTTTACTCTCTTTTCAGCTCTGTCGCTTTCAGCCCCATCTCTCTTGAACAACAGCTCTCTCGTCCATGGTTCGCCAGTCTCAGACGCCCACTGTGGAAAATAGCTCACATTCGCTCACACTACCTGATACCAACCAGTCAAATGTTACATAACACATAACAATGAACAATTATCAGGCTGCTAAATGAACCATTCGATAAATTCGTATTTTAATTTTTGGTTTCACTAGAGCAAATATGGAACAACAGCAAAAAAAAACTTCTTAAAGACCAGTAACACATGGTATTGAAATTCATCACACCATTTGCTATTGTGCCTCATTTCCAGAGTTCTTAGTCTATAAGATCACCTTCACTCCCTGCAGTGAATTAATGTGAACTAACACAGTAGTTCTCTTTTGAAAGCGGCACCCTCCCATTTGCGCTAACTTCGCCCTTGGTTTCACACAGTCCCTGAAGAAGGTCACCTGGCTGGATTGCAACCTCAGCAGTTTTTTCTCCAGCCAGCATAAGTGCCATGACAGGATGTAATGCTATGTTAACAGAGCCAATTAAACATGTGTTTTCCTTCAGGGACATTTATCCAATAAAACAGAGTAAAGAAAAGGACTTTGGCTATTTTCAGCCCATTGACCCGGGACTTTGGCCTGAATGTGTCCTTTACTTGGACACTGCTGAATGTGAAGGACTCTCTGGAATGGCTTTGGTTCTCAGAATGTGACTTCTTCTCGCTTTCGAATCGACTGCGTTGTAGCAGCCCTGGGGAAGTGGAAACCCTTCGTTTGACCTTCCTGGGGGTCATCCACCTGGTAGTCCTTTCAACATACGACTCCTGCACCACACGCATGCGAGAACAACCTCTGTCATCGCCCCGCCCCGTCCCCTCACTTCTTACCCCTACCGTGTCTTATATTGCAGCCCAGACTGTGAGATGTGGCTTTAACAGCTGAATTTGGTATATGTGTGTGTGATTTATGGTATAGTGGGACATTTCTGCTTTTTTCCATGAATAATACAGTACTGTAAAACACACACACACACACACACACACACTGCGGATGGTAAAGCCAGGACATACCAGCAGGAAGATGCCTTAAGATCAACATCACAAAGGTCAGGAACACAATGAAGTCGCAGGGCACTGCACCAGCTGCGACTCAAACACAGGTCCTGAAAGCCGAATCAAGAATAAATCACACAGGTCCTGGAAGCTGGGGATGCTCACTGTAAGATAATGCATGGAGCTCGGTCTGGTACATCAGGTACGTAAACACTAAGTATGTTGACAAAAGGGTTTTTACTCGACTGAATTTTCCCCGCAGTGTCTTGCATAAAGTACTGTGCTGTAGCAATGTTCTCACATTCTGTCAGGAGAACAAGGGGGGATAAATGGAGCTCAGTTAAAGGTAAATTCAGCGTGGATATCAAGCGGGGAATACCGGGAGAGGTGAATTGAGCTCTTAACCCTTCTTGTGTAGGTGGACATCAGATGAAAGCACAGGTGAATGGCTGTTCTAGGCCCTGGAACCTGAGGGCACTATTTAATAATTAAGAAGCTTTAAGAGGCTCTCCACCAGACTATGACAGGCACGAGTACCCCTCCCTCTCTCCATCCTGGAAGAGTAAAAGAGTAAGAGCCTTTTCCATTCTTTATCATGCCATCAAGCTGTGCCGCAGGGCTACCTGAAATTAATTGTAGAACACCAGAAGGAAACGATAAGGGCTTTTAATGGGGCCACTTTTGGGAGAATGAAGAAGTGATTTCCATTTTTACAAAGAGCCCATTTTTCAGATTGGACGTTTTTTTTCCTGTCCCTTTCTTCTCTGTAAAATATAAATGAACAAAAAGATGGCAAGAGTGTATTTTTTTATTCCCCCTGTTGCCTGGGAAATAATTGAGCTTTGATGCTCGGAGTGACCCAAGACGCCGGGTCTGTTTGGTAACCATGGAGACGATAATGCACTTTACTTCAAAGGGAAGGTGAAATGGGTGTGCCGGGTCCGTGTTTTTTTTATATTTCCATCACCGAGTCGATATTGCACGGAAGAAAATGGGACAGGTGCAGTACAGAGAACATCATACTACTTTCAGAACACCTGCTGTTAGCTTCATTGTGCTTTTCGGTTTCTTCTTCAGTCGCAAAGCTGCGCATAAGCCGAGCCTTTTCTGCTCGCCGGTGGGAGACCCTGCACAGTCATTAGGACCATCTGGTCACTTTGAGTGTTTTACTGCATTTCAGACGGCTCTGTGAATAATGGAACTGACCTTCCGCTCAACTTTCACGCCTCATGAAGAGATCGCTCCTCTCGTGGACTTTTCCGAGAACCCATGCCGGCAAAAAAACGGCACGATGGGATTCTGGCCTCACCTGCGCCATGCCCATCTGTAAACAGTCGAATGGTTTTGTCTCAGCTCCCGGGGAGTGCTTCTTGCCCGCTCAGGTTTCATCAGCGAGGGATTAGCGGCCGACCGGCGGGAGCGATGTGCGAGGTTGTGTCCTCGGTCTGCGTCCGGGAGATTACTGCTCCTCCAGAATGGGTACGCGCGCTGATGAGATGCGAGGGCTAATAAACCAGGGGTGCACGGCAAGGGCCGATCCGTTTCAGGATTTTGTGCCAACTTCCGCTCTTGATTATATCATTCGCTAAACCACTGTTAACTCACCTCACCAGGTTACCTGGGTCTCAACAAAAACCAGCAGGCCCAGTAGCTCTCCAAGATCAGGGTTGGAGACCACTGAGCTAAACCATATCTTCATCGTACATTTGTATATGCACCAGCTACAGTCGCACATTTTAAGTGTATCCTAAAGATTGTACTGTGCTCAAGTACAGGAGTGAGCCAGTGTAATTTATAGAGCTGTCAGAAAACTAAAATTAAGGTAATCGGTTGGAACAAAAACCAGCTCGCAGACCGGACTTCCAGGTCTGGAGTTGTGCACCGCTGGATTAAAGGGACGTTTGTCGCCATACTGCTGCTCTGGCGAACATCACTCCGGCTGCTGACAGCGAGGACAGTGTTGTTCGCGCTCCTTATTGAAACCGAAAAGAAGCGAAAGGCTGATGCATAGAGACTGATGCACTGATTCTGAGATCAGAACAATGTGCAGTATCTTCTTTTGTATCGACAATGGTCACTCCCTGCCTTCACAGGGAACTGGCCCGCTAAAATAATGCAGCAAGCAGGGTCAGTGTCGATCACAGGGAACTGCACTGGGCTGTCGGCACAAATAAACGTCACCAAGCATCAATCTGCCTCACTGGCCGACATCTTCTGACATTCTCCAAATAGGTCTGGAAAATAGAAATATACTCAGCAATCTTTTCCTAAGCCGAGTCTAATTCATTGAAAAGAAAATGCCATCTGATCTCCCCAAATAAGAATTTAAAAGCTCACAGGTTTTTTTACAAATGATCTCTGAAAATAAGAATAGATTTGAACAAAACCAACTGTAGAAATACAGTATATGTCAATATAGAAGTACCATACTCTAGTAGGCAGGACTGTATTAAACTTTTACTTTGACACAGACATGGACACTCACACAGTATCAAGACTAAACTAATATGACTAAGCTTGCAAAAGTGAACGAATGACTAGTCCGTTTGCAACATGTAAATCAATGTAAGTCAAATGTGTTACACGATAGGCTACCCCTGTGGCGACTGGGAGTGTGTATCTTTACCACATAGCAACATTAAAACGATTGATAATGACATCAGGCGGCACGGATGGTGCAGTGGGTAGCACTGCCGCCTCACAGCAAGGAGGTCCTGGGTTTGAATCCCCGTCGGCCGGGGCCTCTCTGTGCGGAGTTTGCATGTTCTCCCCGTGTCTGCGTGGGTTTCCTCCAGGTACTCCGGTTTCCTCCCACAGTCCAAAGACATGCAGGTTAGGCTGATTGGAGAGTCTAAATTGCCCGTAGGTATGAGTGTGTGAGTGAATGGTGTGTGTGCCCTGTGATGGACTGGCGACCTGTCCAGGGTGTATTCCTGCCTTTCGCCCAATGTATGCTGGGATAGGCTCCAGCCCCCCTGCAACCCTGTTCAGGATAAGCGGGTTCAGATAATGGATGGATGGATGGATAATGACATCATTAGGATACACCAAGGCATGCTGTTTTCCTACCTTAGCTTGCTCAGATTTGGGAGCTTGCCATTACTTTAAGTGACATTACAATCGTCCAAAAATCTAATCCAGGTGTTCTAACACTGATAGTCATATTTAGCTTTAATCATTTTTATTTCATATAATTTTTTTATTACACAGTTATCCCAGTATATTAGTAGGTCTACTAGATGTCTACCAAAAAAACACAACCAAATCGGCCCATCTCGTCCACGTAAGGCATAGGCAGCTGCCTATATTGCCTATGCTTAAACATGGCCCTGGTAGTAGGATATGTTCTAGTAGGATAAATGTAGGTGGGACATTTTGTTTGAGTGTTTTCATTGTCATTTGTTCTCATTACATTAAAGGTTCTAATGTGTTCAAACTTATTTTTCAGGATCCATTATTTGGATTATTCACGATCCATCCAAGCACCACTATCACACACTGATTAACTTTTATTGCGGTTGATAAGCACATAATGGAACACAATGCAACTACAATACAGATTTACTTAGTAATATACATATTATTCAAAGACTAAGGGACAATACATCATGAAATATGAGTCTTACTGTACATTCAGAAAAGTCACATTTTTAGCAAGGGTTCCCTTGCATTTCCTCTTAATAATTCATTGTTCTAAATTGACTCTTTACTGTGCTTTTGGTAACATTGCTTGGTTAATATGAGTCATACTTTTATTTTAATTATTATGCACTGGATAGTGTGACTTTTGTTTAGATACTTTTATTTAGATTATCTCGTGAAGAATATTGGTAACTCTGGGAAACAAGAAAAAAGAATAGGGGGTTGGAGGGGACTGTTCGCTGATAACTTGTGAAATGGTTGTCTGCCATTTTTGGGAGTGAAACATTATTAAATCCAGTTGTAGCGCAAGTCTAATTATTGGTATTAAGCGCCTAAAAGCCCAGAGGAGCATCATAAACCGAAGCAATGCTACCCGACCAATATTAAGGATAACAACTGTAACAACTGCTGAACTTCTGTTTCCTTCTGGCAGCAAACACTGTCTCCAGGTCATCTCTCAGTCTGAGAGGGCAATAGCAAAATTGCATCTGCTGATTTGGCAGGCAGCTGTGGCGTAGTTGTGTTCCCCTGGCACGTTGCCAAATGGGCAACCATTAATTTCTGTCTGAGAACAGTTTTTATACACAGAGGGCAGTCATAATGGTTCTCTGTTCTGCAATTTAAATTGTACCTGGATATCCTGTAATGTACAAAAAGCACATTAAAAAACACACACTACGCTCACTTGCTGAGCCTTACCTTTATCCGCTATCAAGTGTTTGATCTATCATAATGCTCAATGTTAGCACAAGAGAAAACAGACAAGGTAATGTTAACGCAACATAATAAATAACTGGTTATGAAATGGCCAAAGTCTGACGCACATAAATGATAAATGGCAGGAATTTATATAGCACCTTTATCCAAAGCGCTGGACAATTGATGCTTCTCCATTCACCCATTCATACACACACTCACACACCGGCGGCGATTGGCTGCCATGCAAGGCCCCGACCAGCTTGTCAGGAGCATTTGGGGGTTAGGTGTCTTGGTCAGGGACACTTCGACACAGGCGGAGGATCGAACCGGCAACCCTCCGACTGCCAGACGACTGCTCTTACTGCCTGAGCCATGTCACCCCATATGCAGTTGCAGGTAGGGCATGGAACTCAGTTAACTCACCTCACCTGGTTTCTTGGGTCTGAATCGGTTTTAAGGTGAAAACAAAAACCAGCACAACTTGTGGCTCTCCAGGACCAGGGTTGCCGACCCCAGACTTGCTGGCTCCTGCAGCCAGACCCTTCTCTCATTTCTTCACTCATTTTCTTCTTGTCTTGTAAAAGATGAAAAACTGAAATGTCCCTGGTATAATTAAACACATTTTTACAAGTGTCAAAATTACAGTTTCCTTAATATGTCAATGT
Organism: Conger conger; assembly: GCF_963514075.1. Lineage (NCBI taxonomy): Eukaryota > Metazoa > Chordata > Actinopteri > Anguilliformes > Congridae > Conger > Conger conger. Next base: position 34,125,889 of record NC_083762.1, on the reverse strand, counting down.
GCTCCAACTTCCTACTTTATTTGTGTCAGTCTGAAAATTTTTAAAGAATAAATTAATCGTATTTTTAACTTCAGTTAAATCCAGAAAAAAGGACAAAAATAGGAAAGTGAATCAATTACTGCCTCAGTGACTTAGGGTGTCAGAGATTTTCATTATCAATGTTGTCATCTACTGGCAAGTGAACAGGCCGACAGATCGACAGCTCCCCTTGTAGCAGAGGAGGAAGTAACAGCGAACAAATAGGGAATAAAATTAGGAGTAGATAGTGAAAGGAAGAGTGCGGAGTTGGGAATGGAATTAATAAATTGAAGAGAGTGGAATGAGCCAAAAAAGTGAGGAAAAATAAAACCATTACAGTCAAATGCCCATGACAGAAGAGCGACGATTGGTCCAATCGTTGTCATTGCACTCTGACTTCACTACACAGCCAATTAATGTAGCTTCCATGCGAAAGGAAGAAGCAAAAGGAAGAAGCCTGAGGAGAGTTGCCATGGCACCCCGCCCACAACCCCTCCCTTTGCCCATTACATCATACATCCTCCCACACCCCGCGTCATTACACCCCAGTCACACCCCACACTTACCAATCCCTCACACTACGCCCATCCCCATCCATCTCCATAGTTCGCTTATGGCTGAATGGACTTTAACGGGTACGTAATGGAAGGTTTTATGCCTGTTTATTTACTCCTCGGTCGAACGGAGCAGACTCATTTTCATGCTTGTCATCTTAACTTTCACATCACTGCTTCAAACCGAAAAGCCATTTGAAGTATCCAAAAACAGGAAGACCAAACACGGCTGCTTTACAGATTGTAAAGGCTATGCATCAATCCCGACTTTCCACACAATTGCTTTCTCAATCGATGTACAAAGAGCTGGCTTCATCTTCACACACACCCTGTCAGGAGATTGGGAATGCTTGTCTTTCTCTGCTCTCTCTCTTTCTCTCTCTCGCTCTCTCACACACACACACACTTTCTCACACTTATTTTCTTTCGGAGTCTGCGAGAGGTAAATTAACCCTGCGATGGGGAGTTTATCCACTGGCTGGTTTTGGATGATGTGTAGTCCATATTCTCTGGGTGTTTAGAGACAGAGTTGACATTTCCTTTTTGCTGATTCGCTGCCTTCGGGATTAATGGTGCGGCCCGGCCGCCCACGTCTGGCTGCCATTCCGGTTCACTTGCGGGCCGCCATATCGCTTCAATCACAGTCCGCTGGCGGCGCGATCAGCGCAACGTTATCTCTCCCCCTTTGTAGAAACTTTCTTTCCAGCTGTTCCCTGGCCCGGGGGTCGGCAGCCAATTACAGACTTGGGGGATCGAGTGAGCGATGTTTCAGATTATTAAAGGCCACACGCCTCTCACTGCAAGCGGTTGGGGCGCTGTGGGGTTTGGAGGGATGGGGGTCTAGAGAGGTGGGGCGGCCTATCGCCCAGCGGGTGCTTGACAGGGACCTGGAAGGTTGTTGGTTCAAGCTCCACAATAAGCCACAATAAGATCTGCGCTGTTGTTGGGCCCTTGAGCAAGGGCCCTAACCCCAGGGGACATTGGCCCCTGTTTAGTCTCAGCAATTGTAAGTTGCGTTGTTGCTAGAAGAGTCAGCTAAGTAACAGTAGTAGAGAGAGGGGGTTAACTCAACATACAGTCACTGAGCACTTTATTAGGTATGTATTAGACTTATTTTTTTTACTTACTGGTCTTCTGCTGCTGAAGCCTATCCACTTAGATGTTTGCCGTGTTGTGTGTTCAGAGATGCTCTTCAGCAAACTACTACTACTTGTAATATGTGATTATTTGCATTACTGTCATCTTCCTGTCAGCTTTGACCAGTTTGACTTCTCTGACCTCTCTCATTAACAACACACTTTTGCCAGCAGAACTGCTGCTTGCTCAATGTTAATTGTTTTTCGCACCATTCTCTGCAAACTCTAGAGACTGTTGTGTGTGAAAATCCCAGGAGATCAGCAGTTTCTGAGATACTGAAACCACCCTGTCTGGCACCAATAATCATTCCACGGTCAAAGTCCCATCCATCCATCCATTATCTGAACCCGCTTATCCTGATCAGGGTCGCAGGGGGGCTGGAGCCTATCCCAGCATACATTGGGCGAAAGGCAGGAATACACCCTGGACAGGTCGCCAGTCCATCGCAGGGCACACACACCATTCACTCACACACTCATGCCTACGGGCAATTTAGACTCTCCAATCGGCCTAACATGCATGTCTTTGGACTGTGGGAGGAAACCAGAGTACCCGGAGGAAACCCACGCAGACACGGGGAGAACATGCAAACTCCGCACAGAGAGGCCCCGGCCGACGGGGATTCGAACCCAGAACCTCCTTGCTGTGAGGCGGCAGTGCTACCCACTGCACGGTCAAAGTCCCTTAGATCACATTTCTTCCCCATTCTGACATTTGATTTGAAAAACAGCTGAACCTCTTGACCATTTCTGAATGCCTTTATGCATTTAGCCACTGCCACATGATTGGCTGATTAAATATTTGCATTAACAAGCTGGTGTAGAGGTCTACCTAATAAATTGCTCACTGGGTGTATGTATTTATTGTATTTCACTGAGAAACTGCTTCTGCACTACTGAAATATTACTTACTGACAAGAGAGAATTATAACAGGAGTACTAGAGGTACATACAGAGACATACTGTATGTACAAGAATAGAGTACAAAGATGATTTTTGTGTGCCCTGAAAATGGAACAAAAAGTCAAGTTTTACATTTTTATGTTACTTTGGAAATATATGTCTGATCCCTTTTCCTGCTGTGTGTCCCAAGGTTAGTCATCCATAACAGTCCTGTAGCATTTATTTGGCATGGAAATTGTATACGTATATCGCATCAAAGCCGCCATGTTGCAAAACCTTTCCAGGAAATATTGTCCTAGATGAGGGCTGGTTAATTTGTCTAAGGAATACAGGAATGTCTGCATCCCAGGAGCAAAGACCAAAAGCTCAACATCTGTAAGTCGGATGGGAGTTTCAGACAACCATCTGCATCTGTCGACTTAACTGTTATTTTTGTCAGCCCCAAACCTCCCCGCCCCTTCGTTCAGATTCCAGCTCCATTCCCAGACTTTGACCGACTCCATCCGAAATGGAAATGGACTTGCCAGCCCTTCCAGTCATTGTCTATGGCAGAACCCACAACATGGTAAGAGGGGCATATCACACCGAGTGGAATAGGTCCGGCAATCTCTTCATGAGCTCTCTGAAGGCGTCGTTGGAGAAGAATACGAGCAGTTCCAAACCGACCTAGTCTTCTGCACCTAAGTTTCACACTGCAATGTAAAGTTTGGCCTTGAACTAGGTGACCCACAGGCTGTGTATTACAATCCGGCCTGTATTACAGACCTGGGGCCTTACTCAAACTCTCCGCCGTATAAATTTGTTACAATTTCTGTTCACAGAAAGAAGCAGGATACGGCTGGGGTCTGCCTTGCAGAAATGTTTCTGGGGTCACCTGACTCCCCAACCAAACGTCCCTCAGAGGACCCCGGCAAACGCCGTGAACCTCTGCGCGGTCCATTTTTCATATGGGCTTTCCAAGTCGCTACGTGATTGCGTCTGACAGGGACAGGGAAAACGAGAAGCTTCTTCCCCGCTGTGTGAGAGTTTATGGGATAGTACTGGTGGGCTCGTCCTTTGCCCCGAATAATGGTAATTACGGGAGCCCGAGGAGTGATCCACCACATCCTGCCTTGAATTACAGACAGATTTGGGGTCTTTGCTATTAATTTTCCTGGAAACAGTTCTAGGGGCTTCAAATAAAGATCCGTCCCCACTCTCCCACCATTGTGGGACTTGTTTGCATTAGTTTTCCAGCAATACAAGACCTAACAGAAGGTACTTGTGGGGGGCGGGGTGATTTTTCCTCTTCAAATTAACCAGAAACTATACTAGAGATTCAGCAGGGCTTTAAAGGTAATTTTCAAGTGGAATAAAAAATGAGCACCGGAACAGTAAAATAAAAATCCATACACTGGCTTTCCGTTGAAATATCATAATCCCTGTCCTCTTGATAATACAAAAGTTGAATGGCCAATTTTTAGGCAATGTAGACTTTTTATTTTAGTGGAGATATATACATGTCATTCTCATCCAACAGATGTAAACACACGCTGCTATCAATGTAGACGGGTCTCCCCTCCTTCCCTGAATCACTTCCCCCACCCTGCGTCTTCTGTGTGTGTGTGTGTGTGCGTTATTTTGTTGCAAATGGACATTCCCAATGGACGTTCTTGTCATTATCCCGTTAAGACGACAGTCTGCTTCCCTACGTCCCTTCTGTTCTCTGATCTGATAAGGATCCACACCTCATTAGAGCACAAATGTCAACGTGCTGTCACTGGTTAATAATCTGGACTCACTCTAAATATCAATGAAGCTACTGCCATTAAGAGAAAATGAGCGCAACACTTAAGATCCTGCTGTAGTAATGTCACATTGCCCCCCCCCACCACCCTCAGTGCCAGAGATGTTCTGCCCCAGAACAGAAGCCCTTTTAACACTGTCATGGCAAATGACTTTCGCAACTGCTACGACTCTCAAACAAACAATACATTATTCATTATTATTGCCTCCATGGTTTCAAAAATAAAAAGTAGAAACTTTCTACATACTCTAGATATACTGCATGTATGGCACAGTTAATTGTTTCTTCTTTTTTGCCTTTTGAAAGCTGGCTACACAAAGGACAAAAAATAGTCACATAGTACACTGAATACTTCTTATGGCATTGAAGTACTGAGCAATGAAGTCAGTTCTAGCAGGTTTTGAGGTCTAGTCTGCATGTTGTTAATACAGTAAATCAATGTTTATGTTTGACCGCATCTCCATCGCTGACAGCAACCCCACCTGTATGAGATGTGGGTTCATCAGAAGAATTTTCTGACCATTGAACAGTGAACTGGTTAGGCTCATACGACCCTCTGCCTGGTCAGGTTTCGTACAATACTTTTGTGAGCAACATAGCAAGGCTAACCATAACCCTAACCCAGTTAAATCTACTCAGAAAGTGTATTCTCTGGTAATGTTTGACATATTCCACAACGTATTTTTACATTCTGGATGGGGCCCACTTGTAATACCTGTACAATAGAATAGAATTACAATAGTTGTGTATATTTCATCATTGACCTTATGAAGAGGAGTTTAGCTGTACTTTAAATTACTCCCTACAGCCTATCCACCATGTTATGTTTCTGTTATGCAGAATATATACAATTATACCTCTCATTCAAGCCAGATAAATCTGATAAGTTGGCTATTCTACATGATTGTTTAAATGCCCTTAAGGACTTGATGGCAAACAATTTCTTGCAGCTAAGTGCAGATAGAACTGAGCTTCTTATTATTATCCCGACCAGTATACACTCAGTGAGCACTTCATTAGGTATTTATTAGACCTATTTTTCAGACTTATTAAGTCTTCTGCTGCTGTAGCCTATCCACACATTGTGTGTTCAGAGATCCTCTTCTGCATACCACTGTTGTAATGCGTTGTTGTTTGCATTACTGTCTCCTTCCTGTCAGCTTTGACCAGTCTGGCCCTTCTCCTCTGACCTCTCTCATTAACAACACATTTTTGCCTGCAGAACTGCTGCTCACTGGATGTTTCTTTTGTTTTTCGCACCATTCTCAGCAAACTCTAGAGACTGTTGTCCATGGAGCTCTCAGGAGATCATCAGTTTCTGAGATACTCAAACCACCCTGTCTGGCACCAACAAACATTCCATGGTTACTTGGATCACATTTCTTTCCCATTCTGACATTTGGTCTGAAAAACAACTGAACCTCTTGACCACGTCTGCATGCATTTATGCATTTAGTTGCTGCCACATTATTGGCTGATTAAATATTTGCATTAACAAGCTGGTGTACAGGTCTACCTAATAAAGTGATCACTGAGTGCAGTTGTAAAGTTTCAACAATCCATTGGTTCCCATTCCTCATCTTTTAGCTCTAGCCTTAGACATGTGGGTGTCATTTTTTCATTCTTGTTTTTTTGCAGTTGGAACATGCCCAAACTTAGGCCCAGTGTTTTGGTGCTTTGTGTTTTGGTGTTTTGGTGTTTTGTGTGGTTATGCTGCGGTGCTTGTTTTGTTAATCTAACTCCTGGTTTTGCTGTTTAATAAACACCTGCTTGCCTTTTAAAACATCACTCAACTGGGTCTTCTTTCAGGTTGTGGTTATAGTGTCCATGTTACAGTTACTAGCATACATCTGGTTATTGTAACACAGATGGATTTTGAGTAGTAACACCTGAGTTGTCTCAACCTGAGATGGAAAAATGTATCAAATCATGTATTTAATATTGCCTGTATTATTGTAACTCTTAGCAAGTCATCCCTGGACTGTCTATAATTGGTCCATAACACTGCTGCCAGGCTTCAAGCCAGGTCCAACAGAAGGTCTCAGATCACACCAATCTTGGTTTAAGAAATTTAGAATAGAATTGAAAATCCCAGTGATTACCCATAGGGCTCTGTCAGGCACCTACAGCACCAATATGCTTGAGTTGCGCCAGCTTTTCATTACCAGTAGGTCTTCTGACCAAGGATTGGTGTCTGTCCCTCTGCCTACACTAAAAACGAAAGGTAATCCAGCATTTAAAAGTATTGCTCCCAAACTCTGGAACTCCCTCCCTTTGGAAATAAGATCTGTGGATACTGCTGACATCTTTAAAAACAGCTATAAAGACCCATCTGTTCAAACTAGTTCAGTTGTTCTTGTGCTGCGCCTGCAACTGTGTTCAGTTATTTTGTTTTTATTTACTACTTGTGAAGTATTTCGTGATTATGCTCTAGAAAGGCGGTATACAAATAAACTTTACTTACAATTTGTTGGACATTACTGTTTAAAAAGAAAAATAATTCTGGGTGGTGAATTCCATCAGAGCAAATTGATGGTGGAGAGGTATTGTAATTATGTATTGTAATTAGGACCCAAACTACCTACACCACTTTCACCACCATCAGACTTTCATTGGTTTTTCAGTGTTAGAACAGTTGTGCCACATAATTCAAAAAGCTGTTTAACAGTTTTTATCTGGTATCAATTTTGCGGCATGCTCCAAATCAAACATCACATATGACGTTAGGCTTGACAGCCCGGTCATTAATCTTGGAAAACATTTAGTGTTGGGGAGATTCTTTTTGACGCGGCTGGGTGATTTTCTTCTTGCTAAAAATAGTGAGCACGGAAAAATCACATACTGTAAGCATTACGATGATGGCATATGCAATTATGAAAGGATGTGTTGTTCTAATGTGGCATTGGCTCATTAAAGGTTTATTTCCTCTCTGTTCCTGGGCTTAGTGTGCGCCCAGCTTTCCTCTGCTCTCCCATTAATGTGAGGACCAGGTCTGAATGTCCCATGAGCTGGACCTATTCGCAAAACAAGCCATTTTTGCGCTCCAATTCCAAAGCAGAACTCCTGCTTGTACTCCCACTACATTACTTGTCATTTTGTTTACATTGCACACACACACAGACACACAAGGTTTCTGAGTCCTTTTTTAGTTGCTGCCTGGATGGATTATTGATGAAATTAAACTGTGTTCCCATGACAAATATTTATTTGCTGAAAAGTTTGACATCAGGATGGGATTAACCCAACAGAGGGTCAAACCAAATTCTCAAAGAACCACCAGGGTACTTTGGCAAATAAGTCATTGCAACCACTTGCATCATTTACACATGGGGGTATGGGGGTGGTCTTGAAAAAAATATTTAAATAGCTATCCTCATTTAATTGATTAATTTTTCAAAGACCTACAGATGATCTGAAGAGGGATAATGAATTGCTTTCAGTAATTTGTTCATGTAAAGAAGATGCAGTTGAATTGAATTGATTGAATTGCTGCCACTGTCTCACTGGAGTAGCTTGAAATGAACAGAATGTTTTTTTCTTTGTTTACAAATAGGTCACAGTATTGCTACTAGTGTTATGACAAGCTTGTGCGTTTTATGATTTAATTTCCAAATCAATGACATTCCAAAGAAACAGTTGTTTGCAGTAGTCTTTCTCATTAAAAAAAAGAAAAAAACATCTCAAGTATTCATTTCCATGGAGGCCTGTGTCTATGTGTGGGTGGCCTACAATCTTGTAGTGTCCTCATTTCTGGGAACTAAACTCATAATGACGCCGGCAAGCATCCATACATGTATTTTTAATTTTTTATATTAACTTATTTGAACCATGAGTTTGTTTGCCAGTTCACTTTCGCTAAATGCAGGCATCCTGTCCGGAAACATATCCTGCAGGTTATTTGCAATGGTACACAAATATTGTTTGTAACAACTATTCTGTAGCAGTGATCTCCCTTTCAGTAAATCAATGTGCCCATCAGCTGCCATTTGAATCTATATCAATGTGCCATTGAGATAAACAAATACACAGATTAATCTCCCACTTTTTTGCAAAGGAAATCTAATAACAACCTTAGGGGAGAACTCAAAAACCCATCAAAACTAGAAATAGTGTTTAATCAATGAAGTAAATGACATACTCTGGACCAATCTGGATCAATATCCCGGAAAGTGTTAGGACTTGCAAGATCAATTACACTATGGGACGATAGGCGTAGACAACAATGTTTTGAAGAGAAGAAAAAAGGCACCATACAGAAACTACAGAAACAGACATATTTGTTATTTTGTTGCACTCTCTGAGACGTGGAAACCAACCTTATTTACTCAGAAAGGCGGAGGGCTTTTAAAGTGACATGCTTCTTCAAAAACATTTGATGAAAGCAGAAATATGAACATGCATTTTTTTCTGAAACCTCTCAATAATTCAACACTGAAACTTTCAATCAGCCCCTTCCTAAAGAGGGTCACGGAGAAAAGGAGTGTGTCACATTTCATATCTCATATTTTATCTTTCCATCTTTCATGTTATAAAAGCTTAGCTTTTAAAGTAATGTGTATTCCTTATGGGCGAAAGTTCACCTGGAGTATATTGCTTTTTAATAGACATTATCCAGAAATTTTTCAACTGAAAAACAAGCAGTGGAGCATTAGTTTGTTGGAGAGCTGAAGGGTCCACAACCAGCCGAGCGTATAAGAGCCATCAGTGAGCCTGGCAGCATAAAGCGCAGCTGACATCAAATTGTGGGTGTCCACATTTCAAATCGAACAACTATGACAAACCGACTAAAAATACATTTCAACTAAGCAAAGGCATTTGCGGTTTGGATTGTTTGAAGTTCAAGTGCAGCACTGCCCATGTTTTTGTAATGCAAAAGGTTCTACACTGACCAGAAGTGGGAATAAAAGCTCATTTGTCTGTCTGTGTGTTTGTGTGTGTGCGTGTTTGGTCCTGTGTGCACTTAAGTGTGTATGCATGGGTATGAGTGCATATGTACATGGTTTATGAGTGTTTTTTTGTGTATGAATGCATGCACGAATGTGTGTACTATACAGTATGTACCTACACATTTCTTTTGTTTGTTTATCCATCTGTGCATCTTTTTCTCAGTTCCGGCCCTACCCAGGGCTGTATATATCCAATTCCTACCCTAATAGGGAACATCCAACTATTTGCAAAAGCGGTCACATTCTATGCATGAACTGCCCTGCCAATTTGAGAGAACTGAGGCATCCACGGTTCTCTGAAACTTCTGGTGTCCAACAGCTACTCCTTTTTGTGTTGAAGACCGCAGCTAAGCTTGAACAGAGCGGCATTTGAGTGTCATTGTCATATGTGGCTTTGGCATGCAGTCTTCTTACAAGTGCCATTTTCGGCCGGTGCGGGTCACTCATGAGCAGCAAAATGCAGAGCCCTAGCCAACACATGTAATGCATTTAACTGGATGACCATCAGACAGTGGTTTAGCATGTTGGATTATCTCCATCACTCGCATGAGCTGGTTGAGACCTTATTACATTACATTACATTACATTACTGGCATTTAGCAGACGCTCTTATCCTGAGCGGCATAAAACGAAGTGCAAATCGAACTCGAGAAGTGCGATGAGGACCCTAGAGGAAAGTACGGTTCAGAGTTCTAGCGTGACAATGTAGGTACAACCCTTGAAGAATACCTCAATTTACCAACTAGTATACCATGGTTGGCAGCTAGAATACCCCGAGTACAACAATACTACATATAACTATATATAAGTGCCATTATAATCGAACTCCCTGTGATGGGGATGGCACAAGGCAGCCCCCATAAGTACCATGTCATCTTCTGAGTGACAGGGGCATGATTTATGCACAGTTGCTGTCGTAGTTCGCCATCCTGAGCCTGGGGGGGGGGTGAAAGCCCCCAACTCAATGCTCCGTGAAAAAGAGCTAAAGATTTGGGAAGAAAGTATGGGTTCAGCTAGAGAATGCCCCCTGAGCCATCAGGGTTCCAACACCTGCATCTTGGGCTAATTGACAGGGCATGAAGTTCTGTAACGCACTTCCAAAAGAAAGTTGCAATTGCCAAAATAAATGTCTAAATAGATTGATCAAAAACTTACCTCTATGGGCTCAAAGGGGGGTTGGCAAAGGGTCTTGAAAACTAGGGTATTCTGCCATTCTGCCATCTGGCACCTCTTCGGAAGTGAGAGTCCAGAGCCCTTAGTTGTGGCGGCAGACTTCTTAGCATCCAGCAGGAACTGCAGGGACTGCAATATCACTAGCACTGGACAGAGCCCTGGAACTTCACCAAGTGACTCACTCCAGGTCGGAAACAGTTTCACCTGTCTGCATACAGTACAATGAATGGGTGGAGGGCTGGATGACAAATGTGACTGTCTAGTTATGCTAGGATATCCTTTCACCTTGGAAGGCGCCATGGTTCCCTATTGAGGAGTCAGAACAGCACAGGCAACCATGGTCTACCTGGTTGCTCTGTTGGACCCAGTCTAGTGTTAGAAGAAGGAAATGCCATCCCCTGGAAGACAACCTGCTGACATGCTATGTGGGAGCTCTAGCTGTGATTCACCATCAGGCCCAGTTGAGCCATGTGCGAGAGTGTGATTGCTGTAACCTGCACTGCTCAATCTCTGATTGGAGTGACAATCAACCAATCGTCCAGATATTGCACAAGCGTTATCGATCTGGCCCGCAAAGGTGAAAGGGCCAGGGCTGCTGCCGTGCTCCTGGTGAAAACAGGACGGGCCAGAGAGAGGCCAAAGGGGAGAGCTTTGAAGTGATACACTTGGCCCTTGAAGGCAAAACACAGGAACATGTGGTGATGAATGGCAATTAGAATGTAAAAATATGCATCCTTTAGGTCTATGGATGTGAACCAATCCTCCTGTGTGACAGCCTGGGTGGAAGATGGGGTGAAACCCGCCTTCCTGGTTGGAATTAAACAGTATGTTATTATTATATTATAAATTATGTGGAACCCACTGTGCTGTCTATGAGGCTCTCACTGCTCTATGGCATCCGTCTCTAGGAGGTAACCTCCAGGAGGAGGGCCAGCGACTTAATTCATTGCAGTGGTCTGTGGTCTGGGATACAAGCGGGACTGAGACAGCCAGACCTGGCGACGTGCTAGTGTTGTCGGCGACACCAACCTGCCAAGTTCCCTTGACATAAGAGCTAATGCCTGCAGCGACGCACCCCTCAGCGAGAAAAACTATAACAAAATAAGATGGGACATACCTGGAGAATTGCCTATGTGCCCCATAAGGGCTGCTATATCATAACTAATGTTTTTGTGTGTATACGAGAGCATGCGTGTGTCCGTGTTTCATTCTGCTCATTACTTACTACAAGTTTTGAAACGGAGCAAGGTCAGAGCTCATCAGGCCAAATGTACTGCTGAGAGTTTTATCTGGAATGAGATGTTTTACATTGCATTGCTGTATCCTTATTGGTTTTCGTAGGGCTACAGGTAAACAAAAGATAACAGTTTGGAAACTAATAACAGTGAATAAATATGGATGTTTTCTTATTTGGAAAGTTTTCAAGGGCAATGAATACATTCTCACATAGTTCTTCCTGTGACAAGGCAGAAATAAACACAAAAAAATCAAGCTTGACGAAGAAGCAGCAAAAATACTGAAATCCGTTTCAGTTGCATTAGATGTTGATGAGACAAAACTCCTGGGGTATCTTCCACAATGTGTGCATACTAACTGCATTTTGTTTTGGCAAAATAATCTGCATGCATCACCATGATGAGAATAAAATGAAGAATAAAGCAATAATATGGAAACATTTCACCTCAGGTTTAGGGTGAATTTTACCCTGCTGAAAAAACAGGTTTTGACACAGCTGGTAGCTGGCTGACCTTTTCAGACCACCTCACAGCTCAAAATGGTGTAGCTGGTTGACCACTTAAGACCAGCTCCAAGTCTGGCCAGCTCAAGCTATGTTTTGAAACAGCTGGTAGCTGGTTGACCAGCTCATACCCAGCTAGACCAGCTTATGATCAGCTTGAGCTGCTCAATTTTCAAGCTGGTTAAGCTGGTCTCGCTGGAATATACAGCAGGGTAGCAACTCTTTATTTTGTCATTGAAGCAAAAATACACAGCACATGCCATAGAAACAAACCAAATAAACCAAATATAGCCATAACTGTATGGTTACAAATAGGAAGAATCAAATGCATCCCCTAGAGAACATGATGTCTCCTGCATGCCCCCAAATCTTATCTCTGCTCAATTATGTGCCTTCTCCACACCATCCCCTCCTTGTCCTTGATGTTGCATTTTACATTTCCTGTCCTTGTAAATGGCCAACAAGAAATATTTTATTTATGCCCCTCTTTCTCTTATTATTAACACACCTTACCAACAAAAGAAATACAGCCCTGTCAACCACTTCCACAAGAGTTTCAAACAACTCCAACAGCCAACAACTCAAGCCAAAACCCCTAGCCTAGAGCATTCAGGGAACTTTATTTATTAGTTCAAAGCACTTTCCACAAAAGATAATATACTAAAAGTAAAGAAAGATAAAATAAGGCAGGTACTGTCTAGTGAGAACCACCCAGCCCCATCTTGAACCCTGGGAGGGAGGGAGAGGGAGAGAGAGTTTTCAGTTTTAACTAAACTTTTTATCAAATTAGAGGGGCTAGTCTCACATGATCAAGCAACTCCTGAACAGAAAACAAAAACGTGTGCCAAAAAAACAAAACAAGAAAAGTTAACTTAATACATCAACAAAACATAATTCTCCCTTCCTCCTTTTAAAGCACAGCAAGTTCTCAAACACTGCCAAATCCTTGGCAGCTAATGCAAATATTTCATCAGCCAACCATGTGGCAGCAAGTAAATGCTTAAAAGCATGCAGATATGGTCAAGAGGTTCAGCTGTTTTTCAGACCAAATGTCATAATTGGGGAAGAAATGTGATCTAAGTGACTTCGACCGTGGAATGATTGTTGGTGCCAAACAGGGTGGTTTGAGTATCTCATAAACTGCTGATCTCCTGGGATTTTCACACACAACAGTCTCTAGAGTTTGGAGAGGATGGTGCGAAAAACAAAAAAACATCCCGTGAACAGCAATTCTGCAGGCAAAATGCCTTGTTAATGAGAAAGGTCATTGTGAGGCGTTCTTTTTTTCATTGCACCAAAAGGAAATGAAGCTCCATTCTGCTACCCACTTTTCTCTGAGACCATGTTTTTAAAAGGCGGACAAACTCAGAGTAACCAATGCCAGCGTAACAGGAAGAGTTCTCACCTGCACCGGTGGGTTGAATCTCTCTTCCCTGCCCCGCCTATTCCATAAATAGGGCGCAGGGTTACACAGGAGACATCCGCCTTTTTCCGGGACGACTTTGTTGCGACCTCTCGTCCCTCTTTTTCAATCTTCCGTACCGTTTGCCATCGGGTTACAGGTATGCACACTTATCCATCTTGTAACGCTTTTGGTTCTCTGAGTCAGAGAATTTAGAATGTCCTGTTTATATTCTAGCCGCCGTGGCATGCTGCACTTCCTGGATCTTATTGCTGGGTTGCCTCGTTACTTTCGTGCTCGTCAACTTTGTTGCTTGCGTGCTCGACAATCTTGCATTCAGGTAGGCTGTTTACCTTTTCCTCCTTTGTACCGTACACGGGTTAATTGGCAAGGTAACACAACTTAAAATTAAGTTATTGTTTACAGTATTCGTACGCAGTTTCCAGCATCCTCCAAGAGGCCCACATCACTCTGTTGCTAAAAAAGCCTACCCTGGATCCCTCCATCATCCAGAACTACTGCCCGGTATCTCTTCTTCCTTTTCTTTCTAAAACCATAGAACAAGCTGCTTGTACTCAACTTTCTTCTTTCTTTTCTAACAACAACCTGCTAGACCCCCATCAGTCTGGCTTCAGATCGGGCCACTCGACAGAGACCGTGCTCCTCTCCGTCAGTGAGTTGCTCCATGCCACACGTGCAGCCTCCCTCTCCTCTGTCCTCATTCTTCTAGATCTCCCTGCTTCCTTCGACACTGTGGATCACTCCATCCTCCTGTCCGTCCTGTCAGCAACGGGCATCTGTGGCACAGCCCTGGACTGGATTGAGTCCTACCTCTCTGGTCGCTCCTTCCAGGTTGCCTGGGCTGGTACAGTATCGACACCTCGGCCCCTTGCCACAGGAGTTCCCCAGGGCTCAGTCCTAGGCCCGCTTCTTTTTTCTCTTTACACTCGTTCCCTTGGCCCTGTGATCACTGCACATGGGCTATCCTACCACTGCTATGCGGACAATACCCAACTCTTCATCTCATTCCCACCATCTGATACACAGGTTTCTGCCCGTACCTCTGCTTGCCTGAGTGACATCCAGAGCTGGATGGACAACCACCATCTAAAGCTCAACCCAGGTAAGACTGAAATGATATTCATCCCTGCTAAGACCTCTCCCCATCTGGATCTCTCCATTTTGGATAGTTAAGTTAGGTCACTTTTGCTTTGTTGTTTGTTTATTTGTTGTTAAAAAAAAAGAAAAAAAAAGAAAAAAAAGGCCCTGGTCCTTATCTTTGTTGTACGGGTAGCAATTGAAATTGTACTTCCCTCTAGGGTCTTTCAGCGCACTTATCCCTGGTTATGGGTATGCACTTTGTTGTACGTCGCTCTGGATAAGAGCGTCTGCCAAATGCCAATAATGTCATGTAATGTAATGCAGTGGTTCTCTATCTGGGTACCTGGCGTCTCTCTCTAGCTGTCGCACGGTAGATGTTCCGTCCATTCAGTCAATTACTTAAATTACAGTGTAATATTGTTGTACTGACTATGCACTCTTCTCAGGGTCTGTGTGGTGTTTGTGGCTGTTGCTGTTCTGTTCCTATTGTCCTCTGTGTGGCCCGCTCTCCTCGCTGGCTAGAGGTTGCATCTCCCCTTCCTGCCTGCTAGCCGTAACTCAGATAGCTGGAAGTGGCTACTAGCCATCGCTAGCTAGGCGGCTAAAGGCTGCTTGCTTGGGGTTTCTGCGTGTGCGTGGGCGTGTGCTGGTGTGTGTAGGTGTAGGTGCAAGTCTGCGTGCGTGCGTGCAGGTGAGTGCGAGTGCATGTAGTGGTGTTTTGGTGCTGCTTCTTTGTTTTGTTCTTTTGTTTATTAGTGCTTGGCTGTAAGTAATTGTTGGTGGCCTTTTTGCTTGCTGGCTTCCCTTTTCTGGTGGCTGGACTTATCCCCCCTCTAGTGGTGTTTTATTTCCCTTATTTGCATGGGTGTGCTGTGTTATTTTCTTTAGTTTGGTTTGCTGTGTAAGACATTTTGGTTTGCAGTGTAAAAAATTTTTTTTGCAGTGTAAAACATTTTGTCTGCTCTACAGGGAAATCATATCACCCAGGAGGTCAGGGCATTTCGTCCTGGTAAGCCTGGTAAGTTAGCCTGGCTAGCAATAGGCCTCACGTCTTCATCCATTCTTCAGACTATTTATTCTGGTTGGTTACGGGGAGCTTACTGGGTAACCGGGAATCTAAACTACTTAAATTCGGCTCTGTCACACCAGCAGCCACACACACCACAAACCAATCAGAACGCTCTTCTCAAGTTGCATACCCACATTTACCAACATAATGCACCCAATGTGAATGCACAGTAGTTAGCTATGACTTTGCTTAATTGGTCAACTACTTTTATAGGCCCATATACATACATACTGTAGTCTACATATGTGCTTCTATGCTTTTATCGAGAACGACATACAGTAGGCCTACGTATATGAATGACATCACTGCAATATACACTCTATACTCACACAATATACACTTTAATGCAGGATCTATCAATTAATCACACTAGTTTAAATATTGTCTGCTAGGTACCGACACCGTTTGTGGGCAAGCTATGTTGAAAGAGTGATACCAAATGAGACACTTGTTGGAAAAATGTTGGAAATAAAGCATGCTTTAAAATATGAGTATATTGCCTCTAAATAGGCAACATTTCCAATGCACTTTACAGTGCTCTACTCCTAAGACTGAGAGGTTTGAATCTTAAATAATCTGCCCACTGGTGAGCACATGTTGTTTGATGTACAGTTGACATTGTACATGGCTGTAGCATTTTGTCAGAGATCTGTGCTGATACCTTCATGGATAACAGGCTGATGTTAGCATTAGGGCTGATCAATTTAATTCCCTGTCCTTTCTGCAAATGCAAACATTTCACTCAAAACATCTTTTTTTGTGATTAACATATACATACTCTATGTTCTCACACACATATACAGACAAGAGTCCGGGCGTAGAGTAAGGTTTTAAACTGGCAGAAACATGCATTACATCCCACACCCCATCATCACCCTGGTGATGTAGTTCTCTAGGTTAGAGCTGGACTGCATGTTCTCCACTGGCTATGTCCAGTGGAGACGTCATCGGCTTTGGCTGCCACCACTGCTGTGGTCATGCGGTACCGCCATGTCTTTAATGGTAATATGTCTGCAACCATTCAAGCCTTCAGACAAGCCATTAAAAGTGATTTGCCACACTGGAGAATGAGCTGAAGATCTCATAATAACCGTAATAAAGTGACAGTGCGCCAAATGTGGCTGAAAAGTGCTCCTCAGTCCCTGCCAATAAATGCAGGAGGGGAAAGGAGTTCAGCAGAGGGATGAGGGAAATTCAGGGAAAAGCAGCCATTAACTGAGGTGAGAGAAATAAAAGAATGTGGTTGAGTAGAAGGGGTGGGGAAGCTATGAAGAATAATATTGTGGTATAAGAGGCAGTGGCATTGAGACTGGGGTAATTAAACGACTGAACCTATACTGTACAAGGAGTGACACCAAAGTTATTACATTGAGTGCAGCAGCAGTGGTTTTGCAGGTGCTGGGTGGTTTACGAGGCAGCAGAATGGAGCACATTGATAGCTTGCCAGAGAATAGGACCGGGTTGTTTGTTTGCGCTTAAGCTTTTCACGGTCAAGAGAACTGACCTCGCCCTATTCAGCCCCACTGCTCAAGTTAAAGCTCTTCAGACAGGATGACTGGAGATCCAACCTCAAAGTCAAATTAGGCTCAAGTGTTTCTCTGTTGACGTGTGTGTGTGTGTGTGTGTGTGTGTTTGTGTGTGGGTGTGTTTGTGGGTGGGGGTTGGTCGTAGCAGGCATAGGCGCAGGGACTGCTTTTGATCATTCATCTCCTCATTATTGGGAGGTTCATAATATGTCAAATGTAATTCAGATCAGAGCCACAGCACAGTTACCACCAAAAGGCGAGCAGTGGATTTAGTTTCAGCGTCTTGTACACTTTATGACCACAATTTAAAGATGCTGAAAAAGTTTCATTCCAACTTTATAAGGTTTTTTTTTAGTATTTCAACATCAAAAGATTACTGTTTCCAGGCTCTGGGGCATATGCCGCATTTAGCCTGTGTACGCAATCGCTCACTCTCCATAAGGAAATCCGAAACAAGAAGCCCAGATTGCTCCCTTCTGCCCTTCTGAGGTTTATCACTTCACAAAAAGTTGGGAAGGTCACCTTCCTATATCCCGCGTGAGTGTGAAGGAGGAGAAAGTAAAACAGAAGCTGATAACTGAATTATCTTCGGCTGTTTTGGGAAGAAACCCACAAGTCTCTGCTGACAGATCAGTCCTGTCTGAAGGGAGGAAGCTGATACACTGGTGTACAGCTTTATTCACAGAGACAAGACGGGCCTTCAAATACCAGTTTTTCAGAAGCTGTTATGATTCCTCTGTTAACCCCAACTGTGCAAGTTGGTAAATAAACCATAATCTTTCAAGTGCAAAATATAACACTTGTATTGTAATGTAGTCAAATGTTTAGTCAATTTGTATTAAGTCCATGACTTAAGGTATTTGTTCATGTTAGAAAATGCATTAATAAGGAGGTTAGGGTGGCCATAACACAATCTGGAAATCTTGAAATCATGACCTCAAAAATATTTCATATTTATTGCCTTTTCATTCAATATTTTTAATGGTATTAATGGTATTAATGGCTTATTATATATTAACAACTGCACCATATTCAAGTGTCAAATACGTAATAGTTTTGGATTCTACACAGTACATTTCTACACTGTATCAGAACCTATGAAATACTCTCATAGGACAATGCTCTTGTCCTCTTGGTTGGTACAATTGCAGTGGAGAAGAGAAATACCGTCTATAGTGTTATTTTCCTCAGAATTGTCTTGGGAGTTTGTCTCAATCGAGCACAGAAAAGTATTTGAATCCAAAACAATGATGTATTCGACCCAGGTCTAGACTAGGTACTTCACACCCGTAGCACAGTTGCGAACATGCTGCAGGTCTCCAACCTCTGGGATCCGTGCCTTCTCTTATCGTATCCCGCCTGCAGTGAATTTTAATCCAAGGCAGCTGGGAGGCGACAAGTCCATTAACATAGTACAGGTGGGTTCACCACTCTTGACCTGTTTCCTGAACAACGGAGTTTAATTTACTTGGTGTAGGAGACACGCATTTAGGCTTCTCTGCCACGGCTCTCCCTCAAGGTGGCCAGACAGCAGATTGAATGTAAAGTTGTCTGTGAAACTCTCTCATCTCTTATGCAGTAGGAGAACAACAACAACAAACAATGGTACCAGACACCAAACAATGTCTCGGTGCAGACATCCGATTCCTGTGAGGTGCATTATAATGTGATAAAATGGTTAGCAGAAGTAGTGACTTGAGATGTATTTCTTATCAGTTTGCTCATTTCAAATAAAAGAGCAATTAATTATACTAACTAATAATGAATTTCCTGAAGTACTTTATTTGCAAAGAAATAGTGAAACCCACCCCATTAGGCATTTATTATTTAACATGGAAAACTCATTTCAGACATGGTTTGTATCACATCATATATGGCAGAATGGCTTGCAGGCATGGATATGAATTGTGATTTTGTAATCAGAAAATATTCAGTACCATCAACCAAGTGTAAAAAATTCCACTGAAAGCATTTATTATAATGGCTAAACAAAAATACCGCAACAGTAACAATGACACAGAAGTGCAAGGAAAAGCATTAAAATATGAGTGAAGGGTGAAGCTGGAATATGAATAAATTCATATCCCTCCTGGAATGAGTCACACTCTTGTTATGTCCAATCAATGACAGACAGACCTGAATCAAATATGTAATTGTTTTGGATTCAAATACTTTTCTATGCTTAATTGAGCTTGTCTGGTGTATTGGAACCTCTCAGGTCCTCTTGATTGGCTGAATTGCACCAGGCAAGACAAATTGAGTACAGGAAAGTAGTTGAATCAAAAACAATTATGTATTTGACCCAGGTCTGATGACAGACACAAATTGAATACAAGCAATAAACTGTTTCATTGAAAAATGTATCCCATTCATTATTTGAAGTGCCTTGAATAGACTGAGATTTTTCTTCTTTATTTAGGTGTCATTAGTTGCCTAACATTATGCTGCAGTTCCATTTCTTATGCAAAGGAATAAAGGTGTATAATCAACACAATTCGCTGATAGTCAGACTCAAATTAATTTGCTCAATAATGCCTTTCATATATGCAAGTTCTATCATTTAGCTCTACAGTTCCAATTTACTTTTTAATGAGAATTGATTATTTGTTTATTTATTTATAGGAGACAACATCCAATTAAAAAATTCTACCAAACCTGAATAATACAGATTAGTAAATAGTCAAATAAAAACAGAGTAGATTGCATGTATATTAATTTACAGATGGCTTAAATATTTGAACAGGAAAATGTGCTGCAGTAATTGTTGCCATAGCTCACCAGTGAAGATACGTTTATAAGCATGGGTGGATGAAGTTTGAGTTTTATTTAACAGCAAGCCTTAAGACCGATGTAGGTGTCCTTGGTATTCACCGCCTGATCTCTCCTGCCCTTTCTCAGGCACGGCAATCTGCTTGTTTTCTCTACTTGCATTGAGCCCTATCATTTAATGAGATCAGTCATCATTAAAGAGGCTCTTCTGACAGATACACAGGTCTGCTCTCCATTTTTGGTCTTCTCATTCTGCCCTGTGAGCATTTGAAGATGTAGGTGTTGGAGTGGTCGAGGGGTGAGGAAGGCATCAGGGGTTTGCTAGAATGTTCTGCAACTTTGGAATCCGGTACACTTAAAGGCAATCTGACCAACATTATGAGGTTTACAGTGAGAGTGAAATGGATCTTTCGGGGGTAATTTTTTAAGAGAGTCAATTTGATTGGAGGAGAACATAAAATTGAGAGACATTTCATCGACATATGTAGATGTAAAATCTACATTCAAATTAAAGTTTTCCAGGAAGTGAATGTAAAAAAACTTTGATTTGAAAATACACAAATCTAGAGCCGCGGTGGCGCAACAGGCTAAGACGCAGCAGACTTGCGGTTGCAGTTTGCTGCAGTTGCACACCGGGGACTGGGGTTCGATTCTCGGTCCTGCCAAAAGCCAAGATTGGCCGGCTCACATGGGGCAGCAATAATTGGCTCGCTGCTCCAGAGGGAGGGACTTGGCAGGGTTATTAGATCACCGCACAATAAGCACCTCGGGCACCTCGGAATCACGGCAACGGGCACGAGACGAGACGGCTTGAAGAAGGCGTATCGCTCTCATTCGGGCCGCCGAGGGACGGGGTACGGGCGGTACATCTAATACGACTACCTCCAATTGAATTAGACGAGGTACAATTGGCTACCAAATTGGGAGAAAAAGGGAAAAATCGGGAAAAAATTATTTAAAAAAAAGAAAATACACAAATCTTACATGTTTTATGGAATATATACTTTACGGTGTAATACCTTGAATGCTGATTGAGCTGCGATACATAGAAGGGCAGCATTTTACAGAGTACGCATAATATTGTTACACATTTTGTGAACATTACTGGAGACAGAAATTATAATTTACCCTCATGCTAACATTAATGCTGGCCTCAAGGCATAAAAAAACTGGTCTGGATAATAGAACATAGCCAGATGATTTTATCCTGCAACCATTTCCTATCATGTGACCTCAGTGGTGGAAGCACGGTCTGAATGTAAAATAATCAATTAGCGTGAATGTAGAGAATGGCCTTTCTGGGTATTGACCCTGCTTTTACTACCCTCCCACCACCGGGGACAGCGTAGAGCCTGCTGAATTAACACACAGCCTAACCACGAGGCTGTGGAGTAGAGAAAGACCCTCTATAGTGTTATTTTCCTCAGAATTGTCTCGGGAGTTTGTCTTAGCCTGGGGGTGAAAAGCAGCATACTTCACCTGTTAGACCTAAGTGAGCATATTCAGATTCTGACTCTTTTTATGCACGAAAAAGGCAGCATATCCTAATGCAATTCATCAGGGAACATTATATAGCTACAAGTGGATGCAAAAATATATTTTATTATTTGAGTTATTATGCCTAAACAGTGACATATTTCAAGATATTTATCTGAAATTCGCAATTCTGCCCACTCACGGACACAAATCTTTCTTGCCTCAAGCATATAGTTCCTGAATCATGGGGAAGCAGAGGCAGTTGCTCTCCATCTCTGCTTGCTTGCAAATCCCAGACAACACTGTTGCAAGCTGATCGATGAGCACTGGACAACGGTTTTTCATTTTGAGTTGAATGACTGCTTAGCTGCGGAGTGATAATTGAAATAGAACCGCACACGAGTATTTGAAGTCATAGCCGTTGTATATCGTTATGTTATCACTGCTATTAACCAATGAGATTGCGAGATTTCTCCAACCCGTTCTTATAATTTGGTTTATGGTGTTTTACCTTCTCCCAAGTTCACTTTACATCTAAATCATCACATACATGCCTTGGATGACATCATAAAATAAAGAAATATTGATCATTAATTTTATTACCGGGTCACCAGTGCGTTCATCGCTCAGTATTTCACATCTGTCTGCAGCTTCTGTGCAGTGCTCCATTAGAGAGACGTACAAGGAACTGTCGTTCTGCCTCAGATAATACAGCTCATGTACTGTACCTCATCCAGACTGAAATTTCTCATTTCTCATTTCATTTCTAAGAGAGGCTTTGGAGAGTACATTCAACATAGTGGTCCATTGTAGCTATTGCTGGGTGAAGTTTACCATACACGAAGGGTTCTTCGTGCTTGTAAATAAGATAACCTTATTTAGTTATTTATGGAACCCTCTATCATAGGTGTGAAGTGTGAAAGCTCCCAGACAAAAAACATTTTGCCGACAAAGAACCCTTCAACTAGATAGGGTTCTTCTTTGGAATCACAGGGTTCCTTTTGGAACCATTTTTTCTGAGAGTGTATCCCATTAAGCTGTTATCGTCAACAACCAGATTTTTTTTTCCTTTTTGCTTTTAAAACCTCAATTTTCTAAATGATTCAGGCGCATAGCAGCCTTTTTCAAAAGCCCGGTCCGTCCAGCTCGATTGAAATCTCTCATTTCCGCCTCATCGGCAAAAAAACACATCATTTCATAAATAGAAGCAGAAAATCCCTTGAAGAACCCTTGAAGCCCCATCCCTCCATAAAATATTCACATTTCTCTGAGTGCAAAACAAAATGCCATGTATTGAAGGAGCACAAAGTCGTACCCCAGGTCGAGAATGTGGATTTGTATGGAGTCCCTGGGTAATCAGTCGTGTCTGTATAAAAATAAAGATTAATGGATTTCTGTCTTTAAGGTTTCTGAATTCCTGAAGTCTCCAATCACTCTGTCCCTTTGGGGGAGGTCAGGATGAGAGAGATGGGGGAACAACAGGAAAACACCACTGATCCAGTCGGAGATGTCTGACATGATGAATGCGACTGGACTCGTTAAGTGCTCACAGGTGAGACCCGACTTCCACGTTTTTAATTTTTTACCATGTATTCATTATTCAGTCGCATCAATGGAGTCCAGGATTGTGTGGTCAACTGGAGAGTCTGGCTCCATGCAAAGTTTCAAAGGTTTTAAAAGTTTGCCTGGAAATGGCGCATGACCAGAGGAGAAAAGTTCCATAAATAGAGCGAAGGTACTTATGTATTTATTTATGTTTTCATCCGGGTTTTTGTCATCTGCTTTATTTTTATCCTCATTTGCAAATTAGATTAAATAAGCTTTTATGGTGTACTTTATCGAACCGCTTGGGGTAATATGTTATCTGCATTTGACCAATCCTAGTTACAGCCACAGTGCAGCACCCGGGGAGTAATGCGTGGTTAAGGGCCTTGCTCAGGGGTCCAACAGCTGAGCAGATCTTATGGGGGCTACACGGGGCCGTGAACCACCAACCTTCCGTGTCCCAGTCGTGTACCTTATTCCCTATGGTACAGGCTCCTCCACATTTGATGTACTGCTGCAGAATTTGACATTGATTTGAGAGGGTAGGGACAAATGCACATATCCTGCAAAGCGCAGGTTGCCAGGCCTTCTCGTCATTTTGCCTCACAGAGTTGTTCTTGTGCAGTAAGTCACGGCTTACCCTTCTGCCTGAACTCTGAAGCCCCCCCTCTCTGGGACACATTGCCACCAATCACAGCCCTGGACTGCAGTCAGCTATGGGGGCTTCTGTGGCCTGATGCATAACTCCAGATTCAGGCTTGTGGACGCATGAGCGATTGAGCCCTAAATGGCTGGAAACAGGTGTGCTCTCTCCTCAAGGAGAGCACACTGGAGAGGCAGGGACAGGCGAGCCAAACAGACTAATGCTGCCAGCAGAACGTGCCTTTGCTCGGAGTGATGGATGACAACATTGAGGAGGAGGAACACATTTTTTACCATTTGTCACTGATTCAATTTTGCCGGAAGATAAATAAATATTAATGTGTTGAACTCCGGAGATAAAAAAAAAGGCATTTGTGTTAGTGACTATGTCAGTAAATGCATTACATATATTCATAGATTCCAATGAGAATTGAGTAAATACTGTAAGCCGTTCCATATGGGCTTCTTTACAGTCCCAACTACACTTTACAGTGAGAAATCTTGTCATGATTGTTATGACTGTTGACTGCCTTTGTGTAACCTTGTGATCTTGTGTTGTGTTTGTAGAAGAACTAGCATGAACAAGAAGACCGTCACGGCACCAGTGTCACGGCACCAGTGTAAGGGGTAAGAAATTGCCCGAGTCCGAGGTGGGATTTGAACCCAGCCTCTCACTCGTCCACGAATGCGCCTCTAGCCAAAGGCAACGATGTTCTTTTTTAATTCGAGGGTTACGTCATCAGCGAGTGTTGTCGCGGTAACCAGCTTACTAGCGAACTAGCTGAGCTAACCATGCTACATTTGCACTGCTTTATTTCTTTTAAAATCGCAAACCGCAAACTCATAGTGCATACTGCGTAGCCTAAGCAAAACAATGGATTTGAACATGCAGCAGCATTGCAGTGATTTCTCAGAAGTAAACGAGGCAATTAACTTCATTTTAAAGGAAATACAACGTATCCGGCCAATGGACTAGGACTTTGCTAGCCGGTTCTAGGCTATTGTTACAGCCAAGAACTGCAAAAATGTTAGCCATGAGCCGAATCTTATCAAAAATTACAAATCTGGAACAAGTCATGACGAAAAAAATGCATAAATCCCAAGATGTAACTATATAACCCCCTTCTTACACGTAGTATGTAATTTTGATTTAGTAGACTCATCCTCACCCACCCTACTTAGCCTATAGGTTTTGGAGCATGACACTTATCTTGTGCTTTAACCTTTAGAAACAGTGCATCTGGATTACTTTACATTATCCTTCATGTAATATGCATTTCTTGGTCAGACCTTACTGTTAGCATATAAACCTTGTTCATACCCACGGCCACAGATACCCTAAAAGGTTGACTTTTGAAATTCAAACTGTCTACTAGCTCATTTGAATGGCATCCTTATGCAATGGGAAATCGTCAATGACGATTTAGATACACTTGTGTTTCATTGATCTGTTTCGCTGCATCTCACCTTTTCGCTGTATCTGGGCTCTTCAACAGTTGTTAGTTTAGTAGTTAGCTAGGGATCCCTAACATAGACTGTAGAAATCCCAACTAGCTGACGTTCACATTTCACCTCCAAAACTAGCTAAGTTAGCTACAATCTTCTGCATCATCATATTGTTAAAAAATACACTTGACATTGGACAGCCAAATACACAAGTTTCCCAGTCTTTGTATATCAGAAAAGAAGAGAACAGGCACCTGCTTTCAAAGAAAGTATCAAAGATCATTTTATTAATAGTAATATGTGCAGAGAATGTTTTCAATA
Organism: Conger conger; assembly: GCF_963514075.1. Classification (NCBI taxonomy): domain Eukaryota; kingdom Metazoa; phylum Chordata; class Actinopteri; order Anguilliformes; family Congridae; genus Conger; species Conger conger. The sequence continues at coordinate 34,100,338 of NC_083762.1, read as the reverse complement.
CAGTAAACTCAATGCACATACTGTACTTCATGTTCAGAGGTTGCTGTAATTTATTTTTAAAGAAAGTGAGTAACCATGAAGCCAATATGTTTGTTGAATTGACAGTATACAATAGCCTATAACATTCTAGTTGCTAAAGGTTTCGATAGTGGATTAATACTTTTCGTGTTTATTGTTAAAGTAAGAAAGTAAAAGTAACTAGTTTGCCTTTAACTTCTGTAGCCTAGTTTGGTGGAGAAGGGACAGGGGGCATATGGTTCAGTCTGAATAGGGGTCAAATATTTTGGGGTACAGATAAGGCTATTGGAAAGATCCTGGGGGGATACGCGTCCAGCATGCAAATGATGCCTCTGCAACTAACATAAAAGTATTAAAGTTTGTACTTGCAAACCAGTTCAATCTGAACCATCATAAATCTCTATTCCTTAGTCATCTTGGGACAGAATTGATGTACATCTTCCAAACCACATTGAATTATGGTTAGGCACTGTCAAAATATCAATTTTCATTTCACAAAGCATTTAACTGGGAATATTTTTCTTTAATAAAAAAAGGTCAGGCAGCCGAATTCAACATTTTTCTCACACTGCAATATCAATCAATGTCAGCCTACTGTAGAGCCAAATGCAGACGTAAACATATAACTGAATGAGGAAATATTAAATTGCCATCTCGGGGGATGAAAAATTACGGAAGAAGTAGGCAAGCAATGATAAAGAATGTTTTTCAAAATGACTTCCCCTTAGTTTAATGGAGCCCCCAGCATTTTTCATGCACCTGGGATTCATGGCAATCTTTAAATCAGAAGTGACACCGGCTTTTTTTTTTCTGCTGGGTGGATTGATAGATAATCACAGGCCAACCTGGCGTTATTTCTGAGTGGCCTTTTGTAAAGGTCACCATAAAGTCTGCCTCAAAGGGAGGGGACAGCGGGATTTGTTACCAAATACAGGGTTTACATCACAAATAGCATGAAACATACACGCTCATACAGACCCACACCCAGGAAACTACAAATGTGAAGAAATGACCTAACATAGCCTTCTGCGTGCTTGATGGTTGTCTGAGTTCATTTCACACCCTGACAATCAGGCCTTAGGTGTTGCAAGGACACTTCTCTGTCACGCTATACACAAGGACATGGGCCTGGACCCAGTCATTATTTCTCCCAAACTTTGTGTCACATGCAGTGTCATCGTTGAACTTGCCAGACTACGTCAAGAAAAAAATGTTGACTGAATCCAGGCCATAGCCAAGACACTGTCATGTCCATAAATTGAATATAATTAAATAATATATGATATTTCATGTAGTGTAGAAATGCATATTTGTGACAGGACATATGGATAATCTTGAAGAATTTAGAAGTATCTTTCCACTAAAATGTGTTCACTGATAACGTTTAACACTTTAAAAAGCTCTTCTCTGCAATACTACTGGAAATTGGCACAATTCTATGGTACAATACATTGGATTACTGCTCTATGTACCTACTATGCCACCAAGCATCTGTCCCTATCAATCAAAGAAAAACTGAAAAGAGAAATAGCCACAGTCATACCCAGCTCCTACTCACATGTCATGTCGGTGACCGCTGTGTAACTAGCACATTGTCACAGGGGTCTTTATTCTAGTTCTCTTTCCGCCGGGGCTAAAGGAAACGCCCAACACTGAAGTACAGCACGGGGCAACATGAGTTCAGCTGTAGAGCTGGAATGACTCGGAACGCGGCACTTAGCGTAGCGTTCGTTTAACGGCCCTGTCTGATACACTGTCCTGGGCCGAGGAGACGGCTGGGCTAGCAAGAGCCGCGTCGGACGGGCGGAATTCACCCCGCCGACGTGCAAGGGAAACACGGCTTACTGGCTGCACCATCTGAGAAAACAATCTCACAATCCTCCCGGGAACACATCTCTCTATATACACCACTCCCGGGAATAAAGCCAAGGATTATTGGCATTGTGGCGCAGTGGAATTACAGATGAAATTGCTTTCGTGTTTTGTTGAGGGAGCGGGGGGATGTGTTTTTTTTTTGTCTGTATTCACTCGATATCACATCACTGAGTTACTGACCAAGTAATTACTTCAGGCAGATGTTGTCAGAAGTCCTACTTTATTTATTTATTTATTTTTTCCGTGGTCAATCCTGGCAGGTAAAGTTTTCACTCTTGTTTGTGCCTGTCTGAGTGTCTGTCTATGCGCATGCGTGCATGTGTGTGCAAGTGGACTCAAGTGTACAGCAGATATGCTGGCAAGTGTTTGCACATTATATAAATCTCACTGTACTTGTGTAATGATCAGAACACATATTATAGAATATAACAACTTGTGAAATTAAGTTGAGTCCTCCATTAATTAAACAGGCCATACTCATCAAAAAATACTGCAGTATAAGTAAATGCAGTGTAGAGAAAAGATTAAGACCATAAATCGTGTCGGAATTAAACTAAGGGGAAGAATAATGATTTTTTCACTTTAGTTCCATAAAATCTATAAATAAATAAATTATCCCAGAGATATCTACAGTATTATACATATTAATTCATAGTTTTTTTATGGATGAAGTTCTGCAGCAGTGCAGTTTTGTCTTGTTGAGTACACTCTGTTTAATCTAAATCCTCCACATATCTATAAATTATCATTAACTTGTCGTTTTAGCCTGCTGTTTTAGCCCTCCGGCTGGCTGACAGCTAAGGGGAAGCATATACTGATAGCAGAGGGTATTGTCTTCTGTGGTTTATCTTGGGAGTTGTTGATAGGGGATTGGGTGGGGGAAAGGGTGTCATAGTGAGATAGTGAATGAAGTGAATGCATATTGATAATATTAATACTCTTATTCCAGGGTCCCCATGTAGATGGGACAGCGCTATTACACACTTCAGTACCTTCTGCTGAGTGTGAAATCTCTACAACTTCGCCCCCCCCCCCCAACACACACCAATCCATGCACACACCATAATAATATTCAAATACAAATAATTCAGCACGTTTTTTGAAGCATGCATTATTTCATCGCTAGAGGGTGTTCAAAATACGCACACACACATACCCGCATGCATACACGTACACACACACACACACACAGGAACACACACACCCGCACACAGGTACACACGCACACACTCACAATGTATTTTGTTATTGGGTGGGGTCACACCAGTATGCTGAGGAGGCAGGGAGCAAATAACAAAAAGCCAAATTCAATTGACTCAGCGGGCAGAGGCCTAACTCCACATAAACCACCGGAACAAATCCGTTCAACTAAATTTGAGATTAGCGCTTATTCATTCTCCGCCATTGGGGACATGCGATTAATCCCCACATTTACTTATTCATCGGGCTAAACCATTGCTTAAAGTGCCATTTAGTAGGACTGCTCTCAGGTAGACCAAGCAGACTTAGTTAAATTAAAGTGCATCTGCACCTGCTCACTGAGGTCATGTGAGGAGCAGGCACTCTACACGCAGCAGACATGACACGTTCCCCTGGTATGATCCTGAACACCTTCCTCCTGTTCTCCTGTTACAGTCAGGGATGTAGCTGAGGCAGGTTTCAGAGACTTATGTAAAATTCCATGGGCAAATGGAAATTGATGATTGGGAAACTGGAAAAGTCATCATTCAACTGTCCTCCCCCACCTCAGACAGGTCCACCTGCATAGCCCCCGGTTTTCAACTTTGTCTGTTCCAAAGTCCGTCGGGTCAGTTTGGAATTTTGAACCTCCCGATGTGAATTCTTGGCTAGGCCACTGCAACGACAAATCATGTTAGCCCATGGGCTGCGATCACAGCCGGCCAAAAAATGAACACAGACCTAGACGTCCTCCCTAGCCGCTTGCAGCAGACGCTTTCCCAGGCTTCCAATTTTTCCCCGATTTTTATCATACCATCGAAACCGCGAAGGAATTGTGCTTCTACCTTGTATTAACTGAAAAGAAAGAAAGCCATTTCGCTGATAGCAATAAAAAATATGACAGGACCGATAGCCACTAAGGATAACTCAAGGTAGATTTTCACTAAGCTGCAGGGACATCCTTTTTCCCAATGACATTTTGTTCTCTCTTGCTCAACTCGGATCAAATCAACATATACAGAAGCGTTTGAATACAACAACAAGGAAAATAACAAATTGGGAAACGGCGGTTTACCGGATAAAACACGGACGTCTCGTATTAGCGATGATGAACGGCGATGTTGGAGCGGCGGGGAGTCGATAGCTCGGCGGAGCGGAACAGGAACATGTGTAAGATATTTAGCCTTTTTATCAGCCCTGCGCCGAAAGCGCGGACAGCCTCCGTGACAGCAGGAGAGCGCCTCACGTCAGCAGACAACGCAGTCTTAAAACACCCCGGGCCCAAATCGCATTTAATTTAGCTCGTACGCTAAACCCCTTTCCCGTGTAACTCCCATCTGCTCAGAGAGGACAAAACTGCAGCAACATTTCCATAATCAATGAAAGCCATTTCAATACTGTTATTTTTTATAAAATAAGATAAAATCCACCTAATCAGGACCAGATGGTCTGTATGCACCAGGCAGGCATTGACAGGCATTTGCACCTGAATTAAAGCCACTCTCATGGTTAAAGTGGGCACTCCATCCAGCCAGCTGTTTCCCAGTAATGGCACAGTCTGTTTGACTGCTGCTCTATCAGTACCGGACCCATAATGGTCATCATAGGACTCAGGCAGACCAAGCCTGAGTGATTTTTAATAACTGGCATCAGTGGTTACTCTTAAACAAATAGACCACACAAGGAGACTGGAATTTTAAAAACATTCTTGGTCATGATTTTATAATGATCTTTATGTTAAAAATGTGGGCTAAATATTACTTGTGGAAAACCTACTTGCAGTGACTACTTTATTAGATACACATGTACTTGAAAAATTATACAATGTCCTTTTCCTTAAATTAATTTTGTTACTATTAATGCATTTACAATATTATGGACTTTTTGACACGATTTGTATACATACAATTGTGAAAGTACAGATTTATAGTATACACTCAGTGAGCACTTCATTAGGTATTTATTAGACTTATTTTTTCATACCATTGTTGTATTGCATCGTTATTTGCTTTACTGTCATCTTCCTGTCGGCTTCGACCAGTCTGGCCATTCTTCTCTGAACTCTCTCATTAACAATGCGTTTTTGCCCACAACTGCTGCTCACTGGATGTTTTTTTTTTTTTTTGCACCAATCACTGTAAACTCTAGAGACCGTTGTGTGTGAAAATCACAAGAGATCAGCAGTTTCTGAGATACTCAAACCATCCTGTCTGGCACCAACAATCATTCAGCAGTCAAAGTCACTTAGATCACTTAGATGTTGTTCTGAGTATCAGCTGAACCTCTTGACCATGTCTGCCTGCTTTTATGCATTTAGTTGCTGCCACAACGCATATGCATTTAAGGGTGGATCACGCAAATAAAGGGCAGAGATATTATAAGTGTGTGTAATTATAAATTCCGTTGAATTGACTAAAGGCGTAAACTGAGAGACATGGGTGTCGGCTCCGAAGATGCATTGAAATAATCTTTGCGACAATCATCACACTATTTCAACTCCCGAGCAAGAAATCATCAAACAGATTATTAATAGTAAATATTAATTTACCAAATAATTGGATTTACAGGACATTACACTGCTTTTGTTTGTGCATCAAGTGTGTCTGGAATAAGATTGTGTGAGACAGGTTTATCCTACTTCAATGGTAAGTGACAATAAGAATGGGAAACTTCATTAGGGGCTGAGGCTCTTCATTGTATACTGTTGACTGTGATACAAAAACCTGAAGCTGAGGGCCTGTCAAGCTTTCTTTCTGTTTCCATGGCATCCGCACGATGCTCAGTTCACCTCATTATGACAAGGACCACCTGCACTCGCCATCCAAAACACACACACACACACACACACACACACAAACACAAGCATACCCAGCATCCGTCATGATGTTAGTCTCATATGAAATCTCTCCTGCTCCTGCACCCCGATATTCACTGTATGTCTTATGAAATACATTATTAATTTGACATGTTTATAGCTAAATCTGGAATCAGAATTTGAACATCCAAGCACCATGCCAAATTTGAGTTGCGTCCACATTTGACATCTTAGTTTGGATTTAATTTTCATTGGATAAAAAAAAACGGAACAGACATTCCTGAGCTTTTGAAATTACTTTTGGTATTCACGAGATTGTGTTCTTTTTAATTATATTTAAACTATTAAATAGTCGAATAGGGCCCACACCAGGTGTGCACTGACCGCACCAGCAGCAGAGCTGTGCTGTTATTATTAAGCTACTGTTAGCATCTACTGTTTCGGTCGAGAGGAGGACATGGGTAGGCGAACAGCTTGACGGCTTCCTTATGCGAATGAATACGTTCGACCACACTTGTCATCGGCTGCAACCTCATCTCTGTGACATTTTTCTGGTGAATGTGTTTTGAGATGCCTGATAATATCCAGTTATTAATATCCAGTACAGTTAACAGTCAAAAGCAGCCTCATGCAATCGAATATAAAAAAACGCATAGAAATAAGGATACCTAAACCGTAGCCTTAGTCCCTTAATGGGCATTGATAGAGCCCCTTTAATTAGTCTTTCCACACAACCACACCCTGTAATTCCAGTGTCATTTAACATGGACTCTTTGCACAACTCTGTGCCACACCAAATAAATGCTTTTGTCATTGTTGTCTGATAAAAATGACAATAAACCTACACTGGTGCCATCACCTTGTTGGATGTTCTGAGGAAAAGATTTCCCCTGAAGGTATTTCTGGGTTTAATGATAACTCACATTCTCCAGTAAAGTTGCGGCTACAAGAAAGAGAACAATAATTGAAAGTAAATGAGCCAAAACTGCATTGTGAACAATTTCATGAAAACAAAGCAAGATAAAAAAAAGAAGAAAGAAAGAAAAAATTATCTGGCTCAACTGATATTAGCAGATATTGTTAAAAAATAATCAGATCTCTCAATGCTTGTGAAGTGAAATGAAACACTGTCATGTAAACGTGTAGCTGAGGAATAGGCTTTCTCTAAAAGCCAGCTGCGGCAGTGTGCAGATAAAAGGTGCAACAAAGTTAAATAAAAATATACAAAAAATATACATTAATTATTTTTACTCTCACAGATGTTTGATTTGCGAAGTCTAAAGGCAAGACCTGACAGGGATACATTGTGCAGGATATACAAGTGTCCTACGCTCTTTTCTACAATGGAAGAACAACTTAACAATGTACTTCAATGACAGTGCATATTCTATGGTTATTCATTCATTCATTCATTCATTCATTCTAATGTATGTTTTTTGAAATCTCATCCACTGATTGACAGTCATATTCCTCTCACTTCCTTCATCTCAAGGCCTTCTTTCCCCTTGACAGTTAATTTTCAAAATTCAAAAGTTCAAAATGAGGTCAAACCAAACAATTTTCAACAGAAAAACTGAAAAATAATCTCAATGTTTTCATGAATTCCTTTCGACAGAATACTGTTAATGGTGTTTCACTTCAGCTTATGTCCTGAAACACTATCACAATGCTGGGCTGCATGATGAAAAAGTAATTAATTATTCTTTTGATTCTCATAGAGTCACAGGCATTAAAAATGAATTTGCGCATCGAGAGGGTTGGTGGGTTAATGAAGCTGAGATTGCCACGTTTCTCTTCAAGCAAACAAAAAAGAAAGAAAAAATGTTGCATCTGTCTCTTCCCGGGAGTCTGGGTCCACATTTGGAAATATATGCATTCAGCTTCTTTGAAAAAAACAGCATCAGAAGAACTGCCTTCTTTCAACAACAAAGGACGGAACAGCAATGGCAGAATCAGAGGATTTCTCCACAGAACAGCAGTAGTGGACTCTCCAGTTTGACATTCTCATTAGTTTTTATGCCAGAACCGATGGCTCTTATATAGCCACTGGTCCGGAGAATGGTGTCATTTTACATTATTAATGACACAACCACAGTGGCAGCGTGTGCACTTCCCTGTCCGCTGTTGCTAACGGAGCTGTCAGGGATTTTTGCCTCAAATCTGCTTATTTGTTAGTGGGGCCATTTCTTATCCATTAGCCAATTAAATGATAATGTATGGTCATTAAATCCGGTCTGCGTTAATTTTTACTGGCACATGCCGTTATCAATAACATTGAGAACTATTGCTTTTCATTGAATCAATTGTTTTTCATGTGAATCATTTAATGCAGATTACTTTACAAGCTAGGCTAATTGTGTGCCTCAGGTGTACAATGTGAGCTGCTGGCTGGTCATTGCTTCAAACGCAGCTGTGGAGAGAACTTCCCAGGGGACAATCAGTAGCCCATATGTTTTGTTTTTAGCACTACCTGTTGTGTTTGTGATGTTGTCTCACGAAATAGTCAAAATAATAAGCTAACATTACTTCATGCCTAACATTATCTAACTGCATTAGCTTCATTTAGCAGTCGGTCCTATCCAGAGGGACTTAAAATCTAAAGATGTGGCTAGTGAAACACCAGTGCAAGTTTCGCTATCCAAGAACCAAAGTACAAATTCTATATCAGGGCTGCACAACTCCCGTCCAGGAGGGCCAGTCTGTGAGCTGATTTTTGTTCCAACCAATTACCTTAATTCATTTTTCTGACAGCTCTAGAAATGATGTTGGTTCACTCCTGTACTAGACCAGAGTAAAATCTTTAGGATACACTTGCAGCTGTAGCAGGTGCATATACAAATGTCTGATCAAAACATTATTTAGCTAATTAAATCATTAAGAGCAGAAGTTTGGACAGAATCATGAAGCGTATCGGCCCTTGCTGTGCACCCCTGTTCAATATAGATATGCCATAATATTGATAATAGTTTGCATTGATGGATACTCCTTTGGTGTGTCACTGCATGTTTTATCAAGGAAGTATACATAGTCCCTCATTACATTACATTACATTACATTACATTACAGTGAAGGCATTTAGCATAAAATATATGTAGTGGTCTCATTCTGAACATTGTTGAAAATGTGGTTGGCATAGTTGATTTTTGAAATATATGGTGCTTACCCATTAAAAGAATACCCTGTATAATCATTTGTAGGAGTTGTGAAATTACTTAGAGGCTGACTGTGGTCATTCTCTTTAAACGAAAATAACATCTCCTTAAATAAGTTAAATACGGCTCTAAGTGTGTCTCTTGCACAAAGAATGCACCTATATTCTGAATGACCTCATCTCTCACCCTCAAAACCTTGACTGTTGGGGCACAGGCAGGAGTAGATGCTTCAGACACACTGGAACCACCGCTCACTCACTGCTAATCTCCTGCACCTGAAGGGGGATTACTTTTTCTTTCCTGATTTACGGCCTTCACTGTACAACATTATCTTTTCAAAAGCTTGTAATAACTACAAGAATGCAATGCCTATGATTTATACAGCCAAGTTTTTGGTAGTTAGATTAGACTAAATGCAGGTTTATGCATAGACATTTGCCTCACATTCATTTCCACCCTTGTCCTCTTTTTCAACTGAGAAGCAGACAGGAGGGCAGAGCAGGGGCAAAACTCCAGCAGCAGGGAGAATTGAATTTGGCCAGGGTTTTTGGGCTACTGCAGCATTAGCTTCTCCAAACTGACATGAATTCCCTGCTGAAAAAAACCCCCAGCTCAAGCTAGATTTTTCAACAGCTGGTAGCTGGTTGACCAGTTCAGACCGGCTCCTATCTTGACATGGTTTGACCAGCTCATGGTATGTTTTGAAACAGCTCAGACAAGCTACCAGCTTAATGACCAGCTTGGCCATGCTGGTTGACCACCTCATACCCACCTAGACCGTCTCATGACCAGCTTGACCACATCAATTTGGTCAAGCAAGCATAGCTATTTTTTACACTCCTGACAAAAGATAAGCAGTATATAACTGGGACGACTCAACGTCGATGGCATTTGGAAATAAAGAGCAATAATAAGAACGGAATAATTCAGACTACAGTTAGATATCCAAGATGTCAAAGTTGCATGTGTTGCTTTGGGACCAATGACTTTGTAGCCTTAGCACACAATGCCAAACCAGGCAAACATTTTTAAAATAGTCTCAGTCCTCGGACACTACTGTGTACTTCTCATTCCTCAGGGCCCTGGCCTTTCTCTGACCTTGAGCCAATCACATTGTCCCGGAGGCGGAGTTTCTGCTCAAGGTCGCATCGTAATGAGTTTTTTTTTTTTTTTTTTTTTTTTTTTTCATCCTTGCCTTCGTACCCTGGAGGGAAGAGATAGACGTGCTTTTCAGAACAGCTGAGGATGGTAAGTTCCACCAACGCTTGACTTCATTTCGCTCAGCTGGGACTAGGGTGGGTGTTTTTAGGTGGGTGGGGGGGAGCAGGATTTCATTCTATCAGCTCAAAGAAAGAGAAAAAGCCAGAAGGTCACCCTTGGTCTATTACCGGCGAACAACACTCCCTCTCATTCAGGCCCCCTGTGCCATGAGGAGCCATCTCGGGAGGGAAAGAAAATAGAGAAGCCGCTCAGCCCTACTGATGCAGCCAGTTCTCACGTTGTTTCAAAGGACAGACCAGTGAGAGAGAAACAGAAGGGCTGACACATGGGAAAGCTGTCCTGTGAGCGATGAGACTTCATATTCATTTATGTTTTCCAAAGCCTCACTCTTGGAAAAAAAAACATCTGGGTTTAACTTTTGTCTGAGAAGTAATGTTGAAATATGGCCCTGGTGAGCCGCAGGGTCTTGCTTTTGCTTTTGTTGTTACTCAGCACTTAATTGATCAATTAAAGTTAAAGCAGTTAATTACACAGTTAGCTCACCTCACACCCCACGGCTCTCCAGGTCCAGGAATGAAGATCATCGTAGTATACTTCTTAGGCAATTTTTGTAGTGGCTTAACAAAAGATTCTAAATTGGCCCTGTGGGACCAAATCCTATCCCAGCACCCTCAAAGGTTATTTGTCTTTCTGTTTCATCTCCCTCCCAATTGTCTAGCACTCACCTGATGCATAGGCTTTTAGAACCCCACCCTGGACAGGTCCAGTAACAAGGTATTAGGGTGTATCTGAGGATTTAACGCATACCCTAATGATGAATCGATACCAGAGCATATTCGCCACTTGCTGTCAGCGCTTATGAAGTATTCATTAAGTGTAATACTTTTCTGAGCTTTTTTGCATTGTCTACACTGCCAGCACCTTTTGTCAATGCACAAAAAGCAAAGTGCTTGAAGTCGTCCTCTGATTTCAGCAATGATAGTACGGCTGAAATAAATGGCGGCTCTCTGTGTGAGCGACCAGCGCGGCTATAGCCGTTTCGCTCGGCTGCATCAGCTTTTATCTCCTCACTTTTCACTCGAGGTGACCTCAAAACGGAGGTCATTTTACACCCCATTACTCCCTGTTCAGCTCAGCTTGGTTCAGAGAAGGAGAGAGAGGGAAAGGGAGAGAGACAGCGTTTGTCTTCTCACTTCTATCAGAAGCTCCGAAGGCACTTGTCGTTCCCCTGGGAAATGGCTACCGAAACGGCGTTCCTTGGCGCTCTTCCTTCTTGTTTTGATTTTGTTTTTCTCCTGTGTGTTCTCTTGGAGGTTTTGAAACGGACTCAGAGCACAGTGAAGCACTTTTCTGTCCTGCGTGAATTGTCCTCACCCCTTTTAAGTACCTGTAAGCTTTGCATGCGCCCGAGTGTGTCGGAGTGAACTGTGTTTATGTAGCACCATTCAGGGGTCCCACAACAATGTTCAACAAGAGCAGGGCAGTCTCCAACTACAAATGAGAAGCACAACCACTCAAACAGTTGCCAGACACTCATTTCAGTCCAAGAACCCTCACCACACACTTATTAAAAGTGTCCACGATCGTGAGAAGGCTGTGATCTGCTTAAGGGAGATGGTGAGAAGGTGTAGATGAATTAAGCACATTGTGGATCATTTTGCAGTGGGATCTCTAAAGGGCTTGGCTTGATATATCACCCCTAAGTATGGGCTCTCTGGTATTCCAGTGTCCATATTGCTGTTGTTGGGCATTGCTATTCTGTCCAGATCCTTTGCTGGATGACCAGCACCAGCCACATTCTTTATTTCTATCCAAGTACTAAGCACTACTAGCTTCAACTATCTGGAAGACTCCAGACCAAAGGAAAAATGTCAAACAGAGAATGATCAGTAAATACAAAACACAGACACTAATAATTTAGAGGAAATTGGATGAAACAGTCAATGGTTAAAATCCAATACAAAGTGTTGTTTTTACACTGAGCTCGGACTTGCAGAAGACTTACAACATGCTTTTGTTTTCACATTGAGTGCAGTAACAACTCATGGCGATGAGAGGAGTTGAGGTGGGTCACAACAAGATACTTTTCAATATAAAATTTACAGTATTGCATATACGCCTCACAGCAAGGAGGTCCTGGGTTCGAATCCCCGTCGGCCGGGGCCTCTCTGTGCGGAGTTTGCATGTTCTCCCCGTGTCTGCGTGGGTTTCCTCCGGGTACTCCGGTTTCCTCCCACAGTCCAAAGACATGCAGGTTAGGCCGATTGGAGAGTCTAAATTGCCCGTAGGCATGAGTGTGTGAGTGAATGGTGTGTGTGCCCTGCGATGGACTGGCGACCTGTCCAGGGTGTATTCCTGCCTTTCGCCCAATGTATGCTGGGATAGGCTCCAGCCCCCCTGCGACCCTGATCAGGATAAGCGGGTTCAGATAATGGATGGATGGATGGAGTATTGCATATACGCCTCACAGCAAGGAGGTCCTGGGTTCGAATCCCCGTCGGCCAGGGCCTCTCTGTGCAGAGTTTGCATGTTCTCCCCGTGTCTGCGTGGGTTTCCTCCGGGTACTCCGGTTTCCTCTCACAGTCCAAAGACATGCAGGTTAGGCTGATTGGAGAGTCTAAACTGCCCATAGGTATGAGTGTATGAGTGAATGGTGTGTGTGCCCTGCGATGGACTGACGACCTGTCCAGGGTGTATTCCTGCCTTTCGCCCAATGTATGCTGGGATAGGCTCCAGCCCCCCTGCAACCCTGTTCAGGATAAGCGGGTTAAGATAATGGATGGATGGATGGAGTATTGCATATACTCATACCTGTCAAAGCAAGTTCAGGCTGAGACTAGCAAGAAGTGTCGGTATAAGCCGTGTTTTTGACACTTCTAGCTGGTCATAGCTGGATTGTGGCTGGTCAAAGCTGGTTTCCAGCTGGACAAAGGTCATACTGGTAGACTAGCTGACTATATAGGCTGGTGAGCTGGTGAGCAACTGGCTGATTAGCTAAAAGTGTCAAACTCACAGCTGGAATTTTCAGCAGGGCTGCCAAAAACCACTGTAAACACTGCCAAAATGCACTATAAGTACTATATACACTCCCAATATGGTTACCTTTGTTTCTCAGATAAGGAGCAGTTATCTGCTTTGACAGAATCTCTCAAGGATACTGGAAGCAGGCAGTGTGTGTGTGTGTGCGTGGGTGTATGTGTGTATGAGGGGAACGTTGCCGATTGTAGAAGTTTCTGTTGTACTGTGTAGTTCCACCAACCTGAAGTTATCATTTGTCCAGGTAGCGGACAAAAATGGAAAAACCACCATGGGACCAGTACAACCCAGGTTCAAATCTGGTAACAAGGTTTAGATCAGGCTACTGAGAATGACATGACAAAACACGGCAATGCCCACCTTAATATCACTCTGTGTTCCCCTGCTTCACTCTCCTCAGAAAGCTGTTCTGCATTAAAAACGTCAAACCATGCTTATTTATCGGGATACAGAGATAAAGTAAGCTTGTTTAATGATTCTGGGCATTGCTAAAGGCTTGAAAGGACTAATTCCGCTCCAAATTGATTTTTTTCTCCGCATTTTTGGGGGGTGAATACCAAAATTTAATTGCTTAATGATTTCCTTTTATCAGGGATTTTCCTATTAAAGCTGCCAAAGGCAACTCCTTTTGCTGTTGTTAGGGTGGCCATTATTAGATGCTACAATTACAAGAAGAGGTTTCTTATGGCCTGCACAGGAAATTGCATTTTAAACAGGTACACAGTCCTTCTGCCAGCATCTGTAATGACAAGGACAATTGCTCTTTAAAAAGTTTCTTTAATTACACCTACTTTCCAGTTTCTCTGAAAATTAGAGTGTACATGTACAAGCTGTGGAACTGGGTATGTGTGCAAGCTGTGTATATATCATAGCTTATATCATAGTATATAATCACATAACAATGATGTTATGCTATAATACTGTTTTGTGAAGCATACAATTGCTATGTTTGCTAGGAGATCTCATCTAGCCTGTTGGTTAGCCCTTACCTTTAGCATCTAAAGCTGATATTTCTTTAATTTCCAGTTTTTTATTTTTATTTTTTATTTTTTTCTTGGGGGTGAGGGTCAAGGTATTTTAATCTTACCATGAGGTTTGGTGAAGGCTGTGGTATTTTCTAGATCAATGCTCTGTTTTGCCTGCAAATTTCAGAATGAATAGAAATAACACATTTCACTCATTTCATTTCACTCAAGCACAATCCAACTGCCAGTGTTGTTTTATTTTTTCTCTCCTACAAACAATAATAATAATCCAACTGACACTACAGATGATCAGCTTGAGAGAGGTTTATAATGGACATCTTTTTTTTCAGGACAGCTTTGCATTCCCTTTTTTTGATACCCACAATTAAGACACCTGCGCCCAGTGTTTCTTCCACCTTGAAAACCTTTGTTGATGAATTTCTCAATTATCTCTGCATATTTTCTTTGCTTTCTCTGTAATGGTGCTTGTTGTCATGCAGTTCTAAACATTGACAATGCACTCAGACAGCACAAAATCAGTGCTGGATTAATTAACATTAAGTCACCAACTCAACATGCCGCCATGCATCGCAGGAGTTTCCAATAAACTGAGACAAACAATTGGGTTCACAGGACATGGCTCTGGAACAAAAAAAAACCTGATTGGACATTGCTCAAGGATGCAGAAATAAACCAGGCTCCCAACTGGCTAGTTTTCCCCCAATTTTCCAGCTTCAATGGATTTTCTCAATCCGGTCTGATTGGACAGAGTTCTGTAGTAGAGCCAAAGCAGCCCTAAATCCCAGTCCATTCCAAACAGCAGGCCAGTTTATTAAATCCAGTCTCCCTGGGTACTGTGCCAATGGGCATCACTAGCGAAACATGGACTTTTTTTGTTATATTTAAAACAGATTGCTTTAACACATCACCAGCAATGCAATTCATCTTAAAAGATACATGCAGACTCGTTTGGATGGCATTAGGTTGGAGGGTAATTTTCAGAGACAACATATTTACAGTCGAAAATGGCCTATACATTCTGCAATTTGTACAATGTGAAACATGACAGGCTTTTAAATGTGACTAAACACTGCACAGTGCGTACCATTGCGGCATTCTCAATTGATTCAGCTATAAATCCATGACACATTGCAATGTGCAAATATAAAGTCAAGTCTGGTCACTTTTCCTGTCGGTCGTCCATGTTATTTTTTGTTGGTAGAACAGCCAAGTTTACGCAAATGAATGCAAATGGAGTGGTGATGATGTCATAGTTGTCACATCCCTTTTTGATTGCTGCATTAACACTATAGAAAGGATAAATTCTATTTGGTTCTCCACAAAAGTATTGGACTTGCAATTTTTCATATGCACCCGACCATCAACAATATGCAGATAAACTGCTATTCATAAAAACTATAGAGGAAGGCTAATAGATCTGCTTCTATAAGCTACGGTATGGCTTGAAGATAGTTATCTATGTGCTAAAATAAGTACAAGCTCTACTGAAAGATAGCATGCTAACTTATGTCTGCTTCAGTCCATGTGTTCATCTCTTCTTTAAAACTCATCCACTAATAGAAAGCCGGAGGAAGCTGACTGTAGCCTATACGATAAAAGCAGGCCCTTGGTCCTGAAGCATTGCCCCTTTTCTTGACACTTAAAAATGACGTATCAAAAATAAAAGTTACTGGTCTCTTTTGAAAGTTAACCCTTTGGGGACTCCAAGAGTCAGAATTACTCCAAATATTACTGAAACAAAAAACATAAGTACAATAATCACAATAATACTGTAAAACCCCATGCTAACCCAACGACGGAATTTAGCGAGGGCTGAAGGTATCAGCGTGCTCGTCCTTCTGGTGTTGCTGAAAGAATACTAATAGGGTTAAAAATGAGTGGCCCCTATGCAGACAGTCTAGATCAGCCAATAAACAAACCACGATACAAAGGCAGTAGTACCACTCTGCCTTCCGCTCTTTACTGGTCCGGGCAGACCCAGAATCTCCACAATAGGGCCAATAGATTCACCTTCGTTTATCTGACTCCATTTTAGAATAATAATTTAGATCAGTTATCCACATTAGTGGATGTCGTATTTATAATTTTGACTTGATCGCTATAGGAATCCTGTACTGAGATTTACTCTCCGAACAGTCCTCTGCTGGTACCACCGCATGTCACATCGCGCGTAATGTGCACGTCTCACAAAGCTATCTGTAGTCATCAGAGGTCGCAGGAATAGCTACTCTTGGGTATATCTGTTTACAGCCTAGGGACCCAAGCAGACCAACCTAGCTACGGCTGTGCTATGAATGAACTACCATGCGGAGGCAAGGGATTTACCAACATAGGTCTACGGGTGCTATACGCCGTGATACATTAAGTGGAAATAATCATCCTCCCTAGACCAGTTCGAGGGGGTAAACCACGCATTCCCTGTATAACTTTGAGTGTCAGTAAGCGAAACCAAACAGATCAAGTTTTAACAATTTATTTTACCAGGCAGGTTACATACACGTAATTGCATACAAGTTTCAAATAAAAAACATTACAACGGAAACCAAATTACGGAGTCTTAAAAGTCATACCTGGTAATAAAAGCTACATACGGGAGTCTGGCTACAGACACCCTGTACGTAGAAATTACGTGCACGGAGTGCACGGGAGGCTGATTGCATTCTCCCAGATTGCTTAGTTTGCTGTCCTTAAATCCAAAATCTGGCCTTTGATGTTAACCCTAAAAATGGGTCACCCATCTGTAATTTGGAGCCACGCCTCCCCAGGAAGCGCAGGGGGGTTGAGGCACATGGCTTTCACTGGGGCAGAGCTCCACACAGTTTTTCCTCTGGTTCCTGGTTGGTTATGATGTCCAGGGTTTGCTGTTGCAGAAATAAAACCATTGCACCAGTCGCACTGAAACAATCAGAATAATACCAAACATGAATATTATCTAAACTGACTTGACATGAAACATCCAATGCTGTACACATCATTTAGTGACTGAGTAAAGAGGGAGAGAGCAATAAAGGGGGGTTCAGGAGAAGGTCAGGGCCTAACAGGCCGTGCCCTCTGAAACCTTCCCGTGCCGTAAAGGATGTTGCCCCGTCGTAACGAGTTTTACGGCTGGAGGCCTGAGTCTTCCCCCACAGGCTCCTGCCCGTATGGGTGCGGAGATAGTGGGGGTTAATGGTGCATGCTCCTGGCTTAAATTACTTTACAGCCACATATTCCACAATACCAGAGGAAGCCAGCAAGCTGACCAGCCCTGAGTGATAATGCCAGATTTCCAGCCTTACAATAGCATATTGTATACTATATAATTTTTGGTCAAATGCCCAACCCCCATCAACAATTCAAACACATTTCATAATTTCAACGGAGTATTTGACTGTATAGAGAACAGGTGGGTGTACAAGTCTTTACTCACTTCATGGATTACTTTATGCTCTGTTATGTTCCTGTGTTCTGTGTGTTAGTTTATCATTGTTTATTATCTTTAGTCTTGTAATTTATTATTTTTCATATTCATGTCTGGTGTTCTGTTTACATTCATTAGTCTTTGCACTCGTCTTCCCCTGTGATGTCTGAGTCTGAATGTTTACTAGTCCAGTCACTCCCTTGTCTGTGTGCCCCACTATTCGGGTGTTTACGGTAGTTCCGGGGTTCAATCTTCCTTCCAATCTTGCATTCCTTACTTCCTGCTTTCTCTCCATTTCATGTTTGTACATAGCACTAATATACTAATCCCAACTAACCTAGAATTTGTACAGTACTAATTATACTAACACACTAATATTTTTGTCAAACTAACAAACTAACATTCACTAGTTTTGGGTATTTGTATTTTGTTCTGTAACTCCGCCTCCCTATTCTATCACTGATTACTTGCTTAGTTTCAGCGAAGTATTCGCACCTGTCTCTCTCTATCTCTGCATCTCCTGATTCTCTGCAATTGTCTACGCTCTAGTCCGGCGCCGTTTGTATTACATGTGTGTCATTGTGAATCCAGTCCGCGTTTTCGTTTCCCCCTCGTTATTGTCCTATTACCCTTTCATGTGTCTCACTGTGTCTGCTGTGTTGCTTTATGGAAGCCTATCAATTTATCCACCGTTGGAAATGTAATGTCATTAGGTAAAATGCTTTTTAGTCATCACTTCAATAACATGCCCATAGTCAGTTATTTGATAAGCTGAGGTTATACTGAATTTTCTTACACACGGATGGGGGTAACACATTTTTTCTGCAACAAAATGCCAAATACTGGTCAGGGAAAAAAATGAAAAATACTGGTCCCAAACCTAGAAAATATTATTTCTATTTACAAGTACTTTTAGTATACAATGGTGAAATGGACAACAATGATAATTCCTTCAGAGAAATTCTAAGTAAACAATGGACATTTTATCAATGTTTCTCAGAGTTAGAATTAGAATTAGAAACCATTATGCATTTGATCCGCTGGACATTTGTCGTGAAAAGGACACTGACATTACCTTGTTTCTTGTTGTTTGTCGATTTCCAAAATTCAGAGAATTTGAGGTCCCCCCCATACTTGTTTTACCCCCCACATGTAATAAAATTGTTGCTAAAGCAATGGCATGTTATAATAGGTTACACAGATAGAACCGTGAGTTTTAACACTTTCAAACGGTATATCCTGTTACCATCGTGATTGAAAATTGCAGGCTGAAAACTGAATGCAAAAACAAAAACGGGTTGACTGGTTGTTGTTTCTTTTTTACAACATCGTCAACCTGGTTGCTATTCAAACAATGTCTCAAGACAAAGAGTAGGGGAGACTTTATCGTGGACTTGGCATGTGAGCTGCATGAAAATTGCATTACGTGTTCATTCGTTGTCTGCTCATGCAAACCACAAAGGTTTTCTCTGTAGAGAAGAGAGATGGTGCGAGAAAATTGTTAAAGAGCACTAACAAATAGTGGAGTTCCGTATCATTTTTCTCAATGTGTCTATAATGTGCCTCAATTCATTTACTGTTAGCAAAACAAAACAGCAATACTTTAGAAATAAAAAATGATGTTTATTCTAGCGTTTCCCCCACATACAGGCAGCAGCCGTGTGGCACCACTGCTAGAATATTCTATGCTGTTCTGTGAGGCAAATGGGTGAATTGGTTCAGAATAAATTTGTTGAAACAAACAAGTAAAACTGTTGCCTATATTGTCCTGCAAAACATTTTCCCCTACACTACTATCAGTAGCCTATAACATGGATTGTTTCCATATTCATGCATGTGGTTGCGCTCATGAACTTCCACTTTTAAGTTTACGTTTAATAGGCAACCTCTTCAATGTTATTGGTTTCAGGGTGCGTTACAGGAGTCTCTGGCATTATTGTTCGCTATCCCAACTGTTCCCTACCGAGATGATCATTGACTTTATTGTACACACAAACGAGGTGCTAGTATGATGAACATCTGTGAATCAGCTGTAGTAACGTTCCAGGAATCAGCTGTGCATGCAAACATGCAACAATGGGTTGCTTCATATTTATCTTTAAACCAGTGCGCCGCTGCTGGAATAAAATCCTTGGGGAAACACTCTATTCATTATTTATTAGAAAATAGTTCTACAGCATATATTTCTTAATATGTATTTTAGGTTGCTAAGGGTGAAGACATTGATGCTATAATGCTGGACAAGCATTATATTGCTAATAGGAGGTTAAAAAATGCTGCATTATTAAACCACATAACTCATAACTCTTAAACATCCCAGCTAAAGCTCATGCATACATTATGGAGCTTGTTGATACCCCCAGACCTCTTCACACCAGTGGCTGATGGGCCAGTTCTTACACCTAGGCCACTTCTAGGTGAGAATCTGTGACAAACGCTCACAAAACATTGAAGACAAATTTCTCAAAACCACTTCTGGCAGACACACGTATTTTAACAAGCCATATCTCCAAAAGTGAGATTTGCGCTATGATACCCCAATCGTATTCAGTGAGGCCTAGCTGCACACACCAGGATGGTCCTGATCTGGAGTCTGTTACAGAGATGCAGCTTTCCCTCCCCACCTTCCTCAGGGCCTAATTACAGAGCAGAGACCCTGCAAATGAGGTTACCAAGGGAGGACACAGAGGGTAATTAAAGCGATGTCATTTTTTACCCAGCCTGCCTTTTACTGTCATACACACTCAGTGACCGCTTTATTAGGTATTTTATTAGACGTATTGGTCTTCTGCTGCTGCAGCACAATCTACATCAAGGTTCAACGTGTATGTTCAGAGATGTTCTTCTGCGTACCACTGTTGTAATGCATGGCTATTTGAGTTTCTGTCACCTTCCTGTCAGCTTGAGCCAGTCTGGCCCTTCTCCTCTGACGTCTGTCATTAACAAGGTGTTTGTGAACACAGAACCGCAGCTCACTGGCTGTTTTTTGTTTTTCACACGATTCTCTGTAAACGTTAAAAGTTATACTCAAATCACCCCATCTGGCACCAACAATCATTCAAGTCATTTTGTCCCCATTCTGATGTTTGCCTGAACAAAACTGAACCTCTTGGCCATGTCTGCACCATTTTATGCATTGAGTTTCTACCACAAGATTGCTCTGTAGCTGATGAGATACGTATTTGCAATACAATATATTATGATCCCTCGCTGCAAGTACAGGTATGATGTGTAGTGTGTTTCATTTCTTGTGAAGGACACTTGTCTTGAGCTTAAGCTGATTTCAGTGTGTGATATTGTTATATTTTAGGTTCAATGGCTGGTTACCTTAGAGTTGTTGCTTTTCACTGCTGTATGGATTGTTCCTAGCAAGCATTATTACAGTGTGTGGGTTGCATTACATCCCATTTCACTGTCTGTTCCATCAAACAGCTATGGAGCGGAGGAGGTAAAAAAGGGCAGACATTTTACAGTCTGATAAGTCTGGGACGTTGTTCAGAACCGAACGGGAGTGGGAAGAGCTCATTTAATCAGGTTAGCTTGGCATTGCATAGTTTCAGATATATACAGGGTGACAGGACACCCAAAGGTGCACTAAAATGTTAAAAAGTACTGGTGGTGCAGATTCACTGCCTCTTTAATGGTGCCTATACTTTATGCAAGGCTAGCCTCTTCTTGCAGTTCTTGTACTTTTGCGTTCAGCTCGGTGTTCAGCAAGTGCAGTTAACGAACGTCGGAGTGTGTAAATCAGGTGAAGAGTGTGTGTTTATGGGAGTATGTGTAGCTATGAAAGGGATGGAGAGATAGAGGCACATGCCAGCACATGCCTGTTGGTGTGCTTGCATGCGTGTACACTTACATGACAGCCCTGTATCTTTTCACTGAGGTGCTGTGGCTCAGGAGTTCAGTCAGGTTGAAAGCATCTCTGGTAGTCCTGGGTTCTTCTTGTCATGTAAGTCTTTCTAAATGTGTTCCTGTGGCATTGTTCCACATAGACTAAGAGAGAGGGGGGACCAGGAGAGCTTTTTTTAGGTCTTTACTTTACTTTACTTTATGAAAGCAAGCATCATTACCAGAATTTGTGTTATGACAAAAAGACACAAACAAACTAGAAAGAGCTAAGAATAAGATTCTGGCATGTATGCTTCTAGAAAGAAAAGCCAAGAGAGGCCGCCTACAGCGTATTTACATTTACATTTTAGTCATTTGGCAGACGCTTTTAATCCAAAGCGACTTACAAGTGCATAGGTTCTACCATAAGTCAAAGCATCACATCCAGAACTAGCAAAATACACATGAAATGCTGTTCTAAACATAGTTGTCATCATAAGTGCATATTATTATTATTTATTTTATTTTATTTATTTTTTGGGGGGGGGTTAGACAAGGATAGGGATATCAGAAAGGAGGGGCAGGGGAAATCAGGAGGGAGGACTAAGGTAGAGTTTGAAAAGGTGGGTTTTGAGTCTGCGTCGAAATAGGGGGAGGGATTCTGCTGTTCTGACAGTGGTAGGCAAGTCATTCCACCACTGAGGAACCAGAACGGAACACAGGCGTATCTCCGAAATATCCCCAAAAAATGGTTTTGACTCATGCTGGGTCTTTATTAGGCTATTTTTTGTAGGTTTTGTAGGTTCAATCAAATCCAGGAAATCCCTGTGCCAACTATGTTGATCAGCCCCCACAGGTTAGCATATGATGAACAGTGTCACCCAGGGAGGAAAGAATTTAAATGAGTGGGAGAGCCATATCTCATTGCACTCCTGCCACCCAATCTGGTCTTTCAGGTGCCTGCAGTCTATTAGGATGAGCCGCACATGAAGTGGCCTCCTCCTCAGTATCTCTGTGGGGGAAACAGGGAGCTCAGTCCAACCCTGCCCAGCTGAGCTCAGCTAGAATGAACCAAACAGTGGCCACAGCTCAAAACTGGGTACAGCTCAAAGACTCACCATTCTAGCATTATGAATGTGTTATATAATTATTGTTATTTCACATTTGATTGGCAAGACATTACCTTCCTTTACCTTCCACCTTTATTCCAACTAAAGGCATTGGCTACCGGTATATTCAAGATTTTTGGAAAAAAAGAAACCTTCTAATTTGTTGAAAAAACATTCTTCAATTCCCTGTAATGTTGCCTGATTGTTGCTATGAGAACCCCCAATGAAAGTTTCTAAATATAGAGATTTTTTATTAAGTTCTAGTCACAGCCCTCTGTAATGTAACCTGTTCAAGAGGTTTTCTTTTGAACCTGGACAGTAGGATTTCTAATGGCAGTGTTATTCAATCGGACAAGGTTCAATATTGACGCATCGTCCATACCAAACAAATCTTCCAGAATGTTTTGAGTGTATTTTTATTTTGAACCCTCACAGCAGCAAAGCACCTTCTGAAAAAAGGTTCTTCAGGTACAATCTTCAGTTCGTCTACATAGAACTCCTCGATTCCCACTCCAAAATACCCTGCCAAAAATGTTTTTAGGCTAAATAACCTGAATTAATCATAATTATAAATGCAGGGATGATATTAACCTTCAGACCTGCTCTACAGACCTGTCCACTCGCTGTCCCTCAGGCTGCACACAGAGATGAAACTACCATTGCCAAAACACAGGCTGATCTTTAATGGCAGGGATGCTGTGGGCATTGCAATATTGTGTAGAGAAGAGCTTGCAGGTACAATTAAAAGTATCAAGAAAACAGATATGTGTATTTGCCTATGAATAAAAAATATTAAGTGTAATATTCTTGTGCATGTATTCCACCTTATTAATACCCTTAACAGAAGAAGAGTAAAAAAAATCATCCAGGTACTGGCTTTCTCCACAACATCTTGAGTAGGAATCATAATCGCTTTTACAAACTACATGACCTTATTGCTCCAAATGCCACTAGAACACATCATAATTAAGCTTGTCCACCGAAGCAATAATATTTGCTTGGTTTATAGATTTTTCTTTCTTCCATTTGGCATGATGGGCTATTTATTAAATGCCTTAAAGGTATTCCATAGGAGGTAAACTATATGGCACCATAAAAGTGATATACTCCTTGTGGGTATTGTAAATAAAAATGGTCATCTTTGCTGAAGGTCACAGAGTGAGACAGGGTAGCATAGCCCACCACTGTATGATCTCTTCATAATTAAATGTCCACAGTGTTGGAATGGTCTCTAGCTCCATCACTTGTTCTCCAAGTGAAGGCAGACCCCTACCCTGATTGGTTGACCTAGCCCTGCTGTTTCCCTGTGAGAAGCATTACATCAGCTGTCAGGGTTGGAGGTAGTACTGGTTGTGGCCATCAGGGGACTTATTACTTTCACCTGATGGTCATTAGTGCTTACGTGATGCCTACCTCCTGAAGGTACTTAAAGCCCGCATTTCCCCGCAGTCTTCGCTTCGGTGTCACTGTTCGCTCTGCCACCTAGCCGGTATTAGCACATGGTAAGACTCAGCATTCGAGTCCGGTATTGTGCTGGTTCAGTATTCAGAAAAGGTAAGGAAGGGGTCTGCACGTTAGTGTGTGTACACTGCGGCCGCCTTCCTGTAGGTTCTTTGGTTCTTTGTTTCGTTTTGTTTTCGGCTCGTGTGAGTCCGTGGGTGAGGGACGTTGTCCCCGGTATTTTGTATTTTGGTTTGTGTGTTTTTTCGGAGCTGCGACTCCTGAGTCTTTATTTTCGTTAGCCCAGTCTTTTATACTGGGTTGTACTTTTATTTTGGGTTTTCCCCGGCCCGGGGCAGTAGTGCTAGCCTTTACGCACTCATTTTTCGTTTGTGATTTTCGCCCTGGTTTTGGAGGGTAGTTTTTATTTCCTGAGCCGTTATTTGGGGCTCTTTCTTTTATTTGTGCGGAGTTGTCTCCGTGTACAGTGCTGTCTCCTCTACCCCCCCGGGGTCTTAGTGGCGGGCTCGTTTGTGGGTCCGCTTACAAGGGGTCACCCCCTTAGTCGCACCTGGCTCTCCGCACCTCCTCAACCTCACAGAACACCGAAGCCAGCATGGAGAGGCCAGCGACTAGTGTGGGAGGGGATTCTCCTCTGGAGGCGGTTGTATCCGCCCAGCAGGCTGCTCTAGTTAGGCAGGAGCAGGAGTTACTAGTGTTGCGTGCACAACAAACTGCCACTGCCGAGCAGCAAACCAGGGTATTTCAACGGCAGGAGGAGATATTAACTAGGTTAGACCAACAGCAGGAGGTATTGTTCGGACTCGCCGAGACGTTCCGGCAATTAGCCAGCGAGTTTCGGTCTTCTCCTACACCTGCACCCATCTCTGACACCTCCCAATCGTCCCGTTCCCCCCCTACTTATCAACCCATTACACCGGTGGTTAGGGAGCCCAAGCTCCAGCTCCCTTTGCGGTATGGTGGAGAGGCAGGGAAATGTAGGGGGTTCCTCTCCCAGTGCCTAATTTTTTTTAAATCTCAACCCTCACGTTTCACCACAGAGGATGCTCGGGTCGCGTTCATTCTGGCTCTATTGACGGGGACGGCTCTGGCCTGGGCAGACCCGTTGATTCGCGGTCAGGCTCCCCTCATGAGTGACTCCCAGCTCCTAATGCAGGAGATGACGCGTGTATTCGACCACGATGTCACGGGTAGAGAGGCGGCATCTCGGTTGACATGGATAAAGCAGGGTGTCCGGAGTGTTGCCGAGTTTTCTGTCGAATTTCAGGCTCTGGCAGGTGAGACAGGGTGGGCGGACGACCCACTCATAACCTTGTTCACTAGCGCATTATCTGACCCAGTCCGGGATGCCCTGGCTACCATGGAGCCACCGGGGAGTTTAGGTGCGCTAATATCCGCGGCTATCCGCATTGACAACCGGGTCCGTGAACGGGAGAGGGAGAGAGTGGGCAGGGGAGGTCGGTCCAACTGGCCCATTCCGCTTCCTCCAGGCAAGGCTGTCAGTACCGTGGGGGCACAAGACACACACACAGGGGAGGTACCTATGCAGGTGGACAGCGCTACTCTGGTGCGCCCTAAGAAACGTCCCTGGAAAGAGGGATTGTGTTTCTTTTGTAGGCGACCGGGGCATCTAATTAGAAACTGCCCCGACCTGAAGGGAAAAGCGCAGTCCCACTAGTGGAGCGAAAGTCACTAGTGGGACTGGTAAGAGGTATTAGCTTTCGCACGTTTCTCCCCGTCAACTTGACGTGGAAGGGGGGTGAGGCTCGGGCAAACGCCTTTATTGATTCCGGGGCAGTTGACAATTTTATCGACCGACAGTGGGCAAGACACCAGAGCCTGCCGGTTCGGTCTTTGCCACAGCCCCAATCCATCACGGCGCTGGACGGTCGCCCGTTGGGGTCCGGGGTTGTGCGTCAGATTACTGAGTGGGTGGTAATGCGGATTCCGTTTCTGGGGCACCGGGAGCGCATTTTTTTTTTTTTGGTGGAGTCTCCGGTGTACCCTATTGTACTAGGTCACGGGTGGCTAGTAAAACATCAACCCCGAATAAACTGGGGAGACCGGAGCAATCCGGTGTCCCGGTGGGGTCCGCAGTGCGCCAATCACTCTGAGCAGACGCACACTCCCGCAGCCCCACCCGTAGAGACCGATATAAACTCTGAGGGGGACGAGGAGGAGGCTAGGGGGTTCCCCAGCCCTCGGGCTAGTTCTCAGGTGTCAGATGCGCAGGCGGAGAGTCTGGAGTGGGACTCCGTCTGTGACTGGAGTCCTCCCGTGGACGAGGGGGAGATCAGTGACGTCACTGACCGGGACTCTGAGGGAAGCTTGCAGGACTCTGACAGTGGAGAGGAGGGGCGGATGATAGGGGCTGTTACGTTTCCTCTTCCGCAGAACGTTCCCAGGGAATATAGGGAGGTAGCGGAGGTGTTTAGCAAACAGCGAGCCACTACGTTACCCCCGCACCGACCCTATGACTGTGCCATCGAGTTATTCCCTGGAACGTCGCCACCTAGGGGGTCGCTGTATTCGTTGTCAGCACCGGAAAGCAAGGCCATGAACGAATACATTTGCGATGCATTAGCTAATGGATTTATTAGACCATCTACATCACCAGCGGGGGCCGGGTTCTTTTTTGTGAGAAAAAAGGACGGGGGCCTGAGACCTTGCATAGACTATAGAGGGTTAAATACTATAACCATTAAAAATAGGTATCCCCTACCCCTAATGAACTCCGCGTTCGAGCGCCTGCAATCTGCATCTGTTTTTACCAAACTCGACCTCCGTAATGCGTACAATCTTGTACGCATACGCGAGGGCGATGAGTGGAAAACAGCGTTCAATACCCACACCGGGCATTACGAATATCTAGTTATGCCGTTCGGTCTTACTAACGCCCCTGCAGTATTTCAGGCACTGGTAAATGATGTGCTCAGGGAGACGTTGGAGAGATTTGTGTTCGTCTACCTGGACGATATTTTAATTTTCTCCAACAATCACACCGAACACATTCAGCACGTGACCCAGGTCCTCACGCGTCTTTTGGAGGCGCGCCTATTTGTCAAGGCGGAGAAATGCATTTTCCATGCGAATACGGTGTCTTTTCTTGGGTTCATTGTGTCTGAGGGGAGAATTGAGATGGACCCAACGAAAGTAGCGGCCGTTAAGAACTGGCCTACGCCCACGTCAATAAAGCAGGTTCAGAGGTTTTTAGGGTTCGCAAATTTTTATCGCCGTTTTATCAGAAGTTTTAGCACGGTGGTCGCGCCCATCACGGCGCTTACGAAGAAGACGGTTCCAGCGCGCTTTGTGTGGAACCCCCGTGCGGAAGCGGCGTTCGCGGAGCTAAAGGAGAGGTTTTGCACGGAACCTATTTTAATAACTCCAGATCCTTCGCGCCCATTTATTGTGGAGGTGGATGCCTCCGAGCTGGGGGTGGGCGCTGTTCTATCCCAACGGTCCCCTCTAGACCAAAAAGTGCACCCCTGTGCGTTTTTTTCTCGGCCCTTGTCCCAGACCGAGAGAAATTATGACGTGGGAGACAGGGAACTGCTGGCGGTCAAGTTAGCTCTGGAGGAGTGGCGTCACTGGCTGGAGGGGGCGGAGCACCCATTCACTGTATGGACTGACCACAAGAATCTAGAGTACATACAGTCGGCCAAGACACGGAACTCGCGGCAGGCCCGCTGGGCCCTATTTTTTGCGCGTTTTTCGTTTACGCTGACCTACCGTCCCGGTTCCAAAAACACTAAACCCGACGCCCTCTCCAGGGTGTTTGATAACACAGACAGAGAGCACACTCCTCAACCTATCATCCCTGGGGAGCAAATAGCGGCGCCAGTGGTTTGGGAGGTGGAGGCGGCGGTGCGAGGAGCGTTGCGCCTCGAGCCGGATCCAGGGGGGGGTCCACCTCATTGCCTTTTCGTGCCTGCTGGGGTTCGGTCCCAGGTACTGCAGTGGGGACATGCCTCACGGCTGGCAGGGCATCCCGGGGTTCACCGCACAAAGGACTTCTTGTCTAGGCGGTTCTGGTGGCCCGGGATGGAAAAGGACGTTCGGGAGTTTGTGGCCGCGTGCCCGGTCTGTGCCCGTAGTAAGGGATCGCACCAACCCCCCTCAGGGCTATTACGACCCTTACCGGTCCCGAGACGCCCATGGAGTCATGTGGCCCTCGACTTCATTACAGGGCTGCCGTCATCTGAAGGCAATACGGTGATCTTGGTAGTAGTTGACCGGTTTTCTAAGGCGGCTCATTTTGTGGCGCTACCAAAATTACCGTCGGCAGCGGGGACCGCAAGGCTAGTAGTTGACCACGTCTTCAGACTACATGGTCTGCCCCAGGATGTGGTGTCTGACCGCGGACCCCAGTTCGCGTCTAGGTTTTGGCGTGTGTTCTGCTCCTTGTTAGGGGCCTCAGTAAGTCTGTCCTCGGGCTTTCATCCTGAGACCAACGGGCAGACGGAGCGCACTAACCAGGCGCTTGAGAACACACTGCGGTGCTTAGCCGCGGCCAACCCCACGTCCTGGAGTCGTCAGCTCGCGTGGGCCGAGTACGCGCACAACACTCTGCGCAACGCCTCCACCGGGTTCTCACCCTTCGAGGCTCAATTTGGGTACGTGCCGCCATTGTTCCCGGAACTGGAGAAGGGGGCCGAGGTGCCCTCCGCTGAGGCTTTTGTTCGGCGGTGCCGTGGCACCTGGAGCAAAGTACGGGCGGCACTCCTACGGGCTACTGCTACCCAGAAGCGACTGGCCGACAGACATCGCCGTTCAGCTCCTTCCTACAGGGTAGGGCAGAGGGTGTGGCTGTCCACTCGCGATCTGCCATTGCGAGTGGAGTCGCGGAAGCTCGCCCCCCGCTATGTGGGCCCTTTCCGCATTGTCAGGAAGATCAACCCAGTTACGGTGAGACTCCAACTGCCCCGGTCCATGAGGATCCATCCCACCTTCCACATCTCACGCCTTAAACCGGTATTCACCAGCGTGCTGGCCCCGGCGGAGGTTCCTCCACCGCCTCCACGGATAGTTGACGGGGGTACGGCCTATACTGTGCGCCGCATCCTGGCTGAGCGTCGCGTGGGCAGGGGCAGACAGTACCTTGTAGACTGGGAGGGCTATGGTCCTGAGGAGCGCTGTTGGGTCCCCACTAGGAACATTCTGGACCCGGAGCTCATCCATGAGTTCCGCAGGCGGGGGGCTGAAGGAGCGTCTGGGGCCGCTCCTTAGAAGGGGGGTCCTGTCAGGGTTGGAGGTAGTACTGGTTGTGGCCATCAGGGGACTTATTACTTTCACCTGATGGTCATTAGTGCTTACGTGATGCCTACCTCCTGAAGGTACTTAAAGCCCGCATTTCCCCGCAGTCTTCGCTTCGGTGTCACTGTTCGCTCTGCCACCTAGCCGGTATTAGCACATGGTAAGACTCAGCATTCGAGTCCGGTATTGTGCTGGTTCAGTATTCAGAAAAGGTAAGGAAGGGGTCTGCACGTTAGTGTGTGTACACTGCGGCCGCCTTCCTGTAGGTTCTTTGGTTCTTTGTTTCGTTTTGTTTTCGGCTCGTGTGAGTCCGTGGGTGAGGGACGTTGTCCCCGGTATTTTGTATTTTGGTTTGTGTGTTTTTTCGGAGCTGCGACTCCTGAGTCTTTATTTTCGTTAGCCCAGTCTTTTATACTGGGTTGTACTTTTATTTTGGGTTTTCCCCGGCCCGGGGCAGTAGTGCTAGCCTTTACGCACTCATTTTTCGTTTGTGATTTTCGCCCTGGTTTTGGAGGGTAGTTTTTATTTCCTGAGCCGTTATTTGGGGCTCTTTCTTTTATTTGTGCGGAGTTGTCTCCGTGTACAGTGCTGTCTCCTCTACCCCCCCGGGGTCTTAGTGGCGGGCTCGTTTGTGGGTCCGCTTACAAGGGGTCACCCCCTTAGTCGCACCTGGCTCTCCGCACCTCCTCAACCTCACATCAGCATTGTCAGACCACAAAATATATTCATCCAATTGCTCAATAAGCCAGAATGCACAAACGAACAAATGGCATGAATAAGCTCTGCAGTAAGAGCATTTTGATGCATTGTATAATCTTGCAAAAACATTTTAGCATTAGAATGACTTTGTTTGATTCCTACACACTGGGGCAAATTAGGGGCAAATTCCATTGATAATTGCATTGTAAGCCCCCCCCCCCCCCAAAAAAAAAAAAAAAACAGGATTATAGTAATTCTGAGGAGAAAGAAAATCAACATTTGAGATGGAGAAATCCAAATAGACCATGAAGCCCTCCAATATAAAGAGCTGAACAAACGAAGAGTCCCCTCAGCCACCTAGTCCTGAAACTCACTTAGCAGAGCGATGCCACCATCATTTAACTTTCGGGAGCCACTAAAAGAACAATTACTGTAGATCAGAAGAAATTATCAAACACTTCACCGGCTTATCTGGACCGTTGGGACACAAAGTCTAAAACATAAAACAAAAGAGAAAGCTAATGGAGCCTATTGGAATGACAGTGCATTCAGGGACACCCAGACATCCCCAGAGAGATATCCTGCTGCTGCTGCTGCTGCTAGCTCAGTAGTTTGGCAGCAGCGCTAAAGCTAGAAATCTCAAAATGTAAAAGAATTGACCCCTACAATAAAACCGTGTAGACCTATACCGGAGCTTGAGCCAAGCGAGATTAATTGAACCAATAAATAGTGGTGTTATCGGGAGCTGAAAATCTATTACACAATGGCAGAGCATTTATTTTGCAGAAACAGGATTCCAGAAAAACACAGCACTTATGGATGGGTTGAGTGACCATAGCCTCTCCACTGAAGCAGGCTGCTGTTTTAATAGGTAAACGTCTACTCACGGAGAATGGGTTGTGTACACTCACTGCGAGCTGACGAGAGGGTGAAAACAAAGACACATTTCCAATTATGCCGTGTTAATTTCTGCCAGATAATGATTTCTGCTTCCCCACATTCACAAGATAGGTGAGAGACTCCACAGCTACTGAGCTGGCAGCACAATATGTCTGTCATGTAAAATTGGACAGTGTGCAGACAGCGTAAAATAGACTATAAAACACATGATATGTAGTGTTACTTATTTGGTACATCTTTCTAGTACTGGATAGGACCTCTCTTTGCCCCCAAATTCTTTGTGCCATAGATTTGACAAGGTGCCGGAAACATCTCTTAGATATTTTGGTGACAACGTCATGCAGTTGCTGCAGATTTGTCGGCTGCACATTCATACTGTGACTCTTCCGTTCCACCACATCTCAAAGGTGCTCTAGATCAGGTGACTGTGGAGGCCTTTGGAGTACACTGACACTCACTTTCACATTTGTGGAACTGGCTGGAGATGACGTGTGCTTTGTCCTGATGGAAGTAGCTACCTGTGGCAGCCCTAAAGGGATGCACATGGTCAGCAACAATACTCAGGTAGGCTGTGGCATTTAAAAAATGCTCAATTTGTGTTAAGGGGCCTGCTGTGTGCTGAAAAAGCATTCCCCACACCATTACACACCACTACCAATTTTTTTAAATTTAGTTTTAAAAGGGGAGAGGATGTAACAGCCAGTGCTTTGGAAACTGGAACATTGGTCACATATTGTAATTAAAGTTCACTTGAAATACTACAGCTTCAAATCATTGGTAGGAAGAAGTATGCACTCAGAGAGAGAGAGAGAGAGAGAGAGAGAGAGAGAGAGAGAGAGAGAGAGAGAGAGAGAGAGAGAGAGAGAGAGAGAGAGAGAGAGAGAGAGAGAGAGAGAGAGAGAGAGAGAGAGAGAGAGAGAGAGAGAGAGAGAGAGAGAGAGAGAGAGAGAGAATTTTGGAAAACTGAAATGTAGATGAACAACTTCGGTCCCTGTTAAATAAATAAACAGAAACATAAATAATAAACCACGATCCAAGCAGCAATTGCAGTGGCTGCCTTTACTGTACATACTTTCCAAGCCCTAACCATATACTGGATTTTGAATATAAACAGTCTAACGACTAGGAAAAGTTCAGAATTGGCACCTGTGTGCATGCAAAATCGAAATCCCAGGGAAACAAGCACAGGAACACATCCAGTTGAGATGTGGATAGAGCTTTTAAGAGAGCGAGACGGCTATGATTTGTGACATCCCGCGTGGTCTAGTTACCACTCAGTACCTCGATAAATATTTATGCAGCGAATTAAAGCAGCGAGGGCTTCCAAGGCAATCTCCATCAGGGATGCCTGCTTGAGTGAAGCTTGATAATGACACAATAACGACAGTTCACAATGAAGAAGTGGAGCCCGGATCAAAAGCTGATCCGGTTATCTTGGGCTGCGCATTTAAGGCGAGCAGTTTGAGTGCAATGTAGGACAACATCAATACGCCATCTACTGAAATGCATCAGATAGCCCTTGGTTTGCGGGGGGATTTGTCTTGAGGCCACATGAGGTCCTTTGGTGGCGTTTGTCTGAAAGTTCAGTTTTATAATCCTCGCTAGTTCATAAAGAGTGTAAACCATCTGCCCGACATTTATGTTCAGAGAACCATCTCCAGCTGGCTTTTACTGCTGCTTTTATAATTTGAACGGGCGTAATCGGCGAGCTTGCTACTAGCTCAAAATAAATTGCTGATAAGACTGATAATGGTCGTTCAGTAAATATACTTTAACAGATTTCATTTGTCAGCCCCAGAAACTGACCTTTATTTCAGTCTACAAATTGCACATATTCAGACTTTCCACCACCGTTCACAAGGAAAACAGTACAATAGCAGAACAGATATATCGGTACAAGAGACAGTTGCCTTTTTGTATCTATCTGGTTATTATTTTAACTATTGGCGGGTCTGTAAAATTGTCATCAGGAGAGATGTGCAGTGAGTCAACTGAAAGCTCTCCATTATAAAGCTGGGGTCGCAGACAGTTCAGAAGAGCAGGAGGAGAGGATGACGAGGAGGATGACGAGGAGGAGGATATGGAGAAGGGTGTCTCAGCCCTGAGGTTTTCTTTCACCCTGACCTCGTCTCAGAGCCTGTAGTTTGAAGCAGCCATAGTATAAATATGTTTGACTCACTTTTATTTTTTTTGGGGAAGGGTTAAGTGTTCGGAACACAAACACATAGACACACACACAAAGCCTTGCTCACTTTAAAACATTTTCAACCACCACTTGCAGTGGTTTGAAAGCCTGACGCTTTGTCGTTCATGAACACAAAGAGCATCCCGTTCTCTCCGTATCAGACTGCCGTCTCTGACCCCCCTTCATCTGAGGGCCTAGATCTTCTGTTAATGGGCCCTGGAGAGAGGTTGTCCTCATGTGTTTCTCACCCTCCATCTTTCTGCCGTTGAACAGATCTGACAGCTAGGGGGTGGCGTCACAACCGACTGGAACCAGACCAGAACCACGCACTCAGGAATCAATGGGGAGACAGCTTCAGCTTGGCAGGAGCACGGAGCGGACAACATCCATATTTATGTTCGGTTTTGGACAGGGCCTTGGCACACGGACACGCAGAACTCGACACAAGGCCGTTGGCCCAGCCACACTTTTCTCATGTTACATAACCTGGAGGTATCTGCATTCTCGCCCATGTCAGAAAAGCACATTTTCTGTGGTGATAGTCTAAAACCACTTTGATTATTATTCAGGAAGCTTTTTGAATTTGGACCAGATGATAGTTCATCAAGTATTGTATGGTGAAATACGATACATACAATTGTATGGTGGCATGTAGTTTTTTTTTATGACGATGGAGACAATGATAATGTTCACGCCACATGTTTCTAGGAGAGAGTAAGTGAGTGAGAGAGAGAGAGAGTGAGAAAGAGAGAGAGAAATTAGTGGGGGTGGGAACTCATTTCACATCTTCTACCAAGAAATGATAGCTATGTTCCCTGCTAACTCTGCATTAGAGGGAAATGTCATCTTGGTAGAAGTAATTTGCAACTCCCACACTTTCCTAAATGGCAGGGGAGAAGGGTGGGCTAACGGCCTGTTGAGCGGGCAGCCATCTTAAGAAGAACACAGCATGGGAAATGTTATGAAAAGAAAAAAATAAGAGCAGAACAGCAAACAGCAGCTGTGCATAATTACTATACCCAAGTAGCCATGGCTACGGTAAAAGCACCATTAAAAAAAAAGATGCACTAGTCACATAAAACTTTATTTGTTCAATATTTTTTGTCCATCGTCACTTAACAGAGCGCTGCTGTCCATGGCTAAAATTCTACTTTAAAATGAGGCATCATAGGAAAGAAGCAACTTTAAAAATATCTTGAGCGAGCTGTGTGAAACAGCCGGCAGCACTCCAGAGCTCCGCAATCAATGTATGATAAATCACTACCCGTTTATGGCAGATGGCTGTGAAACAGACTTGTTTCAATGTCCTCCACCGGGCATGCGGAGCTAGCTTCACTAACAGAACTGAGTGAACAATAATATGGATAATAGTCATACATGAAGCAGCAATACAACCAACCTACTTTCCAATTAATAAATAAACAAAGAATCATCCTTCCTCATTGGTAAGAAACAGTGAGGCAGTTTGAATTTGAATGAGCTCCCATTTTAATTTTGACATTAACACATATTAGCATTGGTGAATTACAAAGTTAATTGATGAATGAATAAGTAAATAAATAAAAAAATTCCATGTGAAAAATTTAGGCTTGATTGGAAAAATATCATTCAGCGCTTATTGTGGCAGGTAAAAATAATTACACCATTTCTAAAATATAAGTTATATAAACGTGTGTGTGTGTTTGTGTATGTATGTGTGTGCGTTTGTGTGTGTTGGGAGAGTAAAGTAAATGTGCAGTGTCATTTATGCTGTCATGAAATGACAGCTCTATCTTTACTATGGCTGGTGCTGCTGCTAGAATGCTGTTTTTTACATTATGCCCCAACCAGTCTCAGACAGTTTTGCTGGCTGGTGGGTGGTAGGGTCTAACACACATGGGTGTGTAAGACAGTAGGTTGCTGATCAAGAATTCAACAACACCCATCATGACTTAAATATCTTATCTTAAAGCAATGCAACAATCCCGTAATTATTTAGCATCTCAGCTGTCTCCTCCATCTCAATATCCACATCCAAATTTTTTTTTTTTTACTTCTACAAATAACACATCTACAATGTGTTTTTTTTGTCATTTCTAATTGGCTTAATTTAAAGCACTTTAAGCTACATTTTATGTTTGAAAGGTGCTATATGAAAAATATAATTTGAATAAATAAATAAATAAAACAAAACTTAAGAAAAGAAATAAAATAAACTCAGGACTGACCTTCCAATGGCAGATGTGTTAAGATTACGCTGAAAAATGTCTGATAAAAGAATCTGAAACCAGACCACAACCTGAATTTGAATTTTCCAAAACATTTAGAAGTCGTTCATCAAAACTTGAAAAATTCACAATGCATTATTTAATGTCAAGATGGGTTCAGACAATGCATATTTATGACAGTATGGAGAGGTTATTGATAGTGATCTGCAACAGCTGGAAAAGGCCTCCTACAGCAATTGTTCACAAAGCAGGAAGTGTCAGAGCAGGTCTGAGCTGGAGAGGTGCAGGGCTGCCAGACGATTATTTGAATTTAACCTTTAACCAAGGTTACAATCGCACTCCTTTCAAACATGGCGACCCTTTGAACTTCCCTGTGTGCAGCAACTCTGACATACTGTCTCGTGTGTCAGCGACAAATGCGGAGAGACAATATGAGGTTAGTGGGTCAGAATCATTATGGTTTTTTAAAAAATCAGACACAAAAAATAACCATCGGCACTCTTCATTTTAATTGCGCAATGCCTGCGAGGCTTCAACAAAATAAATAACTGAAAACAGTAACCACAATTCACCACACAGGCTACGAGCAGTAATTCACCATACAGCAAGTCAGTGCGTACAGCACATATTGAACTTATAAAGGTGATTTATTTTCCCTCGCAAAAAGGAAAATTCATTTCACTTTTTGATTTATTATACAGAGAAGTTTTCAGCATTACCTGAAACCTGAAACTTGACTTTTTAGTGTGTTGCGAAGAGAAAATGCCTTTTGCATTTGTGTGTGTATGTGTGTGTGTGTGTGTGTGTGTGAGAGAGAGAGAGAGAGAGAGAGAGAGAGAGAGAGAGAAAGGGGGGTTACTGCCATTGACCCTGGGTTACATGCAGTGCCTGTACCACTACACTAATCCAACAGAGTTGTCAAGCCCATCTTCTGAGCGAACGTGCCTCTTCTCCAGTAATTTAAAGCTTCCCTTTAGCACCCCCAGTGGTCATTTTATTTCAAAACTGCAGGAAAACCTACCTGTGAGAACGTAATTGTGCTTCTGCAAATAAGTGCTCATTTGCTGTTCATTCAATGTTTATTTAAATGTTCATCTCAATCTTTTCCAGTGCATTTACAAACAACCATTTCAGAATGGCACATACAGTTGTAATGTTAGCTAACAAACTAGCAAACATTAGAACACTTACGGCTATTCATATCTCAATGTAATGTTACTATACTTCACAAAACCATTTTACAATTTTTAAATGCAGGTCTCTTTATTGGCATAAAAAAACATTTGAACTCATGTCACACTGATGGATTTGAATCTCTCTTTAAGTTGCTGCGTATGCATTTAGAACAGTGATTAGGCTTGTCCGGTACTATCTGCCAAATGTTGAACTCCACCTAGCATCCAATCTGAATGAGTATTCACCCAGACCGTGGTATAATTAATAATATTTCACAATGTTACAACCAGAATGATCATATTGTGTTATGCCCCATGTTTCTGCCATTTCTGTGTTTTTCCCGGTTTCTATGTATTTTCTGAGTGAATGTTCCATTTCATGTCTTCCCTTTTGCCCAGTAATGTGTCCATGCCCCCCCACCCCCCCACACACTTGATATGTGTTTATTCATATGTAATTGTATCACCTGTTCCTCGTTGTCTCTTCGTTAGTTGTGTATATAACCCTATTTACTTCGTTCATTGCCAGATTGTCTTGTGTCCTGCATTTGCGCTTGTGTCCGCGTACATTCCAGCAGTTTTCCCTCCTGCTCCTTATACCTGCCTTTCGAGTTCCACCTCTATCCAAGCCCTGCCCCCCTCTTTGACCTCCACCTGTCCTGTGACTGCCCAGCCTGCTCTACTGTACCCTGATTGCTTGGACTTGATTTTGGAACTGCCTGTCCTGTATTGCCCTGCTTGCCGTGTGTAGACCTCTGCCTGAGGAACTCTGATTAAAGCCTGTTGTTTATCATATCTCTGTGTCTGCGAGTGGTTCCGATCACATTTCTCTGTGGTTCAGATCGGTTCTTGTGACAACATTTGAACTCTGCATGATTCCTACAGTTATCATCTTTAGTTTATTAAGGAAAGTTATATTTACTGTATCACTGACTATTCATCTGCCAGAGAACCCTTCCATGAATAAATTTAATCCAATGAGTGGTAAAATGATGTTAGATGACTTTTAAAGTTGTTTTATTATTGAGAAACATTAATTCCAGCCAAACGCCTGAATCCCCAAATCCCAAATGAAGCCAGTGCCCCACTTGTCCCTATTATTATTGTACAAGCTCATGTGGTGATGGCAGGATGAATGTTTTTCTCTTGAAAAATTAGCAAAGATTTTATAGTTTTTCAACAACATCTAAATGTTTAATAAATGAGACTTTCAGTTGGGAGGCAAATAATCAACAAGCTGCATGGGCAATCATTAAATTCATCCGTCTTGTGAATGGCTGTAAACAAGGACATGCCCACACAAACACGAATAAACATAAATACACAGGCATAAACTCACACATGCACATTCGCAGACGAACACAAACATGCATGAACACACGCAGGCACATGCACACAAACACCCGCTCTCTCGGCTATCATATTTCAATATTGTTTAGCGGAGCTGTCACTGTTTAACCAATAACTTGTGACCTTTGCCCTTGCGTGATGTTCTTAATCCTGGGCAAGGCAGAGAGAGAGGCGAGACAATGCCTATGTCCCTGTTCGGTCTCTAAAGTGAAGAAGCAGTAATTAAAACGGACATTCATAACAGTTTCAAACGAGGGCCTTCAGAGGTCTCGATATTTCTCGCTCGGTGACGGGCGACGAGATGTGACAGGGGCGGGCGTGTGGCAGACACATGGCTGCGTGGCGGAGAATGTGACAGAGCAGGTTATTTATAACACCCCCTCATACTTCCGTATCCCCTCAAATTCCCTTTGCTAATTAAGCACCTAATATTTATTGAGACAGGTTGTGCCCACTCAAATTACCGGGTAAGCCGAACTGACTCATTATTCACCCGCTGCATACAAATATTCTCATTTCCTATATTAAAATTAATGTAGGAAATGAGTTGAATCATGATTCATAACAAGTTACTGACCATTTATTTTCACGAAACCAATTCATCATCGTTTGGATGGTCCTAGCTCACAGCAGTGTCAGCCTGGTCAGGCTCATAGTACCATAAGGTGTAAGCGAGGCTAACATCTGCCAGGGTTAAAAAATAGGAACAGAAATGCTATTCCTGTTCGTACACTATAAGCTATTACCGCGGAATAGCCATAAATGATCCACAAATCACCTTTAACATTGTTCTATTGGTTGTAGCCAACATATGGGATTGAGGAAGCTCCTTTCTGTTTTCTACTACTAAGGAAATATGTTTCACACTCACATTTATTATGGTATTTATTACACTTATTTTTAGACTTATTGGCCTTCTGCTGCTGTAGCCCATCAACTTTAACCCTAACATTGTGTGATTTGGTTGACCAGTTGCCAGCGGCCCATTCATTTTCTATGAAGCTGAGTGACCGCCAGAAAACTGAGATTAAGATTTGCTCGAGAAAAGTTTCCCGTGGCTTATCTTTTTGCGTGCATCCGCAAGAGAGAGAAAGATCTAGGTAGCTAGCTACCAAGAGAGATATTGCGAGATAGCAGTAACAAATACTCATCAGTGTCATGATATAGATTATATGGTGACCAGCGACACTATGTTATGCCGTTATTTCTCTTCTAAATATGTTTGCAACACAAGATGACTTAGAAGACACACTGGAAACCTCTGTCCCCTTCATTAGCCTAGTACACTTCAGCTACCTATCAACCTTGTCGCTCATTGTGTACTGTAGACACAGTGTAAGCTTCAACGTGTTGTGTGCTCAGAGATGCTCTTCTGCATACCACTGTTGTAACACATGGTTACTTGAGTTTCTGTCATCTTCCTGTCAGCTTGAATCAGTCTGGTCCTTCTCCTCTGACCTCTGATTAACAAGGTGTTTTCGCCCACAGAACTGCCACTCACTGGATGCAACATTCTTTGTAAACTCTAGAGACTGTTGTGTGTGAAAATCCCACAATTTGCCAAACCACCCCTTCTGGCATCAACAATCATTCCATGGTCAAAGTCACTTAGATCACATTTCTTCCCCATTTTGATGTTTGTCTGAACAACAACTGAAGTTCTTCACTATGTCAGCATGCTTTTAGTTGCTGCCTCATGATTGGCTGATTAGATATTTGCATTCAGAAGCTCCTGTATTTTGAGGGTTTGTTTATATAAGTGAACTGTGTAGGAATCACAGCCTTGTGTCGCTGTCCAAGTACTTACGGTCCTCACTGTATTTTTTACATACAATTAATTGCAAATGGCACAGTTTTTGTGCCTCACATACGCTAATGCACATGACTATGTCTATCTTGAGCTGTTCCGGGTCATTGATCATTGACTGTGGCACTGCGCAGGGTTATTTCTGTTTATGACCATCCTCCTTTCTATGTTTATTCCATTTCTTCCTCACAGAGCCTAACCTTGTTGACCTATGTTCCTGTCATCTTCTTGTCATTCCTGCTCATTTACATCCCACCTAGAATGGAAGGTAATGTAATGTGACCTGATAATGCAGCACATCTGCGTGTGTTATATCTGAGGCATAGCCTCGCTGATTGCAGCATTGCATCAACCCTCATTTAGACTGAATACTGTCTCAGGAGGAGCCGTAGGTTAAATTCCATTTGTGTAAATGTGTGTACAACTTCATCTCTCCTTCCCCACACAAACCACCGCCTCCCAGACTCATTTTGAAAGGCTTTTTTGAAAAAAGACAAATGTCCTAATATGGAATTGAAATAACTCACTATAACAATCATGGGCCCTTCCATTTTTAATTTAAAAAGAGTCTGAGAAAATAGAGTGGACATAATAAAACTTTAATGGCTGTTTGAGCTCACACTATGGTGTCCAGGGACTGAGACATTTATTAAGTGCCAGCACACTAGTGTCAATCTATGCTGGCCTCTGGATTTCTGTATGTAATTACTGCAGCTTTCATATGCATAGCTATTATTTTGTTTTTGCATTTTCTGAGTGACATTGCCGTTGGGGTCAGTGTTTCTCTGGAGATGATTACCAGACTGCGTGTTTCAGTCCAGTGTGCAATATTTCTGTCTCTTTTGTGCCTTAGGGGCTGCCAATCTCAGGAAGTTTGGAATTTATTCTTTTTATTTTCATTGCCGAGTTCTGTAAATAACATAATGATAACTTGGCGTTATAGATGATCCTCAGACGTGTCAAGATATTAAGGTCCTTAAAAAGGTTACTGTGAGCAGAGATAATATTTATATGGTTTATGTTTCATCAGTTTTCCTGCACTTAGCGCAAAGAGACATACACTGTGAACACAAGTACAAAGAGAAGGAATTGAAGTGCATTCATACTTCAGAGGTTTATAAAGTACGAAGGACCAAAGTAACCACACAGCCAATTAAGTCAGAACATTTATTTGGGTTTTAAGTTACATCTTATTGGTGGTAGGTGCACTGTCAGGGTGATTACATTTTCATACATTCATGTATTATACAGAATAAACCCACCTTTCATGTAGCATCTGTTTTTAGATAGGTTGGGCTCGTGATGAACATATAGAACACATGCCAAAAAAAGGCTTTGATCTAAAGAT
The DNA here is from genome assembly GCF_963514075.1 of Conger conger. Classification (NCBI taxonomy): domain Eukaryota; kingdom Metazoa; phylum Chordata; class Actinopteri; order Anguilliformes; family Congridae; genus Conger; species Conger conger. Next base: position 34,059,331 of record NC_083762.1, on the reverse strand, counting down.
CTTTGATCATTATTTTAGGGCAAAGATACTCAAATCTGCCCCCCGAGGCCAGTCGTATTGCTGGTTTTCTTTTTCTTCCATGATAGTTAATTGATCAACTAATGGCACTAATTGGCCAGGGGTTTAACTCACCTGGTTTAAACAATAACCAGCAGGCCTCGCGGTCCACATTTGAGTTTCCATGTTGTAGGGTTAGGGAGGCAGAGTAAATACACCCCTGTGCAAGCTACAAAAATATGGTAAATATCCAGTTGTTTAACTGAACACTATGTTCAATTAAAGCTATGCAAGTGTACCAGGACAGAGTCGGCAAACCCCCCACCCATCAATCATTATAAATTATAAATGTCGCAAACCACACTCTTCCAACTTTGATTGACAGCCTCAGGGGGCGTGGCCCCAATCACATTACCCCTGGCATGATTATTTTTACCCGAAAGCACAGCTGCCTCGGGACAGGGGAAGGCAGCACAGGGGACGTGCAGGGCATCTGTCTGCTGACAGGGAAGGAAGAGATGACAAATGTGTTTGGGGTCACGTGGCAGGCCAGGGGTCTCACCTGTTGGGGCTCCCAAGGTCAAAGAGCCACAGGTTACTCGTGCCCAGGGCCACAGGAAACCAATCATTTTCAAAGACGCAGAGGCATCTGGGTAATTCTAATTGCTAATCACATTTAACCCCCCTTTATTTTTGATGGGAACACCCTCCCTATCCCTACCCACCCACTTCCCCCCTCAAATTCCATCTGTGCCAGGAGCATGATGCATCAGTTAAAGCCCAATTTCAATTTTAAGATTTCTGAGTTACAGCTGCATCACAGCCCAAAAATATCTCCTCTCGATAGAAAGTACACTATTCAAAACTACCTCATCTTCTATAATTTATAATTATACATTCATATTCTGTTTAACAGTTGAAATATTGTTTTTATCTCTGAAGCATAAGAAGTGCCACTGCATCACTGTTGAAAGAAAGGAACAGGAAAGAGGGATAGAGTGGCCGAATGTTCCCCGCTGATCTAGATATGATCTGCGTCCCTGTGATCTTGAAAGATCTGGGGGGGGGGTGGGAGAGAAGACCTTGGTCCTCACACTCCGTCCTCGTACGTCTGTGTCACCGCTTCTCCAGAGGGTAAAAAAATGAATATCCAATCATATTTCTGCTTTGCCCCAGGCGGTCTTTCAATTACAACCTTCACACTTTCAAATACAAAATCCCCCCTTTTCCTCTTATGCCTCTCAGATGTAGCTGTGAATTTATTACGGAAAGGTCAAAATTAAATTATACTGGATGAAGCCTGATGAAACCTTTCCTTAATGCATAAACGTTATGAAGATCTGTGGGGTTCGTGGAACTAAATGTTAGGGGAACCGGACTCCCAGTAGACTTGTGACTTTTATTAGAATTTGTATAAAATTTTAGAAGAGCTTAAAATAATATTTTCCCATGACATCCAAAAGCTGTCAGTACAAAAGTGTTGAACCCAAAAATTATTTTAAACCCACACACAACAGAGAAGGATATGCTCATGTTACACTGTGTGTGTGTGGGTGCGTGAGCGAGAGAGAGAGTGTGTGATAGAGTATAGAGTCATTGTATATACAAATGTATTTCATGCCAATAATTTGCATGTTTGGTGCAGGATAGATTCTCATGTAGGACATTTGCTTTTCGTATACACAGCTGCATGAATGGATAGCATATAAAAATGTGAAAACAGTCTGTGAGTTGATCTGCTAAATGGCTACATTTTGGGTATGTCTTCTAGTTCAGTAAGTAAGCTAGTTAATTAGCTTGCTCTTGCAGAAGTTAGATATAAATACTGCACAGTCATGTTTCTGATTCAAGAATGCTTGTGAAAGTACTGTATGTGTATGAGCAAATGTATTTGTGGTTGTACGTGGACTGTGAGTATGTGAGGATGGGTGTTCTTTGAGGGCTGACTAAGACAAAGGCAACACTAGGGAGCACACTTACACCAGGAACAGGACACCACGGCCCAAAAGCAGAGGAACAGACACGTCACTGCATCAGCCTTGGTATTTTTACTCAGGCTAACAAGAAGCGCATAATAAATGGTATTCTTCAATATCTTCAGCCTCTGCTGGTTATACTAGCTGCTTAAAATATAGACAGCTAGTTCACTAAAATATGGCCTACTTTCACAAAAATGTGTTTGACTTCGTTTGACAAACACGAATAATGAACAAGCTGGACTGAGGAACTAAAGGAGGGGTTGATAGTGTGTGAGTGTGTGTGGGTATGGGGATGTGTGCGTGGGCATGTATAGGGCTGTGAGAATGTGAGTGTGTGTGCATGTATAGGGGTGTGTGAGTTTGTGCATGCGTGCATTCTTGCTGCTTGCGTGTACCTGTGTGCATGTGTGTGTTGGCGTGTGTGCATATGGCAGGGGGTGGATGCATAAGTAATGTCACGTTTCAGGTCTGTCTCGCCATGTTTTATGTTTATTCATGTTGTCTTAGTCACGTAGTGTCTTATCATGTATTATGTTAGTCTAGGTTCGTCATGTTGTTTAGTTTATTTCTTGTTACGATTAATTTTCTCGTCATGTCTAGTTATGTTTCGTTACGATTATATTACCTTGTTATGTTGAATGGTTATCGTCTTAGTTTCGTTTTGTATTATGTTTTGATTTATGTTTATTGTTACGTTAACTGGTCGTTGTTTATGCATACACTTTTACATGTCTTTCCGCAAACCTTGCGTTCTGCCTTTTCTCTCTCGCTCCTTCTGTCATTCACTCCCTAATTATTTCCATTTGTCTATTTACTAAAACGACTAACGCTAGATCAGGATTGGGTAGAAACTAACAAGACTAATCATGTGTTCATGTTACCTTACGTTTCTCGTGCATGTCATTTACTAATTTACTAATGCTAGGGCAGGATAGGTTTATTACTAACGATTACTAATCTCCTTGTTAAACTTGTCATCCATCGCACCTGTTTTCCATTTCCTTGCTACGCTCTAACTAATTGTCTACACCTGTCTACACCCGCATTTATAGCCTAGTCGCGCTACTGTTCTTCGCAAAATTGTCTGCCTCTAGTCTTACTACGCAACTCTTGAGCATTTTTTCTGATTGATTCACGTTAAGATCCAAGCCTGTTTACCGACTATTGTTTATTGATTTCTGTTTCGTTTAGCATCGTTTTGTTTTTCACCACGTCCTCGCCTACCGTCTTTGTTTTTTTGCCTCGCTGATTGTTTTATGGTTTCGACTTCCGCATCGCCCTCAACTACGACTCTGCCTGCCGTCCGCCTGTACATCTGCCCCGCTGACAGCTCTCCTGCTACCGGACCTCCCTGCACGTTTACCGACTACGAGTTTGCCTCTTCCCTCGGCACCGTGCTTTTTGTTTGTTTATCGTTTGTTTGGCTGGATCTACGTGTATGGACTTTGCTTGTTGTGACTACGCTCCTGGGATTCGTCCCAAATAAAGCCCTGACGGGACTTTATTCCATTATTGTTTCTGAGTCGTGCATTTTGGGTCCAACCCCCACGCACCCGTCTCAAGTAAATGATTATGTTCTGGGAATCTGACTGGTAGCCAGTACTTCAGAAGAATGGAACCCTCTGTTATACACAGTATATTCTTTTTAACACATGCCAAAACCAAATCATAGGCTAGGTTTGAATTCTTTAAAATGGTTTCTTCACAATTGTTGTTTCAGAACAGAAACCATGAAAGGAGGAGAGGAGAGGATGGAAAACAAGAACGAAATAATGCACAGTGCATCTTTGCTCACTCCACTATCATTTTCATAATTTAATAATAATTTTGAAACTGCAACACTTACGTCTTACAAGTTATATAATCCGATAACATTTAAAACCTTGTTTCCCTTACCAATATAACATGTAGAAATGTGCAATTAATGATCAATTAGATGACTAAAAGTAGGCTTCTTTAATTTACTGTTATATTATACCATTCAACTTTCAAGTTATCAAATGTTTAATCTCTACTCATTCCATTGTAAAAAAGTGCATCCTTATTGCATTCTTTAATTATGTAAAATATGTAATACATTTTAAACTTTCAAATATTTGTTCAAATAAAAGCAATTGTGGGACCTGCAGTCATGTATCACTTCCCTGTTGCTGTAGGAAGTAAATGATAATGGATAACACTTCCTTCATTTAAAAAAAATAGCAATTCCCTGTCAGAGCAAGCAAGTTAACCCCTTCCAGGTTAAAGGGGACTGAGGGGACAAGGAAGGAAGGATGCATTTTTGAAGCATTCAAAAACATGCACCACCTGGAACTGGAAAACTAGAAGGAAAATATGTCTATTGATAAAACTCATCTAATAAATAAGAAAAAAAATGAATGAATGAATTCATATTTTCAGGTAGATGATAAAGCTTTATGATTATTCATTGGTGTTTAACTTGCCCTCATCACATAATTGGGAAAAACAGCAGATGCCAGATGTGAACCATTTAATCATAGCTGTTTATTCGACAGACATCACTCTCTTTTAGCGATGTTGTCCCAGTGATGACACAGCAACGACCCCGCAGAATGCTGCAAAAAAAGGTTTCTAGTGCAATTGCATTTTTTCACCACTTGGAGCACTGTGTGAATTAGCACGGAGGAATGAAACGGCACAAGAAAGGACGTTGGTGCCTGGTAAATGGACCTCATTTACAATTAATGCCTCTAATTTGCCCAATCACACACACACTCACACACCGGTGAGAGGGGAAGGGTTGCCATGCAGGGGGAATTGGGAGCAGTTGGGGGTTAGGTGTCTTGCTCAGGCACACTTCAACACAGCTGAGTCCCCGATGACACCTATAACAAGGTGGAGTAAATAGGGCATGTGGAGAACTGTATGGAAATCATGCATTATGGAAACAAATCAGCTCTGATTCTCAGAGGGATCGTCCGGTGCATAGTGGCAGTCTCTCTTTTTCCCTTAGTGTTTTGCAAATCCATATTAACCATGATTAAATTAGCATACCATACATAAATATTACCAAATTAGTTTTCTGTGACACAGAAAGGAACAGCCACTGAGAATAATGAAACAATCTAGTGACTGATAGATTAATGCACTTTCTATTTACATATATTTGTTCATTTTTAGATGTATAAGTAAAATAATAATAGCAATGCTAGCTAGCTAACGTAGCTAAAATTACCGATTCATCATGATTGTTCCCTGTATAAAGCCCAATATTAAAGTTAGTGTGAGTAATAGTCATCATCATAATAATACTAATAATAATAAGAGGTCTTTTGTGGTTTTGCTCAATGCATTTTATACCTTTATCCTACATTGGCTCACCTTTTTTCAGGCTGACAGTATCCCACCCAGCAATAGATCCTGGTGATTAATAAAGGTAATATATCATCAAACCCCCAGGTTGGAAGGCGCCGACCAGCATAAATCAATGAGTATTAACATCCTAAGTGATCTTTATAGGGCCCTCATTAATAAAAATAAGATCTACTGAGGATTTAAGGATTCAGATTTAACACCTTCGGTTTATACCTGTTGTGATTGTTTCTCTTTGTCAGCATGAATATCGAATTGAGTGTCCATCGTATTGATCTTCTGTTCTCTTCTCTAAACTTTATTATGCGTGTGAGTGTGTGTGTGTCTCTGCGTTAGCTTTTGGCTGCCTAAGGGTGTTCCAGAAAAGGTACTTAACAAACTCCACTGCAGCAGTAGGGTACAGAGCTATGTGGATTTCCAGGCTCCAATAAGGCTGAATGCTATGCAGGCGGAACACGAAAACCCTCAAGGCATTCATATCAGAAGCCTCCGAGGTATCTTTGCTTTGTCATGGGAGGAGAAGGGATCGCATGTGATACTGAAGTAATCTTAGCCCAAATACACTGTAAATATACACATGTAAACTGCATGCCTCAGCATGGCCTCCTCCACCAAACCGTCATTGGAAGCTTCAGCACGGGCATTAATCTGCTGGGGAAACACAATAACCCATTTCCAAAAATCAAGGCCCTCCTGAGGTGGTGCTACAACCAGCTGTCCACAGTGGAAACCTCGTCTGAGTGCCACAATTTTGTGTTATACAGCAAGCCACCAAAAGTAGAGGAAGAAAAGCTTGTCTTAACAAGTGAGATGTAAAGATCTTTTTTTTTCTCAAGTAGAAAATATTTAGTTTTATGTTTGCATGAAGTGAAATTCAAGTGAAATTTTGAACTATAATATTTTGGCAATATTGTTGTCTTTTTTTAGGAGTAAAGAGTCATAGAAATAAGATTAAGTCTAAATATATGATATGTGTATATAAAGATATAATATACAAGATATAAAATACTTGTTGAGACTGACTTATTTTTTGTATATTTTTTTCTTTTTCTCAGAGATATCAGCCTGTGGTAGGGGCCCCTTTCTCTGGAGCTATCACAAGGCAAACCATACACAATGACATGACCAGAATATCAAAACAATAACTATGTATCTTCTGTCCTATCACCACCCTAATCATCACTGTCCCTGAACGCCTCCAGGGAGACTAATGGGAGACGCTCACAACCAATTAACCGAGCATTATCCAAAGTGACTTAGAGTTGATCAGACTAAGCAATCAGCCCTGGAGCAATGTGGGCCAACAATTACATGGATCTTATCGTGGCTACACAGGGGCTTGACCCACTAAGCTTACGGGTCATGTTCTTTAGCCACTAGGCTCCAGGCTACCTTACCCACATCTGGCTGCAGAGGTAAATCCAGAAGTAAATAAAAGTTCAGAAAGTATAAGTCCTCCCCAGTATTTTGTTCCACTCACCTGGATTTGCTAATTAGCACAATTCCTCAGCCGGGAGGTAGAACTAATTGGTGAAATTAGATGGCTGAGTTAATGGGTGGAAGAAACACATGCCACGACTTTTTACTTTCTGACCCCTGGACTTTCCACCTCTTCTTGTCTGTAATAAAGTGATTTCGGAAGTGAATTCAGCGACTTGTCGTCATGGTGCTCAGGCACTCATTAAGCCGTGTTTCCATGCAGGGATACAGGATAGGTGACCAGCTGTATTATGACAGTGTGGCTGACTTGCATCATGTTGTGCTGTGTAAATGCAGGGTCTAATGAGTGTCACCTAATTCTCAGCACACATAAATTAGCGGTGACACAAAAATACACCTCTACTGCTTGGTGGCACCTCCAGTGCATGTATTCTGAGGAAATGTGAACTATCTGGTGTAGCACCTTTTGAACTGCATTTGTCATTTTCACTTGTCTGAACTCTTTTTCATTTGATTGTTTTCTGGGCTCTTACCTACAGCAGCGGTAATTTTCAAAAACCTGGGTTAATGATAAGGGCTAATAGAGGCATTTTTGTTTTAGCAACATGCCAGATGATTTTTATATACCCTATATGCACCTCTTTATTTACAAGGCTCATAGGGCTCATAGTATACTACTAAGATGAGCAACTTTCTTGTTGTTTGTATTATTTGTAATATGTAAGTACATATTTCAAAGCTGTTTTATATGTGCTGATGGTCCAAAGTAAAACTTCTCTGCCCGGGATGAGTATATTCCATATTTTATTCTAATTCTATGTTCTATGGTCACTTTGGGAATGCAACAGAACCTAACTGTTAAAAGCAAGTGTATTTGGAAGCACTGGCTAAAAGATGCATTCATAAAGTACTGATAAGCCTCTGTTTAGAATCTCCTGCATTTGAGGAGAAGAACAGAATAAGTACTGCCATCATTGAGGTACCTGGACATGACAAATGACTACATGCATCTGTTCTCAAAATTTATTTCTGCTGTAAGAGACTGTTTGAGATGTAGGTGTAACAAGAGATAGATTGCTGATACTGATTCTGAAACCCTGAACCCACTTGTCCAAAGATGTTTGTTAGTTGAACATGTTACCAGTCAGCTAAAGACGAAATCGCCTCGAGCCAAGGGCAACAGCGTTATTTTGAATTTGTGGGTTACATCATCAGGGAGCATTGTCACGGTATAGGGATGCTACATAGGGAAGTTTCCATTCTCCACACGCTTTTTAAGCATAAAGAAAACACCGTCCGCAACAGAACATGAGCAGCTGGCAAATGTCATGGCCGAATATTTGCTGGAAGACTGAAATGCAGAAGGCTGGAAAACCAGCAGTCTTTGGACCTTGAGGTATGATTGCTCTTGGAACAGCTTCTGAGACAGTGTTCTCTTCTTCCATGAACTGAATGTGTATCCACAGACCAGGGATCATCCCATCACGGCCCTCGAGGTCTGAAGACTGCTGCTTTTCCAGTCAGGTGTGAAGTCAGGTGTGAAGACTGTCTGGCCAATCGGTAGAAGTGATTGTTCAGCTAATTGCCTGGGAGAAAAGAAAACCAGGGCCAGATTTGGATTTGAGGTGCAGATTTGATGATGGCTGCCATAGACTTTCTTGGAGAAGGGTGAAGTCATATTCCTCCTGCAGAATTCCCAACACTGGTGGATATATATGGTTCTCTTGAACATTCTGGCCAACACCCAATTAAAAAATTCTATTGATATCTCTATTTTTCTATTTTCTTTCTACTGGATATACCTAATTGTTATCTCTCTCTCTCTCTCTCTCTCTCTCTCTCTCTCTCTCTCTCTCTCTCTCTCTCTCTCTCTCTCTCTCTCTCTCTCTCTCTCTCTCTCTCTTTAAAAAAAAAACAAGCTAGTTTTTCAAGGGGGTGGGATTGGAGGTTGCTTCAGTTTCCACACACAAAAGTCAATATTTAAAAAGAGAAAAGTAATGAAGGAACTCTAGTAATGAGTCTCCATGGTACTGATATTCTTGTAATGCGTTTGGTCAACATGCAAATGATGTATCCGCCAACACAGACAATGCACTGTCTGGTCACAGACTCCATAACCTGGAGAGCCTTTGGGATCGGAAATATTCTGAAATATTGCCACAGAGTACCCGAGAGCTGAAAAGTGATATTTACAGAGAGTTATGAGTCTTTCAGACGTTAAGCCGTCTGTAGACGTATTATCCCGCCGTATAACAGTCCAGGAGGCGGCTCACCTTGAGAGAACCAGGAGCCCAAGGCCCGCTCATCACCCCGACTTCACCTCCCCTTCAACCCCCCCACCCCCCCCACCCCCACATCCCACAGATTTATTAGCTCCCCTGTTTTGTTTTCGCCTCTCCGTCTCCCCACGGCGAGTTTTGAAATTAGCGGCACCTCGTTAAGCCCCGCATCTGCTCGATTGTAGCACCGCTTCGTTTTTTTGTTTCTCCATTCGGTGTCAGCGAATCTGAAATCCATCACACTCTCCCACCGCACGAGTGTGCATCTCGCCCCTGCCAGTAATTCTGTTTGGCCGAATTGTTCATTTCCCACTTGTAAAGATGATGCATGCCGTACAGCGTTTGCATAAAGGCTTCCTGCGTTCATGCGTCATGTCCAGACGTTTATGGCTCCTCGCTGATTGAGTGTCAGCAGAGATCAGACAAACAAAATCGCTCTGTGAGACCATTACCCTGATTACGCATTTGATTTTAAGGTGTGCATAGCTCACTTGTTTGACAAAATGTATATCTGGATTTCAGGGCACCTCCACCTTTCTCAAAGGTGGTCTGTAAAATTTTAATGAAGCATTTACTGCATCCCAGTTAATTCACATTGGCTAAATGTAAGATTGTGCTTACACTTGTTATTTGAGTCAGGATTAACAGCAGGATCAGTGCTAAACTGTTTGGGCATAGCATTAAGATCTGTCTAACAATAAAAAACGTGTTATTAAAAGTTCATTAAAAAGCTATTTCGCTCCCATATCAGACCAAGATTTTCACCAAAGATATACAGTATGCTGAGTCAGCGGCTGTGGCTTGTATCATAATATTATATCAAACTAATTAATGGGTCAATGAAATAATGCACAAATTAAAGCAGAAGTTCAAATGCTAAAACAGGCTGGCCCTCATTGAATTCTCCTTCTCTATAGGGAGATGCACACAGATTTTACAGTGGATTCAATCCAGATGTTGAATTCTGCTATAGAGAGAGACAACACTGACCAATCATATCTGCTGTACTATACTGTTGCTATGGCATTCAATCAGTGTCAGAAGTATACGTAGATATGTGTAGTTAGCTCATTGTAGCGAGCAGCTCTCTCCGGCGTGTGGGTCAGCAACTCTCGGTGTTAGACTTCAGAACCACTTGGCCTTCAGCTGTTATACGCCTATAGTAAATGGTAAATGGTTGGCATTTATATAGCGCCTTTATCCAAAGCGCTGTACAATTGATGCTTCTCATTCACCCATTCATACACACACTCACACACCGACAGCGATTGGCTGCCATGCAAGGTGCCGACCAGCTCGTCAGGAGCATTTGGGGGTTAGGTGTCTTGCTCAGGGACACTTCGACACAGCCCAGGCGGGGATCGAACCGGCAACCCTCCGACTGCCAGACGACTGCTCTTACTGCCTGAGCCATGTCGCCCCAATATATAGTCTCCCATACTTACTTTTAACCACCTACCAACCTGATCACCTAGTATTCCTCAGTGCAATCAGACTCATTATCCTGAATGTATCCATTGCATCCATAATACACCCATGTATTCCATGCACACCTGATTAATTCACAATCATAAATTTGCGAGCCACAACGGTACATTCCTGCATCGTAACCATAAACTCGAGCATCATAACCACAAATCTGAAGATCAACTCCACGGTGATACAGAAAATATGACCGCATTTACGTTTACATGTAACGGCGCCGTGTGTTGTTTATTTTGCGAGGACCAACTGAGTCCCCACTACAGGCTCATTTTTCAGATTTACGATGGCGACGCCTGGATTTACTGTTCGATGACAGACGGCACAGCTGCCGTTAAATTTAATTGTTGGTTCGATTAATTAACGGCGGAAATTAGCATGCGGTCCCTTCTGATTTCATATAATTCCTCGGTAGAGCAGCCCTCCCCGTACAAACTCCACCAGTGTGCCGCTTCCTCACAGCACAGCAAATGCTTGGGCAGCATACTGTACATAAACATTAGCATGAGTAATGCTGAGTAAATACACGGTAATCAGTGTTAATTCAGCTCAAACATGTGCCACCCCCAAATAACATTGATATATTGTTGAGATGGTTATACACTGCTGACAAATTAGAAACTAAGGGTAAGAAACAATTTATTATGATATTTTGCTTGTTTATAAGAGAACAAATCACTGCATATCTTACTGGTTGTGATTTTCTTATGTTGTTGGCTAGTAGAGGCTGACATCAAACGCTTGTCACAATAGGGAGAGGATCAGCAGCCCTGCTGTTTAAGATATTTTTTCTTGCGCTTTTTTGTAGTTTAACTGTGAATTGTATTTGTTCCCTGCAAAGCTTACTTGGGGGACATAGTTTTGGCAGCTATGGAACATCAGGGAACAGGTCTGGGTACTATTCTGCTCCGTGACTGGGTGCTTCATGTCATAACTGCCCACTTAGTTTGGTCCAAGCTTATTTTCAGAACACAGGACAGCCAGCAAGCTACATGTACTGTATATGCAGCAGGATAATGAAACAAATACTGTACATAAAACATTGCCCCAGTCTAATTAGGGAACATCGAGGGAAATGGTCCATGGAGATTAAATCGCACTCCCTAATTACTATAAATTTGCCAGAATTTCCTTTATATGGCACCTTGTCCCAGTAATTTCTGAGAACTAATCTTCTTTCATCTCCAAAGAAATAAAGACATGTCATTTTGACTTTTATTAGTAACAGTAACAGCTCATCGATATCCAGTCAAAATTGTCCAATAGAATACAAGGACATTAGTTTCTTTCTTTCGATGATCACTTTATGCCCATGAAACATGGCTAATAGAATTCAATCAATTTTCTTAACTGATTTTTTAAAGATTTAATTCACTTTTAGTATGCTATTCATTACTTTCAGGAGTTGGTATGTGTGTGTGTGTGTGTGTGTGTGAGTGACAGATCAAAGATGATTTTTCACAGATTAACAGCTTTCAATAACAAAGGGGAAGAATTAAAACAGAGAAACATGAAGGAAACGTTAATGTTATGCCGGGGGGAACAGAGGAACCAGTAGCAGACAGGGGTGCAGAAAAATGGCAGATTTTAATACAGCAGGGGCAGACAGAGCGTAGTCAAAAAACAAGCCAAGGTCCAAATCCAGGGGGTCAGTCCAAACAGGCAGAGGTACAAAAATCCAAAACACAAAGAAGAGTCCAAGGAAGCAGGCAGGGGTCAAAACCAGAAAACCAGATAACCAGATAACCAGATAACCAGATAACCAAGGGCAAGGGAAAGAACTTAGGAACAAGGGCAAGGGCAAGGGCAAGGAAAACAAGTAGGCTAGAACTGGGGGACGGAATACAAGGGCTCGGGAACAGAACAGGACAAGACGAACTAGCACCGTGTGACTGAAAAGGACAGGTATAAATACACAGGGAAATGAGACAAACTAGGCGGGGCATGGGAGTGAGGGCGGTCTAACAAATGAACATCAGGTGAAACACATGAAAGGGTAATAGGACAATAACGAGGGGGAAAACGAAAACGCGGACTGGATTCACAAAGACACACATGTAAAACAAACGGCTCTGGACTAGAGAGTAGACAATGCATAGATTGAAGACGTAGTGATATTTAAGAGACAGGTGCGAACACTTCGCTGAAACAAACGAGTAATAAGGGATAGCATAGGAAGGCAGAGTTATAGAACAGCGCAGAAATGCTAAGAGATGCGTTAGTGAGTTAGTAACGTGAATATTTCTAAACTACCCAATAAAAGTGATTGTTAGTTAGTTAGTTAGTTAGTTAGTTAGACAGACAGTAAGTGTATTAATCGGATTAGTACTGTACAAAACTTTAGTAGTGGTTAGTAAGAATAGTGCTTTACAACATTTAACTACCAAGACAAAGTAAGAAACGCGAGTGAGGAATTAATTGGAAACCTGAAAATACCGTAAACACCTGAATAGTGGGGCACGCAGACAGGGGAGTGACTCGACTGGAAAACATTCAGACGCAGACATAACAGCGGAGGACGAGTGCAAAGACTAATGAAAATAAACAGAACCAGACATGAAATATGAAAAATAATAAATTACAAGAATAAATAATACTAAACAATGATACACTAACACACAGAACACAGGAACATAACAGTTAAAGAACATTAAAGAAACTGCATGGAAATAGAATGGAAAAAATATTTAAATACAGTGAATCTGCTAGTGAGGAGAGGTGAAGTGATGTACTAAAACTGAATATTATTTTATATAATAATATTTATTCTTCTTCCTATTATTCATATTATTATTTTCTTTTTTATATATTTTATTTATTATATGTGACCATGTGAATCAAACTGGATTCTCATGGCAGGTTATGTGAACATGTGAACTAGACTTGTTGCTCATAGCAGGAGACAACTGATACTGCATGTGAATTGTATCTTATCCAACCTGTTCTGTAGTTGTTCCAATGACCTTCACTATACACTTATTGTACTTCAGATAAAACTGCCTACTAAATACATGTGATGTATTACGTTCGTGCTGGAGAGGGAGAAAAAAGGAATCTGAGATAATAGGATGGCATGAAAAATTGATAAATTAGGACATACTTCTGAACAGGTTACTTAAGCCACCTTCATCCAGTCACAGTGGTGTCCTCTCTAGGCCACTTGGTCAGCAGCGAACAAGTAAGTTAGGTCTCCAAAATGGCTGCCTGTAACAAGAAGAGGGAGTTGGAGATGGAGTCAATAAATGAGAGGGTTCTGCAGTGTGCCTGGGCCCTGATCCGCACAATGCTGAGAGAGAGAAAACAGCCAGCCTCGTTTACCAGGCCCTTTCTTACACAGGGGTAGCAGGGTTAACACAGGCCACGACATGAAACTTCTATGTCTGTCGGAGGCACCTAAAAGATTGAATTTTATTTTTGAAATGTATTGACGCAGCAGTGACAAGTTAAAGATCAAATATCAAGCACATCACAGAAGCTCTTTCTTTCTCAGCTGCCCGGGCCCATGTGGTGTTATTACCTGTTTGGCCAAGTAAACCTTTTTTTTCTATTGAATTTTGATGGGAACTATAAAGAATTTTTTTATGATCCTTGTCAGATGTGAGCGGTTAGAGGGGGAAATAAAAGCTTAAACAGAGCTTTTTTCTTCAGAAGGGGTTCTGTAAAAATGTATTCCCCCTGCCAACGAGCCGGGTTGAAATTTGTGACTAATTCCAAACGTCAATCACGTTGTCCTTTATGGACACCGAACGGGACTTGGAGAAGGCGGGGGAGGGGATGTGTTGTCATGTTTATTGGCCTCTGTGGCCAAAAGGAAAGGACTTTGGCCTTATCCCTGACCAGCCTCGCAGGATGTGTCTAGTGAGACCATTGTTCTGCTTAACGAAACCACAAGTTATTTTGTGCAAGTACGTTTGGAGCACGTTTTGGAGTTAAGGCCATCACTGTGAATATATGGCACCACGCTCCATTTTCATTTTCAGAGTGCGCCAACACGTTGTCATTTTTGCTTAATAATGCATTTTGTCAGTGTCGCCAGTATTATATCTTGGCCCCACTGGTGTGTAGTTAAATGCTATTATCTGAACAACCGTCCATTGTATTGTACAAACACAAATGGGAAAACGAGAATGCAATCTTTAAAAAAAATGAAGTTTGGGGGGTTGAATGTTTCTGGCTAGTCAATTTTCACCCAGTGCTCAGCTTCTGGTCAGGTCTCCGTACCTGTAAATGGATGAGGTACATTTCCAGGCAGTTCTGTTCTTTAGAGAGACATATATTTTTACTTCAGGGCCACTGTATGTCAGCATGCATACTCTAGATGCAACTGAGCTTAGTAAAAGGAAACTTGGGGGTGATTTGATTGAAGCTTTTAAATTCATTAAAGGGATTAGCATGGTGAACTACTGCCGATTCTTCAGGGTGAACTCGGTTAGCAGAACGAGGGGGCACAAATGGAAATGAGCAAAATATAAATTCCGCACAGACCTTAGGAAGAGAGGTCACTGTGTGGAAGAGCTTACCAGGACATGTAGTGGAGGCAGAAACATTGGGGGTTTTCAAGACCAGGCTTGATACGGTGCAAGATAAAATTGAGCTTTTAGGCAGACTAAGCAGTAGGTACACTTTAGTGGTAAGAAAACGTGAGCATTGCTGGGCTGAATGGCCTGTTGTCATAGCCTTATGTAATGGATCTGATAAGAGTTACCCTACACAGCAGTCAGAGGGAATCTGGGGCATCATGGTAATCAGTTTGCTGAGTGCAAAGTCATAAAAAAATCTACGTTGACAATTAGCCTGGAAATGTATAATATTCTTAGTATATTCTTCAGGGTCAACTTTTTTTTTTCTAAATTGCTACAGCTAAAACCAGATAGTCAAAGCTGGTCTGTGGCTAGTCAAAGCTGGATAAAGCTGGCACAGTGCGCTGGTGGCCAAACTGGCAGATGAGCTTAATACAAGCTGGTCTGCTGAAGAGCTGGTCAACCAGCTAAAACCAACTAGTAGTGTCAGAAACACATCTTAAATCAGCTTGACCAGCTTAGGCTGGCTTAAACTGGACATTTCCACAGGGATCTTAGGCTTACAGAGAACCAAAAAATGAAAAGTGAAACATTATTTTCCTTTCCACAAAAAAATTATATTGAAATATGTATTGCTGCACCGTATGGCAAACATATTGTAACACCAAATTTAAATACAAAAGCTAAGAGAAAGATTGAGCAAGAGACATATTTTTTCAAAATGAAAAGCTTACTGCAGCAGATGACAATGTCATAACATCACTTCCATCGCATTCCCATGACGACAGACAAGGCGGAGGTGTCAGGGATGGCACAAGTTAATTATTGTGCGCGTTTAAGCAGCAGACAGCTGCAGCGCTGCCCACCTTCTGAGGAGGAGACGTCCAAGTGAAGTCCTGAAATAAGTGACCTTGCTCATTTCTCCAGATGTGTCCCCCTCTGTTCAGAGAAATTTTTGCCGGATTTTGTTCTTACAAGAAAGAAGCTGTCAATTTTACCAGAAGAAACACAAGTGTCGGTAGCTGACAGCGGTAACGTTTTTTGCACAGACAGGAGGCAAGGTTCACCTGCTAATTGCACACACCTGTTGCCATTTTGAACTTGGTGATTTTCCCTTTAGGCCGACTGGCAGCTTAAAAAAAAAAAGCTACCATTAGGAAATAAAGGGCTATTGGTGGTGAAGATAGAATAACTTCACAATACTGTTGTGCACATTGTTTCAAGTCCACATACTGTTCAATGGAATTTTAAGGGTATTACACATTTTTTTTTTCTGGCTGCCTGATGCCTCTGTCACTGCATGGGAGTATTGGAAAACATGGGTACATCCTGCAGTTGTAAGGGCATCATATGAGACACAGCCCATTCTTTCAGCTTTTAGACAGCAAATACCTAACAGAGACAAACTGTGCTCTTTACAGCATATCTGAACTTTGCTCACGAATGACCTGTTGCCAATGCATTGGCATTTTGCGAATTGGTCCGACAGCAGTTTGAGGTGAGGCAGTCAAAGTGAGGATGAAATTTAAGAGAATGGCTTCTGATGGGGTGGCATATTGAAAGTATATTCTTATGTACAGCATGCTTTTAATTCATTCATTCATTCATTCATTATCCTAACACGCTTATCCTGAACAGGGTTGCAGGGGGGCTGGAGCCCATCCCAGCATACATTGGGCGAAAGGCAGGAATACACCCTGGACAGGTCGCCAGTCCATCGCAGGGTACACACACCATTCACTCACACACTCATACCTACGGGCAATTTAGACTCTCCAATCAGCCTAACCTGCATGTCTTTGGACTGTGGGAGGAAACCGGAGTACCCGGAGGAAACCCACGCAAACACAGGGAGAACTTGCAAACTCCGCACAGAGAGGCCCCAGCCGACCGGGATTCGAACCCAGGACCTCCTTGCTGTGAGGTGGCAGTGCTACCCACTGCACCATGCGTGCCGCCCATGCTTTTAATGTGTTACTTAATTCATAGAGGATACATTCATTAATGAATAGTGGTTGAACCACAATACCTTCCAGACATATGAAACGATGGGTTCCTATATCTGTGATTCTTCTATATTTATATGTGTTTGAAAGTACTAAATACAGACAGCTTCCAGGTATTAGCTCAATTTTTCATTTTCCATAAATTTTGAATCAATGACCAGGTGTCCACACAAATGTAAGGTTTGATGATTTCATTAATTAAGCTAAATGATTAAAAATGTTACTGCTTTCAAAAGAAATCATATTCCATAGCACATTATAGAAAATGAAAGCACTCACTGTCTGAAAACTGACTTGATTAAAAGGCATTAAATGAAGATGGAATATTCATCCTTTCTAATGTGTGAATATCTATTTCTACATAATATGGCATGAAGACGGCAAATGGTCCATTGTTAGACAATAAAAGTATCTAATTAAAAACTTTTAACAACTAATTTCAGAGATTACAAGTTAGGTTGGAATAAAAAACAGCATCCAGAGGGCCCCAAGATCTGGGTAGGGAACCTCCAGTTTAGGCTGTATTTAGGCTGTTTATTTTCCTTTTGTAAATGTCAGCAACATGCCACCTTCTGGAATGTTCTTTGCAGGTGTCCAAATTGTTCTGGGCTGTTCACCTCTCTTTAAAAAATGATGGAGCTTCGGGCTCCGGCCAGGGAAATTGTGAAATAACAGCCTGGTGTTTTGAATAATATGTCCAGCTACGGGTGTGTTCCAGGAAACAGGAAGCTGGGGATGTCAAAACAAACGGGAGCGAAAGCAAGGGAATGTGGGCAAACAAGACATGGAGGAGAGGGCCGAACAAGGACACGGGCCAGTGCAACGTCATGATTCACAACAGGAAGCTGTGAAGGAGCGGGGGAGCCCTCCACGGTCTCATGCCTACCGTGTGGGAGGAAGTTGGAGTCAAGCAGACACACGTTGCTTTCAGAATGTGTCATCAAATTATACCCTGTGCTGTCAAAGCAATGAAAGAGAAAAGTTAACAGGGACCTGGATTGTCAGTCATGGCAAACAGCCACAATGGCTCCACTGAGGAATTCTGGGAAAAGCCTGGATTGACACTGTGACCTCCTTTACTTGAGAGATGTGATTATTGTGAGACATTTCAATGGAATTAAATTTAAAAAATGTGTCAAATTGCAAGCTTCCTCTGTGAGTCTGGAAGGTTGTACAAACTTGTGAAATAAATGCTATCCGGACCCGATTAACCAGCACAAAGACATCAACCGACTGAAGGACTAACTCTGGGAGCATGGAATGGTAATCCTCTTATGCTTCTCTATTTTTCCGGCACTTTCTATCATGAACTCAACATGGAACATACCGGAACAAGCAACTGGGCTTCGGCATGGGGCTCAGCTGCATGCCTCTGGCCGACACGCACCGGCTGCCTCAGAGAAAGCCAGAGCAAACACCTCCCAAGCTAAGGAAGTAGCAGACAAAGCGTGGATTCCGCAGATACGCTTTCTACTGTACGCTTTCTGCCTCCAGACGGATCCGCCAACACAAAAGCACCGCTGAGCCCTGCACTGTCACATCAATCACTCCATGAGTACAAATCACTGCTCCTTACACTCGTAATTCCTTTCAGCTGCTCCGCCATCAATAGACTTAACAGGATTTGGTTTCTATGAATTTATTTACGTTGAATTTGATTCTTGAAGTGGCCATTTATTTTGCTTTTCATAGCCTGACATTTATCTGTGCACAAAATCATTTCATAATAGACAGTTATTTGAAAAAGGAAAAGAAAGAAATGGTGGAAACGGTGAAAAAGCGGGGGTTTGGAAACAGCAGAATGACCTTGTTTAACAATTTAAGTCTTTTTCGATGATCTTTCTTGGAGATAAGTAACAATATCAGGCAAGCATTCAGTGAACATATTCAGAGTCAAAATAACTGTTCCCTAGTAAAAAGTAAATGATAATGCAGAGCTTTAGGAAACGGTGAAATCGCTACCTCTGAGCAGACTAGTTCTCCCCGGCCCGTGAGGGGAAAGCAGGCCCCAGGACAGGTGGCAGATGGGGTCGTCAGGCCGTCACTAGTGAGGTGAAAGGTGGTGATGATTCTAGGGGCCCGCAGCTTCCAGAGACCCGCAACAATTCCGGTAGGGTGGGGGCCCAGAACAATATTCTTTCAGGGGGCCTGGAATTCCTAGGGGGGGTGAATTCCTGGGTGGGGGACATTCATGGAAGAGTCTTATGACCTGGCTGTCTAGGGGTAGGTGAGATTGAGATGGATGGAATGAAGGAGCGAATGGCAGCAAGCTGGAGAGAGAGAGTGAGAAAGAGAGAGAGAGAGGGATAGAGAGAGAGTGAGAGAGAGAGAGTGAGAGTGAGAGAGAGTGAGTGAGAGAAAGTGAGAGAGACAGAGAGAGAGTGAGAGAGAGAGGGAGAGATGCACAGGGAGGTGACATGATTCATGTTCATAGATTGTTAGTCATGTACATGAAAAGCAGTATGTATGTGAAATACACGTATGCAAATACGAAACGCACGCAAATGTTTGCACGTAATGAGGATCGCATTCTGTGTGATTTACACCTCTGTGCTATCTGTAAAGCAACAACGCCTCCACACTTTTAATTGTAGTTTTTAGATATTTTCATGTGGGAGGTGTTTGCAGTTTGATGCTTTTTTTCCGATCCTTGATCGCACTGCTGCAGGTGGTTGTCGTTGGCAACAAGATATCATTCTCACACATGAATGAACACTGAGAGGTCAGGAAGCTCTCTTGAAGTGCTGGTAATTTATAGCATTTCATTTGATATTAACCCTGGTGTTGATTTTTATAGTGTGTTCATACATCGTTTCAATGTCATTGAACCTTCTACTAACATAAACATCTTAGATATCAAAATGTTGTAAGCTGTCAACTGTGATAACATCCCATTCACTGTCCAAATCGTCTATGTAGGCTGCAGAGTATTTCACTTCACTTATATATACTTCGGAGAAAACAGCCGTTAAGTTTTAAAACATTTTTAAAGGTGAAATGAATTTGAGTTAAGAAATTGAACACCAATTGCTTAGTGACTGGATATCTTTAGCGTGCGGAAGGGTGGGATTTATAGTCTAAGGTTCTGTTTAACATAGTATTATAATGCTATAGGGATATCTCTAGATTCATACATTTTCTGAAAACCCCTGTTACATCATGAATATCGGCAAGATGAATATCGGCAAGGCAAGGGGGATGCCAGGACTCTACTTTGCATTGAGCCTGGCAGAATTTCCTAGCTGTGCAGATATTCATAATGTAACATGGATTTGGGTCCCATATCACTTAATTATAATATACCCATGAGCTCAGGGATCACCAGGGAGAGGTCTGATGCCAGCACTCTCCAAAAGGTACTCTCCATCTCCTCTATCCCTCCTTCCCCCGTGCTCATGGAGCCCTAATCATTACAAACCAGAGCAAACATTAACTATGGCCTCCCAAGCTTGATAATCCACCTTTGCTATCGTTTGCGCAGTTAATTAAAACACCTCCATCTCAGTGTGCATGTGTGTGTGCATGTCTGGGGGGATAATTCATTTCACGACTCTGAGATAAGGGAAATGTATTCATTATTTCAGAAAGAGAGCTGTGAGATTAGGAATGTCGCCCCCTGGCTTCGCTAAGCTAACAGCTGTAGCTCCCTCTTGTTTGCAGGTCGAGAGTTCCAGTGAGGAAAGGCGGTACGGTAATTGTGTTATACGTTGGCGGTGTTCTCCTGCTTTGGCCTGTTTGTTCCTGCTCGCTGTCTGATAACCTTAATACACTGCTTGACATTGATTGCCGGCTGCTGAACAGTCCTACCACAATGCGAAGGGCATTTAGTCTGGTTATGTGGAATGCTTGAGTACAGACAAGTCTTTGAAGATGAAGGTAATGGAACACCTGAGGTCAGTTAAGATGGCTCTCCAACTGGCATGTGCACAGGTCAATCTGATGTACATTTTAGTCCAAAGAACAAGCTTTAAACTGTGTGTCTGAGTCAAACTTGCTATTGAGACAAGAAAAACATATTTCCACTGTTGTCAAACCTCCAAATCAACTATACTTCAGTCGGCCATCCAAGTAAGAGTGACCCACATCTTGGCTCTCCTCCTTCCAAATAGCACTCCTTATTTTGTATTAATATAGGTTATGCCAGGTTTTTTTTGGTTATGTTTATGGTTTTTGTCTCTCTTCTTAAGGCTTGTTATGGATGTCGGCTGGATGTGAATAATTTTAGCAAACTTGCCATATGCATTAGAGATGCATCTTTACTGGCTGGTCTGTGCATTTTGCTTGCCAAGTCTGGCACTTTTGCTCGCTTTTTAACATTTTTAATCAGGTAAATGCACTTCCCCTGTTTTGAAGTCTCTGGATAAGAGTGTCTGCTAGATGAATGTAATATAATGTAATGTAAAATTTAGTGTCGGGCTGTGTAGCCATTCTCTGCAGTTGTGCCAACTCATGATCCTTGTGGCAAGATTCTTACAGCTTGAATGAGCTCATTATCCTAGACAATATGAATTTTAAAATTGTTTCCAAGGAACCATGCTGCTCTATATAAGTTGACAGTTATGTGGTCTAATTGCAACATAACTGTCATTGATTCATCGCACTGTGTGTGTATTGGTAATGTTTACTTATCTAGATATTGTAGCTTTTTTGCCCATATAAAAGTTAAGGTCATCCAAATGTAAGATGCGTTTCGCTTGGAAAATGTATCATTATGCAATGTCTTATGTCTGTTGCCATTTATTTGATTGGCTAGAAACACCCCCAGTAATCTAAACACTGGGGCACGAGATGAGACAATCTGAAAATTTTAATGGAATATGACGCAAACCTTTTTGTCTGAAGTATTTTAGCCCGTTACAAGTGTGTGGGAACCTATCCCAGTTGAAACAGACCATAACCTGGCGTCCTCTTAACTTGCTCTGTTGTCTATGCTTTTAAACACTGGATTCATTCCGAATGGCATCACACAGCACAGCAACTGCTCTGCATAATGCAGAACCGTATAAACAGATGGTTTATGCATCAAAAAAGACATTTTCCAATCAGTTACAGTACGCAGCCTCCATTATGTTTGCAAATAGCCAACCTGTTGTTGGTGTCATCCGCCCCCCCTTCCCCCCCACCAATAATAACAATCTGGCATTGTTATCTCGGACTGAAGTCGTCCATACAAAGTGGTAAACCCACGCCATTGTAAGAGCCCTCATTACGAGAGAATCTCTCTCAAACTAGCTTCGGTGAGCTAATCAGATGGGCGGCGGGGCATCGTCAGCAGAATTGGCCACCCCGATTTTGTATTTGGCTTGGCTGTTGGCGCGGAACGCGATGCTGAAAGGAACAAAATGCCAAAATGCTTGGCGTCTGACGGTCTGCACGGCTTGCGTTCGCGGTTTTATCAGTACGGCTCCTGATGGCTCTTGGCTCAGGGAACGCATGGAACTGCCTCTTCACTGGCAGGTTGAGCAGACCACAAAAGTAGGGGGAGATGTGACCAGGTTCTTATGGAGCGACAGAGCAAGAAAGGTCATGAGGTCAGATCCCACGTACTTGAGGACACACAGATTTGTTTGACAGAAATTTCATGAAATAATTGCCAATATGAATCTAAAGTTTTTCTCAAAAAATTGAATATTATCAAGAATCATGCAATATGACCCAGTTTACAAAATAAGATAAATATGTAAAATTTCATAAGCCTGAAGAAGTTCATAGAAGGCAAATTAACATTTTCTGTACTGGTTGTCGGTGCCAAATGGCTGAAAAGTGAGGGCCTGGTACAAAACTAAACTACAGACATCATGCTTTCCTGGATGTCATTCAGGTGAACGTTGCAATGTGCATGTGATATTTATGGAGACCAGACCTTTAGCAAAGAAAAAAAGTAATAATGCTCACTAGCTTTCATGAGGTTTGTTATTTATTTGGCACCCCATTAGTTGTTGCTAGGGCAACAATTGCTCTTCTATATACACTCAGTGACCAAGCTGTTGCCTTTCTGTCAGCTTGAATCAGTCTGGCCATTCTCCTCTGACCTCCCTCATTAACAAGGCGTTTTCGCCCACAGAGCTGCCGCTCACTGGATGATTTTCTGTTTTTTGTACCAGTCACTCAGTATATCCAAGTCTGGATATCTTATTTTCAGGTTATTCTACAAGCAATACTGAAACTATTTGCATTTGAATGGATCTCTATAGGAATTGGGGGTGGGACTTGATTCAGCTGTAAATTCTGCTGATACAGGATCAATTTCCAGTTTTTGAGGCTTTCAGCAAATGCAAACACTTTTTTTGAGATTAATTGCCTTAGTTTTCACAAGGGGAGGTTCAATTAATACTTGATAGTTCATTGTAAATATGCATTAAAAATAAAGTTAAAGAATCTATTACAGTAATGTTCTCAAAACAACCTCCATGCCATAACATCAGGTGTTCACAGCAGAAGACCATTTCTCATCGTATTCTACAAATTGCAAATGTGAAGCACATTTATGTAAATGGCGTACAATTGTCAACAATTGGCCAAATTATCTAAGTCTTGCTGATCAGGATTGAGGATTGTGCAGCCAATTGGTTGTAGAATGATGATTATTTGGGCATCTGTAGAGAGCCATTTCTTTGGAATTTGATGAGGTTACTACCCCTGCTTTTTGGAAAAAAGGAGCCACTTTAACAGCCAGAACGAGCCAGGACCTTGGTGTAATGTCCTATCCAGTTGACATGTCTGTCATTTAGTCATAAAGTCATGGGAATGACTGGGTCTGGTGCCCTGCATGGTTAATGGAAATTCTGAGTAGTGACAGCTTTTTACAGTTTATTTTTACGTTTGCTAAGAAGCATTTTCTGATACCGAGTTAACTTTTCCAGAGCTCTTCACACAGTTAGCACAACAGCACTCTATGTGGACCAAACTGTGAATTATTTTTTCATTACTTTTACAAAAAAATGCAGTCAATGGTTAAATATTTGTCAGGCTCAACCACAAAAAAGCTGTACAGCCCAATTTGCAAATGTTTGCATGCACTATTTCACGTATTGGCTGAAATAGAACAATCACACCTGATTCAGTTGGAGACCTGCCCAGGTGTTGAGGGAATTTCAATGTCATCTTTGGAATGATTTTGTTCAAGATGGACCCAGGAAGAAATACAAATGTGGGTAAAAGGGGAATCTGGGGATGGATGCTGGATGCCTGTATATACGTATCAGCTGATGATTGCCAGGAATGGCTCAGATCTGCCCGCAAGTGTGGACATGTTGTGATGTTGATGAGAAGATGTGGCCAAATTAAAATTAAATACCGGGTATATGAGAGCCAACATTACTGTACCTGTGGTTATTTGTCCCTTTAAACTACACTGAATCTACTATACTATTGTTGGGATATCGGTTTGTGATTTTCATTTGTAATGGCTGTATACTAATAAAACCTATTACATTCCATACAGTTAAGAAAAAAAACATTGCTACACTATGGATCAAAGAATTAAGTAATACCTTTACTCATTTAAAAACTAAAGAAACACAAAACAACTAACAGAAAATAATGCATCTATGGTAATACCACTGGTTGTTAGTGTTTTTTAGATCATTGTGCTACAGTATAATTGACAAAGTATTCTTGTTGGAAGAAAACTAATGTTGGTGTTTTGATAGAATAATTGTATTTTGAGACCCGTTTACAATGTTGTGGTAGTTTTGGTGCATTTTTGGCTTGATTTTGCTTGATAGCAGTTGTAAAAAACTTCAATACATTGCACCATGAAATGTGCAAAGTGAAAAGTATACAAAGATTTTCACAGGAATTGATTATTTCAGGATTTAATATGTGAAACTGCCAATGACTTGCCACAGTCTATGAAATGCACAATCTTTAAAGAAATACATTTTCTCTAGTAATGCAGAGAATGAGATACTAACTCAAAAAACAGGATGAAGCTGGTTTTTTGCATCTGTCTTCAATCTTTGCTGTGTGTGTACTGTACATGTGTTTGTAGGTGTGTGCGCATGTGCATGTTTGCGTGTGGATGTGCACATATGTGTGCGTTCAGTGTGTGTGTGTGCATGTTTGTGCCTTTCTGTGCATGTGTGTGTGCATGTGTGTGCATTTCTGTGAGCGTGTGCATTTCTGAGTGTGTGTGTCTGTGTGTGTGTGCGTGTGTATGTGTGTGTGCAGGTGCGTGCATTTCTGAGTGTGTGTGCATTTCTGTCTGTTTGCGTGCATTTCTGAGATTGTGTGTATGTGTGTGTGTCTGCGTGTGTACATGCACATGTGTGTGTGTACATGTACGTGTGTGTGCGTGTGTGTGCATGTGCATGTGTGCGTGTATGTGTGCGTCTGTGTGTGTGTGTGTGTGTGTGTGTGTGTGTTTCTGAGTATGCGTGTGTGTCCCTCTCATCATCTCTATAACACTGCAGACTGTGGACAGATGAGCTTGGGCAGGGAGCCCTGGGTGATTGTCTCATTCTGTTTTCACAATGAGCTCCGCAGGTCAAGCAGCCCATGTGGAGAAACACAAACACATCGAAACAGAAAACAGGAGCTCAGCTTTTTTCCTTTGCTAGCCTTTGGAATGTTTACCTTCTTTACATTGTGCTTCATATCGTCTTAGAGCCAAATTTAGATGCAAATGCAAGCAGAGTTTATCTTCCTATCTCTTAACATAACTGCTTAAAAGCAGGAAAACCTAAAGAATGCCACACAAATTACAACAGCTCAAGCTTGAAAAGACTGTGAGCGGCCGTTTGAGTGATCACATCTCTGCTTTCAACTGTCATACCCAATATCCTTCATTGACTTAACCCCCCCGAACATGGCCCCCCAGTCCTGCTCCCTGAAGAACGGCTGCCCTGCTTACATATAATCATTGGAATTGTGCTCAAAATTGGCAACAACTTGTTAGTGGTAACTTTACACACAGAACACACTATTCTTCACCACTGGCTGGTTTCACACTCATTTCCCTTGGGGAAAAACTACCTAACTTAGCGAGCTAAGCTGTGAAACAATACATTTTATGGTAAAATACATTGTGACACCATAAACATTTTTCCACATACGATCTCCGCAATACGCATGGAAAAGCTCATTATAGTCAAGTTATAATCAATAGTATCATGACCTGTGATTGCAATGCATTTTCAAATGATTACGATGTCACCTAATATCGCCATATATCCTAGTTATCAATATCTGTCAAAATGTTTCAAAATAGAATAGTTTGCCAGCGCAGGTGGGTGCTACACATTGTTAGTGGTTGAGGCGAGTTTCCTACTCAGGAGGAGTGAGGAAACTTTGAGTGGCTAGAAAAGCGCTAAATAAAATGTAATTATCTATCATAATGTTTTAGTGACTTGGTCTGTGGAAGTGGTGGGTGTTACTAACCTCTCAACATGTTAAGTAGAGGACCCCCTGTCGGACCTTCCCGTGCTTTGCCAAATTTGTGGTGTTCGCACCCCTAGTTATCACTGCTAGGATCGCTTGCATACGGGCTCAGTGCTGTACTTTGCCTTTTCTTCTTCACATGCCTCAAATGCAAAATATTTCCCAACAGCGCTCCTGCTGTTTTAATTTTCTACCAAAACCATTCGCGGAGGCTCTGCACTTGTCATTATAAGTTAATAACGGCATAGTGAGTGAGAGGTTAGCGCAGGGTTAGAGCTGGGTTTCAGTGAGCTGAGGCTGCTCCATTCCGGCAGTTGTGAGTGTGTGTGCGTGTGTGTGTGTGTATGTGCCTGTGTGCGTGTGTGTGTGTAATTTCTCGTTTGTGTCTTGCTGTCAGAATAAACAAAATGCAGGCTGTTCTCTTGTCTTTTCCACTCAATAAATCATATTGCTTTTCATGGGAAAATGGCGCAGATGGTATCTGCGTATTGATACCATTTCATTTTGATACTTATGAAAAGATCAATATTTTTTGTCAACAGTAGTGTGTGCGTCTAAGAGAGAGAGAGAGGGAGAGAGAGAGAAACTGCGCTTGTAGAGGGAAGTCACAAGGTCGTGTCTCTTCCACATCAGCACCCAGAGGTCCAATGGGTCAACTTCCAGCAGTTTTAAACGGCACAGCGACTGATTGCTCCCATTTCTGTATGTGTGTGTGTGTGTGTGAGAGAGAGAGAGAGAGAGAGAGAGAGAGAGAGAGAGAGAAAAAAGGAGTAAGAGAACTGGAGTAGGTAAGAGAAAGGAGGACAGAGGGTAAGAGATGAAGATACAAGGACAGACGCCCCCTCTGCTTCCTCACTCCTGTCCCATTTTCCTAGGTGGAAAAGGCTGACAGATGGGAGTCGACAGCATGTGACCCAAATCCCAACTCTTTCAAGTACGAGTCGGGCCTCTTCATGTGCTGCCATCTCACTTTGAGTGCCCGATTAGCCCCTCTGCCCGGGCTTACTGTTTTCCCCCAAAACGCAGCGTATGTGCCAACGCGTTAATTGGTCAATGCAGTTAAAAAGTGCAGAAACTATCAAAATGCATTCACGACACCGCTGGAGTCTGCGGAACATTCTAGTGGCAGGGACATGATTCATGCGATCGTCAGGGATTTGAGAAGCGACCCTCTTTCACTCAATGCCAATGTCTGTGTGAGACTGCCTGTGGCGGCCATTTTGTGTGGGGGAAAACAAAGCCAAGGAGGGAACAGGGTGCATTAGGTGCAGCAGGTCAATGCTCCTGAAGGGGCTCAGGCCCTTGAAAGCCTGATGATCCGGCATCACGTAAAGGGGCTACACTAATTGGAAACATTAATGTCCTTTGTTGGAATGTTAAACCTTCTTTTTCTCCTCAGAATTTTGGACCAGTTCCTGGTAAGAAGTAACTCCAGTCTTTTTCCTCTGTTTGAATGACCTATCTTCAAATTACATTAGCAACAACTACTTAGGCTGATTAAATTTGAAGGATGTACAGTGTAAAGCAGTATTTTCAAGAAATTAAAGACACGTGTATTTCTGTTTATGTTATTTCTGTTTCACCCGGACTTAACAAATCAAATGGTAAAGTAACTGGCTTCTGAAAATAATTAATTTGACAAAAGTCCCTTTTATTAAAAACTGAACATATTTTCAATTTTAATTTACTGGAATGTTGATACTATTAAATATTCAGTCATATATTTGAACATTTTGTTTTCCACAACTTCAGGTTGTGGTGATGAGCAGCAGTAACAGGATTGAGCACTGGTGAATTGGGGCATGTTGCATTTAGCAAATAGTGTACCTTAACAGTGCAGGAAAACAGTAACCAGGACAGCATAGTGGCCAGTACTTCACTTCCTGTAAAGCTGTCAGATGAAGATGTTGATGATAGTGATAAAACTTACCCTTAAATTTTACATTATTAAATTAAATGTATTTTTATACTGAAATATAAAATGGCATTAATGCATTGTTTTATCAGTTACTGTACGTACTTTTCTGTATACATGTGTTTTATTTATAACAGCTTCAAATGCCCAAATTATTCCATTGCCCATGTTTGCAATTTGGCATACTATTGAGAATGAAAATGACTGTTTTAGTTTGATTGTTAAGAGGTATGTGTCAGCTCAGTTAATATAATCTCTTCCATCTGTTTGGTTTATTATTATTAGCATGTACAGAATTCAACAGTGCCTGTATTTTGGCGTTGGCATCAATAGCCATAACAATGGCAGTGCTATTTGTTTGTTCTCCATTCTAAAACCTGTGATCTTACACAGTGTGTAGTTCTGTGTTTTTACTGATAAAATGGAAGAAAAAAAAAACTCTGCTTTTGCATTTTAGATGTCATATGATATGGGTTTTTGTCCTGAATCTTTGAAGTGAAACCAGAATTTCCAACCTGTGTGAAGTCAGCTCAAATACATCTGAATGTAGAGGAAAATATTAACATGTATTTTTTTATTTTGTAGAGTAGTGGTACTCTTTAATTATTCATGACATACAGTAATTTAATATAGCATGTAATATTCTCCTGTAACAGACTATTTTTCATTTTGGAATATATTTATTGTATTTTTTAAAGCAGATAATATACTAATGCATAATATTATAATTAATATATTTAATGCATTAATTCATATAAGAAACATAAATTCCTACTGTAAAAGCTTTTTCACATTCTGAACAAAGAAATAATAAAAGACATGTAATATAATACTTAATTCATTAAATATTTAAACTATTTACTTCAATGCGGTGTTGGTCATGGTGTTTTTGATGAAGGCGTGTAAGTATACCAAAATACTGGCTTGATATTGATGAATTTACTTTTAAGGTTGTAGAACAGGTCAAATACATTTTGAACCGCAAGGAGAAAGTTAGCCTATTTATCTTTAAATGTGACAAGCACAACATTTCCCCAGGTACACTAATTAATTCAAATAATTATGTGGCCTTGTGAATGTGACAATAATAAAAAGTTACACTGCCTCGATAAAATTACTGAATATCACTGTGATTATTTGAGTTGACTATATAAATGGCTAGAAGATATTTTGCCTTCATTTTACTTCATTATTTACATTTATTTTATCACATTGCTTTAATATTGCTAAAGATTTTGTTGGAATCTACTTACATTTTTAAGAATTGAAAAGGTATACTATTTGATTCAAGAACATGAAATTATTAGCCACTCCAAGTCAAGGTTATTCATCCTGAAGAACATCTTGCAGTAAGAAAAATAATATAACACATAACACCTGCTACTGTTTAGCGCAAGTTAGCGCGGCTACTTTCCCAGAGTTCAATGTGGCGCTGCAAGATTTAGACTGATATTGTGAAATACATGTTGTTAGTTGCTGAAAATGCTACAGTAGTAAATTCTGCTTCGCGGTAGCTGCAGTGTAGATAGTTATTAAGTTAAGAGTGAATTCACACCTTGTGAGAGTTTGCTGTGCATGGGAAGGTCCCTTTGCATTGTGATAAGTGAATCACCCTGAGGTTGCATGTATGTGAGTGTGTCAGAGAGTTTTTCACTCTTTGGATGGAGAACAGAAGACTCTGCCTGGTAAAAACACTGAAAGCTGGAGAACTGAAGACCATCACACGGCTCTGTTGATGAAGGCTGTAAAGCTCATTGATGTATGTGATACATTTGTTGTGTATAGAAGACATCACCTGTCAAAATAGCTAGGCACATATTACAATACATTAAATTACAGTCATTTAGCAGATGCTCTTATCCAGGGCGACGTACAATAAAGTGCAAATCAGAACCAGGGACAAGTGGGTTGAAGATCCTAGATGAAAGTACAGTTCCCGTACATATGAAAATGTTCAAATGAAATTGCGATTTTCACAAGTGAAAAGGCAAATTCCACATGACTGGTGACGTATTTTCTGTTCAAATGCTGAAATGTAAATTTACATCACATCTGCGAAAAGCAATGTTACTATTTTAATGTGTGAACATTTTAATCACATGTGAAAATAGCCATGCAAGTGTGAAAATAATTAATTTACTGTGGTAAGGCAGTGCAGCATCCAGTCAATGGCTGTTATAAGTCTATAAGAGCTAGTGTGTCCGGAGTGGTGCGTGGGGATGTTAAATTATGGAACAGGAAGGAGGACAAGAGCAAGGCACCCTGGGACATGCTGGAGATCAAGTTCCAGTATTAGTTTTTATTTTGTGCAGGGCTTGCCAAAAATACAGTACATTTTATGTGGAAGGAATACAATTTAACACAGACCTGTTTTTTTTTTCATTCTGTAATCCTATTTCATTTTCTCAACACCTGAATTTATCACTGACATTAATTTAATGTCAGTGATATATTGTAGCAGCAAGCCATAGCTATTCATTTAAGTTCTTAGGCCTTTTATTTTCCATCTCTTCAGTACATTTACTCATATCTATATGTTAATCTATGAACAATGTTAGTTTTATTGTTTATTCAATGGTTGGTTTAAGAATTCAACAATCTATATTAAATATAATTTGGTCCTTGGCTGACATTGTTCTTGCATTTCTTAAATACACATTTCTTTCTTTTTAAATATCCCATCATAATAGTGGTTGGCTGCATGCTTCAAAGAAAAAATAGGTCTACTCTTTGGTGATAGTCCAACGTAACCATTAACACCAATTATTTCCTACTCTGCTTCCAATATCTGTAGTCATGACTTCTAATGAATTTTGTCTACTCCCCAATACTAACCTGTTTGGCTATGTTGACTTATTCTAGATTTATTTTCAATTATTAATTATGCAGGCAGGACAAATATTGCAATCCAAATGGTTGATAACAGTGATAAAATAACAATATACTGTACCGCTGCTATGACTTGTATTTCAATTATCACAGCCAAAATCAAAAACTGTTTCATGCACATCAATCACCTTGTAACAATGTTGCCCAGGATTTTCAACCAAGCAGGGACGCAGAGCAACACTAAGACAATTTCAATCCAAGAATTTTAATAAGCCGTTCATTTTTTAATGTTTAGAGGGATGTTAAAATCACTATGCATGCTATGGGAAATTAAATGACCATGTTCATATTGTGTGTATTGTGCTATTTGCAAGCAATTACATAAAAAGGCGGAGGTGAATCGATAGGCTCCTAACTGGTGAAATTGTGGACTCATGGCCACTAAAACTAATCATAGATGATGAAGAATCAACGACAGAGCAAATGATAATGTGCTAAACCTGCATTGTAATAAGTATGTAAATATGAAATAAGTCAATACAAATAAAAGAAGTAATAATATGAAAGAAATTAAATGCATGTTTTCAACAACCTACATAATCTGATTAACATCTGATTAACATCTAATTTTATTTATATTTAATTTGAGAGGTTACCTCTTTGTAACTGTTTGTGTGTTACCCGATTTAAAAAATAACTTTAAGAATGTATATAATAAAATTATCACAATATATGAAAAATGATGATATTCAGGCCTCCAGAATGCAGTTCGTACTGTAGCCCGATCAAAACTCAAACTCGGTCCTGGGGGACCCCTTGTGTAAGCTGCTTTTCATTCCAACCACAACGGCAATCCTACAATTTCAACAAGCCGTTGATTTCTCCTAATTTGGTGCTTTTCATGCAATCCATATAATGGCACTTTCTGCGCTTGTCATGTAATGGTGCTAAATCATATGATTTCATGGTGTTTACCCTTTTAAGCTGCATTATGTCAGAATACCATGAAGAATATGCATGCCATGAAGAATTTTATTTTATTTTTTTGGAATAACCTTCATTTCCTAATATCATATATCATATGTCTTGGAGGTTTTATTTTAAGGTAATTTAAAATACTGTGCTGTGCACTGTTGATCTAACATTTCATAAAAATGCTCATCTGAATTTTGTCCCAGATGTGTCAGTGTCCTCCCAACACTAGATAAATAAAGTGTACCATGTCATTTCTGGCATTAGATAAATAAAGTCTACCATGTCGTTTCTGGCATTAGATAAATAAAGCTAAATTGAATATAGTAGAGTTTTGTAAAATACTTGCATTGGTCTTTGTAACTGTGCAGTCATGAAGCTACAAAGACCAATGCAAGTACTTTACAAAACTCTATATTCAATATAGCTTTATTTATCTAATGCCTGAAATGGTACACAAGTGCGATTCTTATGCGATTCAATGACTAGTTGTCCGGGGTGAATCACTAAATTGATCGATGAACTTACAGTAAGTTCACCCTGTCAGCCCATTTCAATAGAACAGGACACATCCCACATCTTCAAAACCGCACCCAATGAGGTCAAATCATGTTTTGAGAAAATAACAAAAAACAATTGCTCTTCATTAAGTCGGTCGAAGCGGTGGGCCGTCGCTGAAACAGCCATGACTCAGCGCCCTGGAGCGGCTGCTGTCTCCCCAGTTTGGTTCGAGTCGCTTCAACGGCTTTCCATGTTGTGAGGGCACGTTGGTCAGACTCCATTTTGATGTCGCTGACTGGATTATTAATGGCGGCGACACGGTCTTGCCCGTATAGCTGCGGTGCGTGATAAATGGAGAAGGCAGGGGACGGGGGTGAGGGCATGTCACACCTCACCCTCCCTCCACCCCCGCCACCACTCCATCATCCCCCTGCTTCCCCTGCAACCGCTCCTAATCCAGTCTGCTGTTCATGCGTGGTGATCGGTCGGATGCCCTAATGTAATTTAGGCAGCAGCCGAATAAAGAAGTGACTATGCGTGTGTGTGTGCGTGTTTTTAGGGCAGGATTCACCCCTCTGTGAACTCATTAGAAACGGTACAGTGACAGGTCAGAGCGTTATTGAGATAAGCATTTATTGCACTCTGTATGAACCCGGTCCTCTATATTTAGAACAAATAAAAAACAATTGAATAAACTTGTGGCCTAAAATGTGGGGTTGTAGGGCGAAAAGGTGGGGGTGGGGAGTAGCCACCAACCCCATTTTCTAGCGCAAGGGACCGTTCAAAACAATGCCTTTTCTCGGTCACTCGGGGTGCAGGGGTGGGAAAGGACGTTATTTAACTGCAGTTTGTTTATCAAACAAAAAATAAATGACCTGAGATTTAATAGATTCTCCCCAAAAGCAGCAGAGCATCCTTCCTCTATGTCAGCACTTTTTTGTTCATGGGGAACATTTGGGGAACAAAAAAATGATAAATAAAGAAATGGATGCAGTTTGTCGTGGAGAGTTGTCAACAGATTAAGTGTTAAGATATTCCCCTTGTGTGATTCCTAAATTCCGAAGTAAGTTCAGAGCTGGAAAAAGCAGTCTGCAGGATCACCACGGAGACCATGAGGCAGTACAACTTTAATAGTTTCAGACAGATACAGTACTCATTTTTATCTCTCAAATTGTAACGTGACAGAAACAATTCCCACCCTCGATATGTTTCTGCTAAAAGATATTTATTTAGTGACACTTCACATTTCATTTAGTTTTGTTCATTTTACCACACACAGTTGGGAATCACAGATGGGAAGCAAGGTAGAGTCTTCTGGAAAAAAGTTTTCTGGAAAAAATCTATTTTTGTCACTCCCACTGAGAGCTTATATTATCTCTATGAAAAGTGTGAATATCATTTTCTGTGATATTATGAATTTTATTGATAACATCACATTGCAGTTTATGTATATATTTGCTAAAATTATTAAGTGTACTATATGTACGTTTAGTAAGTTAACATTTATAGATTTTATTTATATTTATTTGTTTATTTTATAAAATTTTTGGTCATGCTATCAAATGTCAAGCTATAAAAAAACTACAGTGCTCCATGAATACTTAGACAGACTACAAGACACTACACTTTAAATACCTTATGTTAATAATAACAACAATCCTTGTAATGGCAGGAGAAGCATCTTTTTTACAGTATGTGAGTGCAAAGCATGTAGTATGCAGTGCTTCTTATAGCAATCGTTAATTTCATCCAAGAAATCCGCCTTGCATCTGCTAGCCAGCCCGCCCGCCCGGCTACCTACTCCCCTGCCTGCCCGCCTGCCTGCTGCCCCAGCGTGGGTCCCCTGTCCCAGGACATACCGATAACCCCGCTGTGGGAAATGTGAGCTAATGAAAGCTTAAGCTTGTGCTCATTCGAGTATAAAATTCACATTTGGCCCCAGATGGGCTGTGCAATCCGATATTATGAGTGACCGACGCTACCACGGAGGGAGCTGGAAGAAGCCCACGAGAGAGAAAGAGAAAGAGAGAGGGAGAGAAAGAGAGAGCGAAGCCTCACAATTAGGCTAAACAGGCACATCTGTACGTCTCGCATTTAGTTTTGTTCCACTCTTTCGAGAGGAGATAGAGGAACCTGGCCGTGAATCAAATGGAAGGAAGTGGTTGTACGGTGGGGAGCGGTGGTAAAATGGTGAATGTTCTCCATGAATCTTCCGGATGAACGTCTGACCCGGGATTAACGCGAGGTCATGTGACGACACAGGGAGGAAACCCAGGGGCGGGGACGCAAGGTATGCTGCCATGTTGTTCTTCCTGCGTGAGAGTGCTGAATGCTCTTCAATCGAGATGGTCCGCGAGGGAAGTTAGTGACACAGACATTTCTGGCCCGATTTTCTTGTCTGTGTGCATTGATTCTGAAGCAGATGTTGAGTCATTTTAGTTTATATTTGGTGTTTATCACCATACCAAAACTAGCGAATACAAACGCTGTCAATATGCCACATTTTATAAGATTTTTTTACAACCTTTCTTCTCAAAAAAAACCCCAGCAAACAATGACAGAAAAAAAGCAAGAATCCTATCAATATTTTTGCTTTCTGTTCGCTCTGTAGATAAACACTGAAACACACATACATAAATTGCTATTATTATTATTATTATTATTATTATTATTATTATTATTAGTAGTAGTAGTATTATTATTATTAGTAGTAGTAGTAGTAGTAATCATAATTCTAGTGCTCAATTAGCATAAAATAATCTAACTTAGATAGTCAATATTCAGTGTGTCAGTATAAAACACACAGTCAGATTCAAATGTAAACTCCTTCATTCACTTTGGGTGACTCTCAGAAACCTTCCTCCTTGCTGAAGCGAGTCAACAAATACTGTGCTGTGTGTTTTTTCTTTCACCAAAACAACACACTTTCTCATTATTTTTTTATATTTTTATATTTTGCATCGGCGAGTTTGCTTTGACTCCTTTTCACTTTGTTTAGTCTCCTGTCATGTTTTCACTTCACTTCATTTCAAAACGAATTATGCACTATTTATTTAATTTATTCAGCCTTAACACAACAAAACAATTCCACAGTGGTTGAAAGTTTGGCATGTCTGTCAGAATTTGAAATCCAAGAAGTCTTGTATTAGACAACATAAAACAGAATCACAGCGGCCACACTAAATTAAATTTTAATAAAATATCTACCAGCAAGTCCTATAAGCTGTTCTGAAGTTGTAAAACTGAGGAGAGAGACTAAGCAGAAGTTAGATAGAGAGCTGTCATGGAACACAAGGCCTGAAAACACAATGGCATCTGTATTACTTCTCAAAAGCATCTATTACATTCTGTATTTTTACAGCTTTGAGAGAAAATGAAATACATACTTCAACTGAACTCTCAGGACAGAGGGACAGTAATATAATTTGTGAACTGCTCGTATGTTATGTGTGTCTGTCTGCATGTCTTTTACAGTGTTACTTTTCACGCATAATGAGTTTCATATTTATGACATTGTTAATAAGAGGCATCAGAGCTGTAAAATTACATAATCATTCAGTTAAGATATGAGGTGAAATTAGTCTTGTCTGTTGAATTCACAATTTATACTATTTTAAATTATATCTCTCATTATACCGTGCTATTTCAATAACTCATTAATGCAGGATCAACTTCATTATCAGCGGTTTGCTTAAATTATCCTTAGTCTAGGAGAATAATTAAGCAAGGGGTCAAAGGGGAAACTCATTTTACAATTAGTGACAAAATGATGGGAAAGTCTCATTTGAAATGGTAATACATGGGGGTCTTAGACAAACGCTCTGGGTTTTGGGTAAAGTCAGGCCCGGCAATTATCATCAAGAAAGAAAACAAGCGTTAGCCGTGCCTAGAAAAACCTCAGCACGTCGCGCTCCGGTGCGGTTTCGTAAAAATTACAGAGAGGAAATTAAATCGAAAAAAAATATATAAGAAAGGAAAAACCG
The DNA here is from genome assembly GCF_963514075.1 of Conger conger. NCBI lineage: Eukaryota > Metazoa > Chordata > Actinopteri > Anguilliformes > Congridae > Conger > Conger conger. Next base: position 34,022,714 of record NC_083762.1, on the reverse strand, counting down.
CCGTACCGGCTGCGCAGATCGGCTTTCAGAAAAGACCGAAAAAACCTGACACATTTTCATTTAGCTCAATCATCTCTATGTAGGTCAGCATGTGCCTGAGATTGGTGGAGTACGGAAAGTTCTGGAGCGTAATTACGGGTGAAGCTTCTCGCCCCGCAGCCCCGCTCCGACTGCTGCGGCCGTGTCCCACATCTGTCTGCGCCGTCCCCGGGAAGGCCGGGGTGCGAGCCTTTACGTAACGGGGTGAAACTCGGGCCCGTCTCTGCCGCAGGTGGGGCCGGGTCACCGGGGGGGGGAACGTGTCCTGCGTTACACCGTGCGCGGCGTTGCTGGCCGGAGTAACTGAAATGGTATTTTCAAATACGCTGGGTAAGATTTTGAAGCGGCAATAATAATGGAACTGGGCCCTTGCAGGCCCGCTCCAGATCAGCTCTGATGTTTCTGTTTCTTGTTTTGGAAGGAATTCTCCATGAATTAACTCCTATCTAATTGAACTACTCCCACAAATACAACATTTACAGTTCGAAGGGTCAAAAAAAGCAGTACCAAAATGAATATGTACAGACATGCACAATGTATAATTACTATTACTGTACAAAAATGTCCAGAAAAAGAAAGAGACGCACAAATGAGAGCAAATATAATGAGTTCAATAAAAGTAGAAAATCCATTTTGAATTGAGAGTTGCAGATTTGGTCATTTTAAACTTATGCACTGAAAAAAGTGGAAAACATGAGAAAGATAATCTATTATGAAATTGTTATTAAATCAAGTACAAATGAAAAAAACAATGAAATTGAATTCAATGACTAGCTCTTATGATGCGCAAAGACAAAAAATAAGTACACCAAAGCTTTGAAAAAACAGAAGTGCATGTTAAGTGCGCATCACGTGCAAGAGGTCGACTGTAAAACTATGGAAATCCATAAATGTAGAAAAACAACTCCGCTTTTCCTACTTTTATAGTCGATAAAGCTTGTTCCCCAGATTTAAGTGCGTGTTTTCGTGGTGTGCGGTCACAGACAGGTCAGTACCGATGGGGGTTTTGCAGGGGGGTGACACAGAGGACAGCCAGGGGTGTTTTTGATTTGAAATGCATGTTTATGACAGCAGGTACATGGAGAACTACTCTGACATTTGACTGTTCTGAATGCTTGCAAACACACACACCTGAACACGCATAGATGGAAACACTTCAAGGCGTATCGTACTGTCGGATTATTCGGCAAAGTGTTGGAGGGCTGCTCGTGGGGGTAATGCAACGTATTTGGGCCGACATCTGTCGGATAATTACTTCGCTTTTCTCCTTCCCTTCTGTAAGGGCAAACGCACGGTGACAACAGATCGCCCGTCACTCCATCAACCCGTCAGTCGACACATAGCCTGCCACAAGGCAAGCTGTCCTGTGGGAACAGGAGAGTCCTCACCTCAGATAACGCCCCACCCCACTGTCTGCTGCACAGGGGGATGGATAGCGTTTCAAATAATACATTCACAATGTTTACATGTATGCTGTATATACATAAAAGGTTGTTTCCTCCTTGTTTACAGACACAGTTTACTGTTTTCTGATCCTTGACTACCGTTACTGACACAAACAAGAGACAGAAGCATCAAAGCACTCCCTGGGAGTTTGAAACTCAAGGCAATGAGGCAATCTTTTTAAAATGTTCATAAAGATATACTGTAGAAGTTATGATACAGAACGATGTACAGCTCTGGAATAAATTTAAGAGACCACCCCATATTTTCTGAAGAAAGGGTTTCTCTACCAAATATTGATTGTTGAACACTTCTTATGCAAATACATTGTTATTTTTTATTTCAATGTGTTTAATATTGCATTATTCAATACATTATTCAATACTGTGTATTTTTTGTGTTTTGGCCAGTTGTCATTTTTTGTGAAAAAAAAACAAAAAACAAAAGAATCTTCTGAATTACAGTATTTTTGTTTGGAATTAAGATCAGTTGTGGTCAATATTTCATGGAATAATTCACTCAATTTTTATATATTATAGAAATTCTAAAATATAAAAGCTCTATATTTTGAATGGCCTCTATACAGGTACTATAATTTCCATATTATTTATTTATTTTATAATCATAAATACTAGATCACAATGTATTTCATAATCAAATTTCCTAACTGCTAAATTAGATAATAGTTCACAATAATAATGTAAACAATCTATTTAATCTAAATTATTTTGATTGGAATTCATAAATATTTATAAATATTTATGAATAAATATTTGCTTCATAGTTACTGTCAATAACTTATTTCCATAAACTTTACAATGAACAGATTTAGAAAAAAAGTTATTCAAATGTATTTTACAATTTAATGAATGCTGTGCCTTTTTTTGTTTTATACGATAGTACCCGCACTGACATTACAAATTAAGAGTTTATGCAAAATTTTACACACATTTGTAAAAAAATGTAGAAAATTTTATTGGAAACAAACAATAATACACAAAAAAGGCTTATAGAGGAAATAAACAAAATATATATTTTTCTGCGAATTTAGCAGCTATGAACAAAATCGTAAAAATAAACCGAATCCGAGCGCCAGACTTGTGCCAGTCAAACCCTGGCGGAAAAGTCCGGGCGTTCTACGTCCCCGGTTCGTGCAGCAGTCGGCACACTCGTCCCACGTTAGCTCAGAAACCACGCCACGCCGACCGTCTGATGTGACTCGACGGAAGCATCGGAGGGGAACCGCAGATCCTCTGACCGAACACTAACCTCAACATTTACTTATATATTTATTTACCCGTTCATCTCCAGCTTTGAGCGTTTTGAGTCTTTTCTTTTTTGTCGAGATAACCTACATAACAGCTTGATGCATTCTGTCAGCTCCCGGCGAAGGCCCCAGACACAGATATCATGAGGGTGGAACGGAGAACAATGGGCGCTCACATCCAATTCCGTCTGCGGAGACCGCTATTGATGTATCACGCGTCTCGATTAAATTTGTATTTTGCTTAACCACTGGAGCAAGTTGTATTGAACAAGCTGGCTATGTAATCAGGACCTAATGACTTCTACATTCGAGAATGGGGGGGCCCCTTTACAGAAACAAGAGAGCTCACTGTCCTTCTCAGCATATTTCTGGTTCGGTCATTTATGCAGGACAAACATTGTGTTTAAGCACTGAATCAGTCTAGATTCTTTGTATGCTATTATTATTGTTATTATTATTAAGACTAATCGTTTATGAGGATATCATTATTTAAAAAAACTTTTCAAACTAGGCTAATGCAAATTGAAACATGTGTATTCAAAAATGTTTCATTATTTATGAATACACACAAATAAGCAGTCTGGCATTGTAATAGTAATTACATTGTTTTGAAATATTGACACTAGCATCGCCATATGACCAAACTTGTTTTGTTCATGACAATTTACTCATATATACTAATATGATTTTCCATTCCTTTATACGAATGAATGACTAATGAACGTGTTTTAAAATCACATGCCATGCATATTCATGAAACGTTTATGTGAATACAAACACACGGCATTGGGCTTGGCTTTTATACACCAGAAAGAGTTACTTAACCTAAATTGCTACAGTCAATTTGTAAATGGATCATACTGTATCTAATCTGTGAAATACTCATTTTTTATGATCCTTTGAACTGCAATTACCTTCAGAAAGATGACTAGAGCTGATAAACACTTATTCGCTGCCCCAGGCAGAAATAGACACAGAATGATGAATTGAAGCCTCACAATTACACATAAACACCATTTGCCGCATTTGGATCTATCCGGTTCTAAACCCTATGACAACGCGAGGGTCAAACGTTCAGCTTCGGATTAAAAGTAGGGTTTTAGTTTGCATTGCTGCAGCCTGGAAATGCTTTACCCTCTAATGCACAGGGTCCCGGGGCCGGGTTTGAATTTCTCTCAGTGTTTTAGTATGTATTATTATTATACTATGTAGGGGAGACTCAGACATATGTAGAAGGACAGCAGTAGTTTCATTGGGCTTGCAAGCACTGTAGCAATGCAATCTTGATAAACGATGAGGGAGTTAACTGCTGCCCGCTTTCGCCTGTTGAGAACAGCAGTGATTCAGTCAGGCACCAAAAACGGGCAAATGCTTTTTATTGTTGTGTTTTTACTCATAACTTTCTTCCTTTGAAGTCATTTCTAAAATATTTTGGCTGGTTTGCGAGTTTCAATGTTGTCTTTCGCATTTGCGCTTCATTCCTGTCGTATCTTCATCTGCTGGTATGGAGTATGAATTACGCGGTGAGTCGATGTGGATAAAAAACAAAGAAATAATAACATAATATTTAAATAAATCCAATGCTGGGAAAAAGACAGTAAGAAATGCACCCCAAGCCCGGTCAAATAAACAGAACCGCTGCAGCCAAACAGACTTAATCTATGATAGCTCATGGCAACGGCAGTAAAATCAAATAAACACTTGGGGCATGGCAGCGAAACAGTTATATTTGCAGTGATGAAACGATGACCAAATATTTCTGCGAGTCTCATGGAGAGTGTGGAGCCAGCATATACATTACAGTGCAAACAGAAGTTGGAATTTTGAATTTTGCGAACCACATAGAATGTTATTTCTCATAGCTTTGGGGGAGAAATGAAAAAGGCCTTTAATGACATTAACTGCTGAATATAAGCAGTGATCTTAGATTCCTTCTACTTTGTAAGTCACTCTGGTGGAGAGGGTCTGCTGAGTGACAGCATGTAAAATGCTCTTCAAATAATTCTTGTCAGTAGGATCTGTGGCATTCCAACGCTCTGAAATTTCAGACCTCATCAGAGTAAGATAAAAATAACCCGTTCCCATGTTCGGAAACATGTATGTGGAAGGAAAGATTTTTTGCAAAGAAGTTCCGCTCCATTAGTACTCATTACTTCAATTATGTTCCGTTTTGTTAAATTGACACAGAGAGTGACAAAGGAAGAATGCTAGCACCCGCACTCAGAAAAATGAATAAAATCTCACAAAATGCAAATAAAGACGAGGAATATTAAAATAAATAAAGACAAGGAATATGACATTCTTGACAGATATAATAATAAAACATACACACACATTCCATTCTAAAATGTATAGGCAATTACAGAGAACCTTTCCTTCTAAGTCCCCTGGGCATAACAATGTACCAAAAATAAAATAAAAATACATTTTCATCATCTTTTCCACACCGATTCACACCACCAGACACAGACAAAACATTCATAAATATCAACCGTTCACTTTTGTTTTCGCCGAGTGGTTGAAGTACATAATTCGACCGAGCACCAAGGCGGGAAACACCTACAGGCATGTGACATGTCAGGGCAGCCTCATTCTCCCATTAGATGTCACGGTGACCAGCTCTCAGGGTCATTCCCAGAACAGAGCATAGAGCACCACCATTGGTAAACTCCAGATGACCTCTCTCCTCACTGGCTGCAGCCAGGACGGGGGATTAACCCCATTGGTTCACTTGTAGCTTGGGTTTCGGCATGCCACGGTGAGAGAAACGCAAATTTAACCAGGCCTAAAGAAATGTAATTATGGTCCGTTGGACCATATGTGTAAGCAGAGGGGTGGAAGGTTGTTGAGTGGTGCGAGGGGAATTATGAGAAATCTGTCTTGAAACATTTCGACCACTTTTATTCCATTTTTCCCATCAACCTAAACTATTCTAGGAGAAAGGCATGCTGGGTAAGCTCATTTTCTCAAAGTGCAGAATGTGGGCAATTGCTGTGTTGCACATTATGCAGTGGTAATCATGTAAGGAGTTCTGGGCTTCTGGCCAAGCCCATGCCCTGGGAGATGTGGAATTAATTAGGAACCACTAGAGCCACATTACCCCCCCCCCCCCCGCCCCATCTCCGTTCAACAGGCAAGTGACTTTATTAATCTCACAGGTATATACCTATTCACTTTATCATTTCTGCTTTATACTTTTACAAATAAGCCATATTTGTGTATGTATTTTACTTCAAGCGGTTCTCTCCTTAGTCAGCATACACAGTAGCATTTTCAGTGCTAAATAAACTCTATTACATTGCATTTTACAGTACGTGCACAAGTTAGCCATTTTGAGATATACATACTATTACACTTTAATATTTGACTTTGCATAAAGAGAAATGATACGTAATCATACAAACATACTCTACTAGCACATACAATATACACTCACTGAGCACTTTATATGAAGTATATATTAGGTATTTATTTGACTTATTTTTTAGACTTCTACTGCTGTAGCCTATCCAATTAGAGTTATGATGCATTGTCTGTTCAGAAATGTTTGTCTGTATACCACTGTTCTGTGTGGTTATTTGCGTTACTGTCACCTTCCTGTCAGCTTTGACCAGTCTGGCCATTCTCCTCTGATGTCTCTCATTAACAAGGCATTTCTGTCAGCAGAACTGCTGCTGACTGGATTTTTTTTTTGTACCATTCTTTGCAAACTCTAGAGACTAGCGTGCGTGAAAATCCCAGGAGATCAGCAGTTTCTGAGATACTGAAACCACCTTGTCTGCCACCAACAATCATTCCACGGTCAAAGTCTCTTAGATCACATTTTCCCCCATTCTGATGGTTGATGTGAACATTAACTGAAACTCCTGACCCGTATCTACATGATTGTATGCATTGCACTGCTGCCACATAATTGGTCGATTAGATAATTGCATGAATAAATTGGTGTAATAAACGTTCCTAATAAAGTGCTTGGTGAGTGTATATGTTAAAATGGATAAATGACATATGGTGGTTGTCGCATATGACAACTAATAAAGAAAAGGGAACTATGAAAGACATAAACTAAAAGACTAAAGACTCTGAAATGTGATCGTTCATTAAATCACTAAAATGCTTGCTCGCCATGAAAAAAATGATCATATTAAAAACTGGCACAGAACGGCTTAAGTTTAAATTCAACGTGACAGGCACACCTATTTCATTCTCACAAGCTGCAGTTGAAAAAGAAATTGGCCAATCATTGACCTGAAAAAACAGCAGGGTACCTATAATTCAAAGCTGTTCATCTGGTCTTACATTAGGAAAACAGGTAGGAATCTCTCCTTCATATTCAGAATTTATATAAAGCACTTTGAGCTGTTTATGTATGGTAAGGTACAAATACAAATAAATATTATTATTATATTCTATGCCACTGCATACGTTTTTGGGAAGGGAATTAGTGCCACTGTAGTTTTCTTATATTTGCTTACAGTAGATATCGATATTTGAAGGGAATGTGAGAGATTACTGTAATTGCAAGCAGTCGCTGCTCAATAAGTATTTGTTGTTGTTTGACTTAAAATTAACTGCACATTCTGTTAAAAACATATGTAGTTAATTACTGTTAAATAGTGTTAACCTTTATAGTACATGCAATTGTCATTTCATCATTCATTTGCATGCCATGACAAAATAAATAATCCAAAAGAAAATGCATCACATCAAAGGATTTTAAATTATTTTGTATGAATACATAGCATAATGTTAACTGTACTTGGCAAATCAATTGTGTTTGATTGAAACCCTGGTCATTTTTTTTTTCTAGCTTTAACTGGAATTAACTTTCAATAGTATGGTCTCATTTACATGAAATCCCCAAGCAAAGATTCAGAAATAAAAATGGAATTTACAGCAGCATATAAAAACATATTAGCATTTTTTTTTTTTTAAAGCTGGCTTTTATCTTACTTTAATATTTATGAAATATTTTTCTTACAGTGGGAATATTTCTATACTTATTTTTTAAACATTTTTCTGCAGTATATATTTTACAATGGGATCCAGAATTATTGGTACCCTTGAAAAAAATGCGCAAAAAGTGCTGTAAAAAAATTACACGGGGAGAACATGCAAACTCCGCACAGAGAGGCCCCGGCCGACGGGGATTCGAACCCAGGACCTCCTTGCTGAGGCGGCAGTGCTACCCACTGCACCATCCGTGCCGCCATCACAAATTATTGTTTTACTTAATGTATTATATGTTATTGCTTTTATAATAATAATAATAATAATAATAATAATAACAGTTCATGATAGAATAATAGGTTAATGATAAGTCAGAGAATTGCATGTCTGAAAAGTTTTATTTTACTCTCAGCAGCACCTCTTTCATCAGCTCCATGGCTGTTTGCACGGTCCCAAACCTGTCACATCCCCTCATGTGAGATTTCGCCAACCCGGCGACCATGCCCACCCCCCGCTCTGTCCCTTTTTTGACCCACCAAAGTGTACCCACAGTGACGCAACGTCCATACAATTTATCTTCACACTTCTGATTTATTCACAACCTCCTGCCCTCCGACACCTCTCATTCCGACGGTTCGTCTGGTGATAAACACGACCTCCTGCGTGTCGCAACAAGAACGCTCAGTCCATTACATTTCGGTCCTGTGTTGGCGAGGAGGTGGTGGGTGGAGGGGAGGTGAAGGGAGAAGTTTGCCCGTTGTTCTGCCCCCTCTTTCGAGGGTCAGCTCCCGTTGCGCTGGCGACAGACAGCAGTGACGGCATTTGGCCATGACGCGGTAATCTCCCGGTCACATTGTCTGATTCTCAGAGCTTCTCGATCAGTATCTCTTCGGCTGGCTTTAGTCCAGCCGCTGTTGGGTTCTAATGGAAGCTTTTTTTGGGGATTAATCCCGACACCTTGACCCCTGCCAGGGGCTGGGGGGGTTGTGTTGGGGGGGGGGGGGGGGTTGGGGGTGTTTTTGGGGGATGAGGTCACTGTTGATCTCTCATCTTTCCATGTCAATCTGGATTACTTCAGAAGTTTCCTCAAGGGGGGAAAAGTTCATCACCATATAATACAAATCTGTGATCGGAAAATAATCTGTGATACATTAATGTCACAATTAATCAAGGGATGGCTCAATGTGTATGGATAATATAGTGAAAATCCATAAACGAACTTTCACCTTTTTGCTCCGGTAAAACACATTAAAATGAAGCTATATAATGTGCTATGAAGGTTCACAAAGGATTGGTTGCATTTTTTTTTTTTTTAAATGGTTAATCTTCATTTGAAATTCATGTTTATGCATTACAGCACTTCTGTGTGTGTGTGTGTGATTCACTGGATATTAATCCAGATTTAAATGTAATTCATGAAAGGCCAGATTCATCTGATGTTTGACTATATGTGTATGGTGTTCAAAGAAAAGAAATGTTGCACAGACCTGGGCCAAAAACATTAACATTTAAGGGAGGCACCAAAGCTGAAAAGGGCAATTTGGGCTGGATAGGTCAATTGTGAGCTATTATATTTAGCTTTTAGAACTACTGTACCCTCTGAAAATTAACAGTTATAGGAAGAAGTTTTAGGGGTTCCTCAATTTACATAAAAAATTATGCATTGTTTAGAATATATAAAACAAAAATGAGTACATATCAATAAATCTATAGTCCATGACAATTAAATAAATGTTTAGAATGCATCCCAGAAATAGCAACTTAATTTCATAAGGTTATTCCAGCAATAATAAAGCAACCCTAGAATGCTGAGGAGAACCCTTTTGGTAGATAATTTTCGAAATATCTCAAATATGAACGGGTGACAGAGGAAGAGTTCCTAAATGAACGTATCGGGTTATTTTATGAACCTTTCATTTTTTACAGTGTAGTTTCATATATTTCAAATATATGAAACAATGATCAGAAGCAATTTTAAATGCTGTATTACATTTATTTAACCCACAATTTAACTTAGTGTATAGTATAGATATACCTACCACATTTTACTTGGTGCTTCTTAACCAAAGTAGCTGGTGATTTACAAATTAATTTTTGATATATTTTGCCTTTTATATTTTATGGGATACTTTATATGGAAAAATAGCAAAAGGTCAATAAAACAGAAATGGGAAAAACCCCTCTGTAATTCTCCAGCTATTGAGTCATTCATCACATTGAAATAGAAAGCAGAACTCTGCCTAAAAAACTATTTTACAGTAATTACTCATGAACAATAAAATAAATGAAAGCCATAATACATTTTTTTTGCATTTGTGTTCACATTCAAATGTATTTACACAAAACAATGTATTTAATTTGGTTGAATTATATTTGCACCAAGTAAATAAATGAATCAATAAATAAATAGCGCCAAATTACAATATAGTAATTGTAATGATGGTCACTTGGGACATACAGAAAGTAGTGTAATCTGATTAAATACAGCCAGTATTTTTATCTAAATGAAAACCTTTGAATTGTTTTGATGTATTATGCACACAATATCTTGACCTGTGATTCAGAAGCAGCTTGACAGTTTTCTGCCCAAAATATTTACATAGAGGAGAGTCAGGGGCCATAAAGGACAATTTTTTTCTCTGAATGTGTCTATTACTTGAATATTTGCATTCCGATTGCAAATGGCAAAACAGTGTAACTGCTGCAGTCAAAGTAATGAATATACTGTAAAGTGCAAATATTTACAATATAAATATTAAATAGATTAAAAATAAATACACAAACACAGATACACAGGGTAAGGAAAAGTGGAAACAGTATGACCTAATTTGTTACAACACATAATTAAGTGACTGCACTTGTAGATAGGTTTCATACTCCATTGAGCTCTATTATAATTCACCTTTAAATGAACACTAGAACTGAACAACCTTTATTGGCTTCAGCAATAATCCAGGTGTTCCCTAATGATAATATGATCCCTTCAGCATTTTAATGTATGTATCATTATTACACAGCACCAAGTCTCCTGTGCACTGGAAGCACCAACTAGTCCTTGTTTAAATATGATGTCCACTACATTAATTATTGCTGTGTTTGTTATTTTGACATTGACTTGCCATCTTCTTTAACATACAGGCCCAAGCAGCACAGCAACAGTTGGGAAGCACAGAGTCTGAGATGGAGGAAATCGACACAGGTACGGGGAGAGCATGCAAACTGCACACAGAAAGGCCCCGGTTGGGATTCAAACCCAGGACCACCGTGCTACCAGGGATTGTGGCCAAACCCTGTTGATTTTATAGCTGTGATGTCCAACACTGGCAAAAGGAAAAGTGCAATTAAAGATGGGGGTGACCCATAGGGACCAGAAATATGGTGGGCTGCAGAATTATTGGCACCCCTGACTCGCAATGCGCAAAAAAGAAACAATATGATTACTGAGATGAACTCAAAACGCTGAACATGCAAAACATTTTGTGCATCATGTTTCAATGGAAACATCAAAAATCAAACATTAATTTAATAAGAAATGGATTTGGTGAAAATCAAGGTTCCATAATTATTGGCACCCATGGTTTATTACGTAGTGCATCCAACTCTGGCAAGGGTAATAGCATGGAATCTTTTCCTGTTAAAATGACGGGATAATTTAATATCTTACAGGACTACTGGCAGCATTAAATCAAACTACGATTAGCTGCTTTAGAGTCATTCATGGACAACATGCTGGCAATGCAATATTCCTAAATTTTGTATGCTTATACAAATAACCCACAGCGGCCCCACAAATTCCGCTTCTGTCCCTTAATTAGCCTCTAACAAAAATGTAATACTTCAGTAATGAGATCGTAGCATATGATTTCATAATATGTGTGAGAAGCCTTTTATTAAATAATCTCATTTTTTTCAGGAGGGACATGTTAAATTTGCCAGTGTCCAACTGAATCCAACTGAAAAACTGAAGAGAACTAGGCAACTCGCCTTCAAAACAAGCAGGAGTTGAAGATGGATGCAGTACAGGGCTGGCAGCGCAACAGCAGAGAAAATACTCCTTGCGACTCCAAGCAATCATTGCATGCAAAGTATATGTGACAATGTACAAAACATGACTACTGTCTTTTACATAACATTAATATATCCCAAATGTTATGATGTCCGGAATGATGAGCTATGTATAAAACGTTGCTGTTATTGTTACATGCAGAAATGAAAAAGTAATGGCTGTTGATAAAATGTCCAGAAGTAGTCTCCAAGCAACGTGGCCATGCAAATTTAGCCAGTTATAATTTTTAGAAATTACATTAACACAAAGGTTATATATCTAATTTCGCATTAACAAGATATTTCAGTGTTTATCATTTTTTCATAATTTTTTACGATCAACTAAGTGAACTTATACAACTGAATTATAACAACATATTTTATTCATGAGGGAAACAGCTTTTACTGAATGCATGTGAAAATTAAGACATAATTATTTTCCATATTCTGCTCTAAAATAATGCTTTGAAGCCAGCATTGGAAATATGAAGATGAAATATAAACAGCCAGTTTGCTGCTGGCCACAGTCCAGAGTAATTAGTTCCAAGTATACACTGAGGTCAACCCCCCAGAGTTTAATGAGTCGAAGCCCAATAAACTCCAGTGGCTGGCAAACGGGTACTGTGAAGCATCTCACCTGGGTGTTCAGTCAGAGGTGCTGTAGATATTTTCTATCTTACATTACATTAATGGCATTAGTCTAATCAACTGTACATTGCAGCGACATACAGTTGATTAGACTAAGCAGGAGACAATTTCCCCTGGAGCAGGGTAAATGGCTGTGTGGATCTTATTGTGGCTAGACCGGGGATCGAATCACCGACCTTGCGTGCCCCAGTCATGTACCTTAACCACTACGCTACAGGCCGCCTTTGACTTTTTCATATTCATTTGTTAAATCTCATGCACAAAATCCCTTTCTCCTTTATGATGAGATGTCACTAGACACAAATACACACACAGGCACATGCACACACACACACACACACACACACACACAATCACAAGCTATACCTTAATTTTATACAGTACTGTACTCACTACTGTATATATTGACCCATTATCCATAGTCCCTTCAATTTATGTTGAATCAGTCCCCACACTTGTATCATCCCCCCTGCAACCATGTAAAGAAGCCATCTCGCTTCTGCGTTTCCCTGTTGTACCCACAGTTACTATTCTTAGTTCCACCAAAAAGTGTACATTTCAAGTGTACTTTCAAAGCTTTCTTTCATAATACTAAAATAATAAGACAAAATATTATATAAACATGTTTTTGTAATGAAGAAATAGGAGCAGCCACTTGCCTTGTGGCTAAGGTACATGACTGGCACCCGAAACGTTGGTGGTTCAATCCCTGGTCTAGTCACGATAAGATCTGCACAGCTGTTCGGCCCTTGAGCAAGGAACTTAACCCCATATTGTTCCAGGTGGGATTGTCCTCTGCTTAGTCGTTATCAAGCATCCGCTAAATAACAAATTATTACTATTAAGAATAAAGAAAATATTTTTTATATTGTCAATAAAGATTTTCAATCAATCAATCAATGAGCATGATGGTGTATCAATAATGTTTTGAGGCCATGATGTGAAGTGGGATTCACAGGTGTCTGCTGTTGCTTCCAGGGGTTTTATCACAGAAACAGACCTTTGTAACTGTGTAGTCTTCCTCTTCTTAATGCAGTAGTCCTGCTTTCTTATGTCAGCTGTTCATTTGTCGATGGAATGACGGGAGTACGAATAATGAGAAGACACTGGAAAATCAAAACACTAGATTCTACCTCGGTCATCAGAAATGACCCTTGGATCACTTAGCCAATCGGCGAGACGGAGACTGTGGCTTTTGGATCACTTGTGCATTCCTCTGAAACAAACATATTGTTTGCTCACAACACTGCCAGCTTCAAATCAACTGCAGCAACTGCAAATTTACAAGGGCTTCTGTCCACAAAGATTTGTTTACATGTACCTCCCTGTTTGTGCTAATTTGAAGGAGCTATTTGTCATGGAACTTTGCTCTCTCTTGTACCAATACCATGGAAATTGGAGGGCAGCCATTTTGATTTGCGTTTCTATCGCTCAATTGAGCGCCCTTTCCACCACCTTTCTTGTATCAGCATCATATTTGTGCATGAGCGTGAAGTACGGGCAAAGTTTGGCTTACATTTAATTTTGGCTTACATTTAATTTACCCTGTATTGCAAAGATCAGAACAGCTGCCATTTTTCTCTTCATAAGAGTTGACTCTGTTCCTCCCATTCAGTCTCAAATATGATACTACAGAATACAGCCTGAATTCAATTCACATTCACACTGTTTATGCCAACATTTGAGTGATTTCTCAACCAATACTGTATTCTATGAGAAAAACATGTTTCATTGGTAGTTAAAGTGAAGGAAAATGTTATTTGAATTTGGGCCAAATCAACTCTTACCTAGCTGAATGTTGGCTGAGTCAACTCTTACCTGATGCATTGTATGCAATGTATAAACTGGTATCAGTTCCAGCCTAGTCTCACACTAATTCAACGACCTGTGACCAAATGTTCTGACCAGTGAAATTGGCCTCTGATTTCCGAAATCTGAATATTCACCCCTAGTCATTGAAGTTATCAGTACACTCTAATTCCCCAACCAAAACTGAGGCACTCGAAAGTGTGCATACGAATTTGGCCATTTGCTCAAAGATTATTTGTAAATAATACATTATATTATATTTCTCCTTGCAATTGAAGAATGTCGTCGTGGGGTGGCGTTTATCCAGTATTTGGTATTTGCAAACTGATTTTCAGGGCATGAAAAATCGGTGCAAGATCATGTTGATTATTTCATAATATTCGTATTGTAGCATATGGCACCTCCAGGTTATAGCTTGAATCGGTTTAGTTTGTGGCAGAAAAGGGAAAATCTAGTGACACAGTTAAAAGCAGGCCTGTGTGGGCTATGTGGTAGCTGAATTTCGCAGTGAGGGGAGGATTCAGAGGGATGATGTATAGGAAGCCCTTGCCAAGGCAAAAGAAATTATCCCTACACTGTGCTCATTGCTGGCCTGCATTCCCAAAGTTTCTCTCAGGCGGAACAAAGTTTAAATAAGTGGCCCTCCTCAGGGTCCTATCCTAGACCAGTACTCCTGGGATCTTCCTTGTCACCCTTATTTTCACAAAGGAAGATACAATTAAGGGTAAGTGTCCAATTGGCACTTCAAGGGTCAACACTATAAAGTAGCTTTAAAGTGGAAAACTACTTACAATATTTTATTAACTATAGGCATAATTAAGGTGCTCTCTCTCACTCCCACTATCCTTCAATCAGTCCGTGACAAGTGTATCTTCAAGTATACATTGCTAAAGCTTTATAACAGTAATTACCTTTTTTTTCTCAGAAGTAGATTTTGAAAAAAGAGTTCATTTACTGTGCAGTATGTCTCTCTCTCTTGCTCTCTCTCTCTCTCTCTCTCTCTCTCTCTCTCGCTCTCTGTCGCTCTCATACACACACACACACACACACACACTCTTTCCCTCTCCATCTCCCCAGAGTCTGAAGGCCATTTTACTTTCACAGCGGGCAGTGGCACCAGGCAAACGTAAACAGACGGGGCCGACCTGGCCTCGTTCTCGGCCGGTGGACTTCATCCCGGCACAATGAAAGGCAGTCTCACCAGGGGTGGCAGGGGAGCCGTGTCATCGCGCGAGGGGCCGTAACGGAGGAAGAAAAGAAAGACAGAGGAGAGCGAGATAGAGAGAGAAAGAGAGAGAGGCCGATAAGACACAGTCTCCGTGGGTCCTCGGATACCCGGCAGATGTCAGTGAAATGGCGCGCTGGGCAGCCACAGCACGTTTAATCGGAGCCCCCGAACGCTCCCCCCGTTCTGAAGGCAAAAGGGTCGCTGTAAGAGCAGCGGGAATGCCGACTGCCATAATCCCCGCTGCTTTTCTGGAAAATCCCCTCAGAAACGGCGTATCTCATAGCCGCCGCGCTAGCCCGCTGCTTCCTTTCACCGACACCTGCGGAACGCTCAGCCATTTTGCGTCCTCTCTCCCTTTGACGTTTTTAATCTGCTTGAGAAAGTCTTATTGAATCCTGAAAAATGTTGCCCCTCTGCTTTTTATTTTCATCCCCATTCTTTTCTCGGCTTTACTTCTGTGGAGCATTACCCTGCGCTTTGTGGGCATTTAATCATTATATTTCATGGTTTCTACGTCCAAATCAACATGAGCCAAGTGCTGGTAGATGGTAAAAGATACTCAGGTAAGTGGTAGCTTAGATGAAAGACAAAATGGGGTGTTCACTGAGTGAGCCGAGTGAACTTGTTTGAGGATAGCTGAAAGAAAGCCACAGTCATCTTGAAGAAAAGATTAAATTAAACGAGGCTTATTTCAATAAGGCTCAAAGCATACTAGTTTGTCACACCCTGACAAAGAGCTATACAGCTGAAATGCATTAGTATTTCACTATATGCTTTTCATTCCATTTAGGTATGCCAACTGAATAACCTCATTCTCCAAGATGAGTGCAACAGCTTTGTCGAAGTTAGATTTATTTAATGATTTTTTAACTATGGCTTCCCTCCATCTTTCCTCTGGTGCAGACATACTGCGATCCTAGTGGAACAGTTTAGGTACATTCATGCATGCAAACAAAATAGAAAAAGACACATCATACAGACAAAGGCACACATACACAATCACTATACAGGACACATGGGACACATTCACAACTCCATATAGCCCCTACTGGTGTACTGTGTTAGAGTTGATGGTAAATGGTTGCCATTTATATAATGCCTTTTATCCAAAGCGCTGCACAATTGATGCTTCTCATTCACTCATTCATACACACACTCACACACCAACGGCGATTGGCTGCCATGCAAGGTACCAACCAGCTCATCTTGCTCAGGGACACTTCGACACACCCAGGGTGGGATTGAACCGGCAACCCGCTGACTGCTCTTACCGCCTGAGCCAATGTCGCCCTGTTGAGTTAACACTGGTCATTTCACTGCGTACACACATGTACATGCACACACAAACATACATAAAAGGACAAGCCAGTAGCATACATCAGTGAAGCACATTCTGTCTGAGTGCTATCACACGAGGGTAGTAGACCCATTCCACATATTGTTCCAGCACAGCTGTGAGGGAAACTGACTGCTTACATTTCTCCCTCTCTTGTTTTCTTTGTCGGATAGTGCCATGTTCATGTGCATTCTTCTTCCTCTTATTGTCATTAGTTGTGTTGTTTTGCTATCGACAAGACCAGAGAGCTACGCTAGCTCAGTGGTACATCGTTATACAGTCATTTGAGTTTCAATAGAGATGCCCCTACAGCTGCAGAGATGTTAGAGAGGTCCTGGGAGACGTAAGTCTTCAGTTCATTAGAAAGGAGATTGTTTATGTTCCCAAGTAGCTCAGAGGGGAAGTGTCGGCTTGCATGTTTTTGATTAATGTTTACACCTTGAATAGATTTAGGAAAAGAGAAAATAAATGAAAAGGAAAAGCCGCTCCCACAAACAAACGGGCAGACTTCTATTCCCCAATCTCTTTTTTAATGAGGGGAAAATGTAACTCATTAATACAAGCTGTGAACCAGGACCAATTAGTTCAAACAGGGAGGGTTTAATTTAATCAAATAAAGCAATTACAAACTTCCCTCGAATTGACGTAGATTATTGTTTGCATTTTGCAGACATAATAATGGTTTCATTACTGCATAGCAATGAAATGTTGTTTCCCATCTGCAGTAATGTGACTGATGTTTGTTTGCTGTTAACTTTAAAGTAACTTTCTTTTTGAAATGGATAGTGGAGTTTAAGGCATCTTTCTCACTGACACACGCATTAATAAATGTGAATGAGTGCATTCTGCAAAGCTGATTGTTTGATGAAGTGAACACATCCACACTTGAACACAACAGTAGCATTGCCATAAACTATCAAGTCCGGCTGTTTTTCAACTGTAATAACAGACCTGTTGAAGTGACTTATTCTCTCTCTCTCTCTCTCTCTCTCTCTCTCTCTCTCTCTCTCTCTCTCTCTCTCTCTCTCACACACACACACACACACACACACGCAGGGCCAGATTTGGGCATTGGCAAAATGGGCACCTAGTTCACCATCCATACAAGGACCGCCAAAGTGATCCCCAATCACAACCTCCAGCACATCCTCCATCTCCAACCGATACCGGGCAGAATAAAGGCTACAGCTGTGCCTACAAACACACACACACACACACACACACACACACACACAAACGTACACCTCTCATTTAAAAACTGATGCCCCTCTTTAAACACATAGCTTTACGCTAACCTACTTCCTGTAAAGCGAAAACAAATCTGCATACAGTTTGACTCCTTTCATCGATTGCACACCCAGCCGAGTTCTGCTCTTCCACATCTGTTTCTGAGGGTTCAGGCCCAGCTCCTCTGGCAGACGTTGGGAGTTTGGCTAAGCTAAATAAAATAAACCATTCAAATCCAGGACACTGTAAAAATAAGCACTGCACTCCAGCCAGGCTAACAGGATCTCCACCGTGTACGCACTTGTTCATTTTTCCCCATGATTAAAAGAAGTTAAAGTTTCTGCCCATATTACGTTCTACAGGAAAAATATCCTAATCCCAGAAAAATAATCGCACAAACATTGTTACTGGCAGGAAGCAGGGCGCAGTCAGAAACGTTTTTATTACCGTGACACGTGTGGCATATTTAAAAGATAAATCCCTTTCTGAATGAAAACAACGGCATTAAACACAATGTTTTGTGAGACTTGTTTATTTTTTGTGTGCGGGTTTTCTGTTGTCATTGTTTACTTGTCAAACTGTTATGATCTTAATGTGTCTGCCACATGCTGCAGCCCGTGCTAATGAGTCATGATGCTTTAATGACTCAGAAGGTAAGACTGAATGGTGCATTGCGGTGATGGTAGTTCAGAAGGAAAGGATGTTTCCAGACAGGAAGGCTCCCTAAATATAGAAATATTATAGGACATGCAGTTGCCTTGTGAAAACAAATCATTTGTTCCTGTGTACAGTAGAACGGTCAGTGTTAATACAAACAGTGTTTTATATCCATGCAGTCTAACAGTTTATATTAATCTAGCGAGGGCAAAATGTATTCCAGCAGAGTGAAATGTACTTTGTCAGTTGATTTAACACTGTGCATTTTACTGTGTGACTTTGAAGACAAAACACGTTAGGGATGGAGGCCATTTTTGTAGAAATCAGATAAATATGTTTGACCTTCAGCGAAGCAAGAATTAATGTACATACATGGTCCTACAGTGAGAGGAACATCCCCTTGTATGACTACAGGCAGAATTACCAAATAAACCTGCAAACCAACTGTCCGATTACTTTTGGACCCCAAAAATGGGGGGTCTATTTATGGGATGTAACTCCTACATGAATCACCCAATATGGGTGTAAATACCCTCAAATTAAAGGTGATAGTTTCACAATTTAACCCTGTAGTCTTTGTTTTATTTCAAATACAATTTGCTGGAGTACACCACTGTCCAAATACCTGCGGACTGCACAATACCTGCATACATAAAGATTAACAATGTCCACTTGTTCACCTGACACACATGAATGCACACTGTAGTATACATTGTTCATGTTGCTACAACATGAAAGTGTTGCACAAGAGTCTGCTGTAATCATGCCATGTCTCAGCTCTGGCCTTAAGCCCAATCTCCGCCAAACAGACGAGACGAAACAAGACTAGAGAAATCTCGAAACATCCTTGTTTAAATCTCGAAACGTCCGCAAGTATGGACTGGGCAGTCCACACCGAAACGCAGAGCAAACAAATAAACAACTGTTTCCATGACGACCCGAGTTAACTGTAACGTAAAATCATAATTGTTCTAAAACTCCGGGCTTAAGACTTGACATGCTTAGTTTTCGAAACGCCAGCCGCCAAGAGCCGAAGTTCTAAAACTGGACAGCTCACATCGATAAAATCTTCTTCTAAAGCTGTTCTAAAACGTCCTGTCATGTCTCAGCTGTTTGGTGGAGACCGGGCCTTAGAGTGCCTGTCACTCACAGTACAGATGCAGACTAACTGTTGGATTCAATTTACACACAGAACCAAAGTTATGTCCCCCGAGAACACTTTGAACCCCCCCTCATACAAACTCTGTAAAATGTATCCCATAGTTCCTGTCTGCAAATAAAAATAAAAAAAACAAGATTTTATATCTCCAAAAGTAACTCAGGTTCATGAAACACAGGGTGTAAAATCTGCAGATATTTTATTAACACATATACAGACTCTACAACCTTCCTTACTGAGAAAATATCCTCAAACTGTAAAGTGCCTGAAAGTGAATTCAAACTTGGTGTCATAACTGCAGATGAAGCTGGGTAGAAGCACTCTCAGACACTAGAACCCCATGTTGGAAGATTTCCCTTGATTAAACTGGGACTTGAGAACGTGATTATTTTGTAATCTTCTGCGAAAGGTACTTAACCTGGCTCCATTTCTCTTCAGAGGGAAAGTCTTTAATCAGATTTGTTTTTGCTCTACAGGAAGTAGGTTAGCGTAAAGCCTTGTGTTTAAAGAGGGGCACCAGTGAGATTTAAATGAGAGCAAGAACAGGTACCTGTCAGAGTCTGTGCAAATCGGAAAGTCTACTGATTGGCTCTTTTTTTTGCCATCTAGTGGTAAAAAGAAGGTACTGTCATAACACTGGGAGAGCAGATGGTGGGTGAGAATGATGAGGCACAAAAACCACAGGGAGAGAACAAAACTGAGCTACAGTGCAGTCCGTATTGGACAGTAGTACAATTTTCTGTTCTTTTGGCTGTGTACTGTGGTCCATGGAGACTGTATTTTAATCTCATATTCATTGTTCATGAGATGGTGTATGCAAACCCTAAAAAAAAAAAGAAGAAATATTCGCAAAAGTGCATTTTTTAAATATACTTCAGTGCATATTTTACAAGTCTGTTCCCAATCCAAAGCAGCTGAGTGCCCAGGGATCTGAGAGCAATCCCTTTCCAGATAGAGACCTGCTCTTCAGCTGCTTATAACGCTCTTGCCTACAAAATCAGCTAACATATCTGTTCCAAATGGAGAAGTGGTCATCAACTGCTGTGAAATCACTCGCCCTCACACAAACCCGATGAACTCCTGCACCTAAACCCGGCATCGCAAACAGAAGCCCGCTCCTCCGCGTCTGCCGATTACTCTCGATAACGCGCGTCTTCTGCCGAGCGAAGGATCGCACGTAAACAACTTCAAAGGCAAATGGAGCGTCAGCCAGAGGGACGGGTTGACAGGCAGGCGGGATGATTGACAGGTGCTTCTACCAGCCAGACGCACAGGAAAACAAGAGGGCAGAGAGGTACACAGACAGACCGGCGAGCAATCAGACAAAAAAAAGAGAGGAATCAGACAGAAACAACGATTCGGCCGTTCCCGGCGAGACGGCACCGTTCCATTCGCTTCGCGGCCTCGCCGGGCTCCCAGGAAAATAAATGTTTTGTAAAATTAGATAATGACGGCTGACTGGTGACAGCTTTATCAAACGCGCCCACCGTTTATACTGTGCCAGACCTCAGGGGCTGCACAAATCACATAAACATTGTGTGCATAATAAATAGCATAAACATCGCCGGATTTGCATGTGTATTGCTTACACGGCCCCACCAGCCTTTCTCAAATATTATTAGCATAGAAGCCCCCAGTGGAGGCTTGACCCACGTAATAATAATCACATTGAAATATTCATCAGGGGATTTTGCTGTCGGGTGCTGAGCTTGTGCTGACAGTAGGGGCGGATTGATTTTATTACCGCAGAAGTGATTTGTAATTGTTAATTAGGACTAACGCTTAAATTATTCATTGTTCGCAATTCTGAGAAATCTCAATATCTTTTTCTTGTTTGTGAATTGCCAAATGTTTCTACACAGATACAAAGATAATTTTTTTCCCCTCATCTTCTCTTATTCTGAGAGTCATCCTGCAGTATTTATCCCAATATTCATAGCAACTATTGTCAGGATTATGGCTGTATTATCATTGCAATTGTCTCAAGTGACAGTGTTGCATTGTGTATGAATAAGAGAGTGTTGCATTGGGGGAATAGCTTTGATAATGCTGCATTGTGGGTGAAGAATGGTGACAGTATTGCATTATGGGGGAATAACAGTCAAAGTGTGGTATTGTGGGAGAATAATAGTGACAGTGTTGCACTGTGGGGGAATAGCTATGACAGCACTGCATTGTGGGGGAATAATGGCCACAGTGGTGAATTATAGGGGAATGGAATAGAACACAAACACAGGAAAACAAAAATAAACTAACGTCCTGTTTTCAGTGTTGTACCTGCGCTTATGTAAGACAGAGCCTGAAGGTAACTTTGTTTAATTGCCTAAAGTAGAGTCTCATGCCACTAGTCTCTGTGTCACTGTAATGAGAACGCTTGGGTGAAAATGACTCCCTGTATTCATTGACCTGTTTGGACTGTCAGTGCTTGGCAGTCTTCCCACCACTGCACCAACCGCCGGCTCACCTGCCCAAGAGGCAGTGGCATTTCAGCGATGACCAGCTCCCGACCCCGCATCTGGGTGTGTGGAAATGTCCCTGAGCAAGGCACCTAACCCCCAACTTCTCCTGAGGTGCTGTTTGGTGCCTTGCATGGCAGCCAATCGCTGCCATGCTGTGTGTGTTCAGATATGCTCTTCAGCATACCACTGTTGTAATGCATGGTAATTTGCAGACGTTACTGTATATATTTATGAAACCACATTGGAACAGGACATTTACCAATTGCCATTTGCCATTTAACAGCAGGCCTGTACTGTCATGATCCTGGATTCTGTCTGTTTAATTCCTTATTCTTGTAAATGTATTATTTTTCATATTCATGTCTGGTTTTCTGTTTACATTCATTAGTCATTGCACTCGTCTTCCCCTGTGATGTCTGTGTCTTTATGTAGTTCTGAGCCCGAGTCACTTCCCTGACTGCGTGATTCACTATCCGGGTGTCTCGCTTTTCTTACTTCCTGCTTTCTCTCCATTTATGTTTGTAGATAGCACTAATATACTAATATTATACTCCCGACTAACATAGAATTTGTACAGTACTAATTATATTAACACACTAATATGTTCATCTAACTAACAAACTAACATTCACTAGTTTTGGGGATTTATAGTTTAATCAAATAACTAACATACTAACTCTATTTCTAGACTGCTCTATAACTCTGCCTCCCTGCTCTCTAATTGCCAGCCTTAATTCAGCAAAGTGTTTGCACCTGCTCTCCACTATCTCTACATTCCTCAATTGTTTACTCCCTAGTCGTTTGTATTACACGTGTATCTATGTGAATGCGTTTTCGTTCCATCGTATGATTGCCCTTTCATGTGTCTCACCTGATGTTTATTTGTTAGACTGCCCTCACTCCCATGCCCCGCCTAGGTTGTCTCATTCCCCTGTGTATTTATACCTGTCTCTTTGCTAGTTTGTCTTTTCCTTATTTCGAGTTCCGAGCCATTCTATTCGTTCCCCCTTGTTCTAGCCTCCTCGTTCCCATACCTTTGCCCTTGTGGCATTCTGTCTATTCTTTTTGCAGTTTTGGATTTTTATGGTTTTTGACTCCTGCCTGGCTCTTCTCTGGACTCTTCTTTTGCATTGTGATCTCTGTACCTCTGCCCTGTTTGGACTGACCTCCCGGTTTTTGAACTTGTTTTGATTACGCTCTGTCTGCCCCTTCATCTGCCTTAATTAAACCTGCCATTTTCTCTTAACCCCTAAGTCTGCTATTGGTTCCTCTGTCCCCCACCGTGATGTGTATAATACAGTGTGTACCAGAGCAATCGCTCCTGTGTATGGTGACAGTAAAACATTTTCGCAAAAGACACAATTACTGTCTGCTGCTTGACTTAAAGTGGTCAGATCAATTAAATGATTGGGCTCATTAAATAATTAGAGCAGATGTTGGCACAACGCAAAGGTTCTGTATAGCAGGGAGGCTATTGTTCTGTCTTCCTGATACACAGGTTTACACAAAGTAAACACACTAAAATTGTTACCTCATCCGGTCTATAGCCAATGTGCGGCATCCAGGGAGCAATGTGGGGTTAACGGCCTTGCTCCAGGGCCCAACAGCTGTGCAGATTTTATCGTGGCTACACTGGGGCTTGAACCACCTTCCAGGTCCCAGCCATGCACCTTAGCTACTACGTTACACGCTGCCAAATAAACAGGGCAGGAAAAGGACAGACTGATTTTTTAATTTTTTTATATCGTATGATCTGCCTCAGAGTCTTCAAGTTAGTCTGTCTTTTTATGATAGCCCTGACTGTTGAGTATATATTCCTCTTTGTAACAGCCAGGCTGAATTTGCCTCCAAACTTTTGATTTTTGTGAGCTTATCCCACTGCAACTTCATCCATCGAATGTGGAGGCAGTGAACCTGCATACAGAATGTGTCAAGCAGAAGCGTCATTGCCCACCAGTTAAGCTGTGCAGTCGCAGTACCACAGGACCACCCTTGGTGCAGGCAGGTGGCGCAGAGAGGGTATCTTTGCCCTTGAAGTGTGGAGGGCCCTGCCAATGACACCCTCCACTACTGGGTGACGCTGCAGCCAATTACCTGCCAGCGTACGAGGCTGTTAGCAGCAGTCGCCACTGGGGATTCGATTCCAGAGAGTGGGGCATATCATTTAAAACGTCTATTGATTTTCATGGTTGGCGTGGAAGAGAAAAAAAAACGTAGCGCTTCCAATCCAATCTCTTACAGTTCAGTACACAGCTCGCCGCAGTTTGTCTGAGGCCGTGCCTAAGAGAAACATTGATTATACTGTAACAGCTGATTTATTGAAATGAGCGTCTTTGTGCGCTGTATGGGTTTGATTACAGTTTGCGAGGCCGGGCGGTGAACCGGGGCGACCCTGGACGGAACTCAAACGCATAACGGGCGAACCCCGGCGCCCTTCTCTTCTCGCCCAATCAAAGAAGTCCAATTAACATTTCTCACGAATGACAGGATGGAAATGCGAGCCTCTCTCCGGCAGAATACCAAGTGGCCGCTCCCCTCTCATCGGGGCTGTGTGACATGCAGACGAGACCGACTGCTCCGGCCGAAAGTTCACGTTTACGCCTTCAGAACGTGTCGTTCGAGCGCTTCAAAAAGGAGCTAAACGCTGAAATTAAAAGCGCTAATCATTTATCTTGTTTGTATTGCAGTTCACGAGTATATGCAACAGCTGAGCAGAATGTCAACAGGCTTTGCTGTTAATATTTATAGAGTCACATTGGCTCTGGTGCTAGAACAAAGCCAAGACTAATGAATCATTATGCATAATTATTATAATATTATAATGCACTTCTTTGAATTCCCTTTGGGAAATGTCCCTTGTATAGTTCAATTTGACAACCTGAAGGTCATGGTGGTGCTATACAAAATAGGATGGGATGGTATAGAGCTGCTATCAACAAATCTGGACCTCAAATCCAAATCTGGCCCTGGCCTTCTTTTCTCCCAGGAATTAGGCTGAAATATTAGTGAAATATTGGCCAGACTGTCTTCACGCCTGACTCTCTGGTAAAAAGAGGGTGGAAAATCAGAAGTTATCGGACCTCAAGGACCGTGAATTTCTGATCCCTGATAGAGAACATACACAATGGAACATATAGGGCCAGTAGGCCCATGGCCTGGCCAGAATTTAGAGGTAGGGTTATGACATATTAACATAATATACTAAACAGTAATTCTTAGTTGGCATGCAATTCAAATGGTGCTCAATCAACCAGTCATGAATGAAGATGGGAACATATGACAAGGGCGGGGTATGGGTGATGTTAGCCAAAACAAATTTATTTAGTTAGTAAGGGGACACTACCAAAAATAAACATCACAGCGTGTTGCCTGACATCTCCAAAGAGGCAATGAAAACAGTCACTGTTGTTAGACCAATCTTGGATGCCCTGAATATAGTTAATATGGCAAAAGCTGCATCTAGAGATGGACACTGCTTTGCCGGTACATCGCCATACCAAGTTCAATGGCCACTGCGAAGAGATCTTTCTCCTCATTGTTTCAATAAAAGATTTCATGTGATCCAGGATGACCAGCAAAGATTTGATGTGAAGTTGAAACTTTTGAAGGGTCAGTGTACATTTTTATTTTATTACTGTGAAGTGAAACAAGAAGCAATAATTGCTATTTAAATGTCTGAACTACAGGGGCACTTGAGTTCGGATGATAGTTAGATTGGTAGACTGACTGATTGACTGACTGACCGTAGACTGATCTTTTTTTGGTTTGGGGATTTCGATGACCAAAATGAGGATACAGCCCCATCTGAATTACCCATGATTCTTTGCTCTCTCAACGACCCTGTTGAATTGAGTTAACATCACAGAGGTCCAAGACCATGCACATTGAGAATCATTCCAAGGAGTTAGGTGTTGAAGTCAAACTTACATAATTAGTTTTGATATCCATACATCTTCAACTCCAACACAAACATCATTTCACAAGGCAGTCATCTATATTAGCACTACGACCCAGAAATCTTATCAGTAAACATAAAACAGCACAACCCCATCATCGCCGCAATTAAATGAAACAACAAACACGACTGAAAGGCAATGCATTTGTCATTCCGTGTGCTAAGCTGTTTTGACTGTTTGAGCACTAGGATGAATGGCACTCAGCAAATTGAAAATATGGTAGAGCAGGGTAGGGTAGTTTTTGTTTCTGTGACCCCGGAAACATACTGCATGACAGGCCGTGGAAGCTAACCGAATAAACCAATGTGCACTGCTCTGAACATCAGGTCTATATTTGGAGGTTTGCCTCTCTTTTACTGTTGTTCTTTGAATGACCTAAAACATGCCATTGGGCTTGGAGGATATTTGTCATTCTGCCCAGCCAAAGCAGACACTGAATACACAATGAACCAGACAGTAACTGTTTCAACAGTCCTCGAAGAAATTCAGAAGTTTAAAAAAATATACATATATTTTATTTAGAAATAGACAGGAGTGGATTTACATTATTTGACATTATATTCAGTACTAATATTCAGGCCGAGTCAAATCACATTGTCATTTTTGAAGTTATCAATAAATACGTTTGTTCAGTTCTCATAGTTCTATTCACTTTAATTCTCATTAATAGTCAATGTTACGATGTAGGTAAAAAATAAAAATAAAAATAAAAAACTAAATTGCCAATCAAAAATTAGGACAGAAAACTTTCCTCTCATTTGAAAATCCATACTTGCAAAACACAGCCAATAGAGCTATTCACATGCAGTCACATACGATATGTGGAGTAGTGTGGCGTACTGAACATGATGACAGACCACATAAAATCATTATTATTATGCATATCAATAATTTAATTATATTTATTAACTGAAAAGAGTCGCATATGCTGTTCAATAAAACAAAAAGGGCATCATAGTTTCTAATGAATATGAATTAGAAATGAACTCGCATAACAATAAAAGCGGTACCATTAAAAATAATGTATTCATTAAGCTGAAGTCTGACATCCTGACTGACACTGTCCGTAAAAATATATCCATAAATATATATGAATAAGTAAACAGTGCCGCCGAGTTCAACAAAGTGATAAAAAATAACAATTTGTTGCCATAGCAACCAAGCCATAAGCTAAGAGTTATGCGGCTCGTGAACAACGCTGAAAGAGAAGACAGAAGCAATTTGCATGGCAACTGTGAATGTTCGCAGTGTTAGGCTGGAGGGAGGGGGTGAGAGAACAGGATCGGTATGTTTAACAAAACGGACCGTAAAAATAACCTCATTAATCTGAAGTGCGGAGGAAAAGACTTTCTCTGCACGGCGCTGGGTACAAAGACCGACACTCGGAACAGGATGGCTTCGGTGACGCCGCTCCCAGATCAATTCGACCGTGCGCAGCGGCTGTTCGAATATGTCATGAAAATGCACAGAGAGACACGCGTAGTTATTATTGTGCCAAGACAAGGTTGGGTTTTCATCTACTTCAAGCATGCCAAACACAGAGAGTGAAGAACTATGATAATAAGACAGTTTCTTCCATTAAGCGTTTGGACAATCTGCAGGTATCTTCACTCCAACTCTTTTCAGGAACGCAAGCTAGATGTTGAAGTTTAACAATAATAATGAGGAAAATACCATTTAAAGACAGTATGTCTGTAGAATATTTTTCTTTGGAGTTTAATGAATTATTGCCAGCTGTAAAAAAGGGAAACAGTACTGGGAACCTTTTTAATTATACATTCTGCAATAATACTGTCTCGGTATTTGGTCCTTTGGCTATTTTGTGTACAACGTCATGTGTTTGATTGTGGTCCAAAAAAATGAAATAAAATGTTCAACAGGCCTACCTAAATTTTTAAAGCATTGTCCTTGTTGCTTTTAAAATGCAACCCTTATGAAGGTGCATGGTTGAAATGTGTTGTTTACGATATGAAGTAATTCTGTATTGTTCTCTTTAAAGTGTGGCTGACATGTTGACTTAAGTTACAAGTGAAACAGCCAAGATCCTTTCCAACTTTGCATATGTGTGCTTGGCCCAAATGTCCCATGTGATACATGTGAACTACAGTAATGCAGTGGAAGTCTGTGCTAATGCCTCATACACATATGGAAATCCCAAAGCCAGTTTTTGATCCATTGTATTTACAGTAGGTGGGATGAAATCCAAACCTCAGTCCATCCTTTATAATAATACATGCAGAAAACACATTTAGCAACTTGTGTTTAGCTGTTTTGGCATCTAAAATGCGGAAGCAACATTTTTGGCTTTGAATGAAAAAAAGAGCATGCATCCTGTCGCAGGAAGTTCAATCATGTTTTTGAGATCACAAGAAGATCAAAACTAACAGATGACCCATGTGGGGTTCACATGTCTCTTGGTCAAATGGTGCACATCATTGCAAAACTAACTCTGCCATAAAGTCTGATCTGAATTATGTGCGTTTTTAAATAGTTGGGGTTATGACCCTGTTATTGCAGCATTTTCAGCTCATTTTAGATTGAAGAAAATTCAGAAACATAGCCTACAGTATCTATTTATTTAGAACGCATATTTATTTTAACAGGGGACAAGGTCACCGCTTCGCAAATGTCATTTCAGAAAAATGAAAATATGTAATTATTGGTGACTGTGTAGTATACCGTATTAACCGTTTGTGTATGAGAAGAAAAACTCCACAGTTAGCACTGGCGCTAACTTATTTTAGCATTTCCCATTGCATACCAGAAACACCTTCACCTCCACAGCCCAAACTAGGTACTGCAGGGTGAGTGAGGCATCCCAGATGAATTCAGCAGTGAGTCCCTGAGCTGTGGTACAGTCCCCCTCTCTCCCCCCTGCTTTTCGGAGATCAGAAACACCACCCTGCTCTCCTCCCTGCGGCCTCCGAGCGGCCCGTTCTGTTTGCGGCCGAGAGGACATTTCCCCCCGGGTTCAACAGCGAGAAACGCGTTGGTGTGTCTCTGGGCAAGGCCAAATAATTACAGGTTTGGGAGGAAAGGCGGGTAGGGCCGGGGGTGGGAGAGGGGGGGATTAGTCTCTGCCAAAACACAGCCCATCAGTTCGATGATGTTGGAGCGTGACAGGGCTTTAGTTAAAGGAGAATGGAATTACAAGACACAGAACCCAGACCCTGAAATTCTTTCCCAGCAATATAAATAACAGATACTATAGGGGTTTCACTGCGTCTCACAGCCCAAAGTGAACATTTCCAACACTGCTCTCCACTCAACAAAGGGATTATATGAGTAATTTTGATATTTCATGATTATAGAGTTGACTGTGCATCCTGTGTGAATAACAAGTCCAAAGCTTCATTCATCCAATATCAAGTATTTGACATTATAAACGTTCTTGTTCAGAAGGTTACAGAACATAGTTTATGATTTACATCACACGTTTACAGTACATAGGTGTCTTGAAGCAATTTAGCTAAAATATCTCCTTATTTGGGGTTGATGGATACATTCAGTTCATCAAAATTTGTTGTCCGCTTTGATAGCAAGTAAATAAAGTCCTTCTTTTCTGTCTGAACATTTGAACATTTAAAAATCTGAAAGAATCTTTTAGAAAAGTATCACGTGTAGTTATTCATTATGTCTAACAAAAAGAAGAAATCATAATAAAGAACAACTTGCACATGTTGTAACTATTAAAATCTTTGAGTAATTTACTAGTATTCACTGTTCTTGTTTATAGCTTGATAATGTTTTATATAAGATCATTACATTACATGTAATCCCATGGCTCCCAGTCATGTAACCACTACGCTACAGGCTGCTTATCACATCGACAGATTCAAATATTGATTACATTTTAATATTAATTATAAATTGAATCAATTTATGGTGGTGACAGTTCATATTAACACTTTTCTGAGAAATTCTGCGATAGCTTCTTATGTTCCATTGCATTTTATTAATGTATTAATATCACAGCTTTGCTTCATACAAGAAAATGTGACACGCTTCATGAGTAGCTTTCATTCTACTGTACAAGCTGGGTCAAAAGCTACAATTACATCATTATAATTTCATGAATTAAATCAAGATCTGTCCTCAACATTGACTGATCAAACCCTAGTGTGACATTCCTTCAATTGAAAGACAATTTTTTAAATGGATTTCAGTCTCAAATGAAATTAATCGTGAGATTAACCAGCAGCAGTGAGTTGAGAAGGAAAAATAAATCATGCTTTTAGGGGTGTTAAAATGGCTGCAGCCAAAGCTTTGGCTGTTTTCCAAAGCCTGGGAGGCCTTGATGACCATAGACAGCAGCAGCCTCACCTTAAGGAATGCACAATTCAAACTGACTGGCCCAGCACCGCGATGGACCATCATCATGGTGTACAATTCAGCTTTGACCATCTTGAAATACCAGCTACCAGCTGTTTCAAAACATAGCTTGAGCTGGTCAAACCATGTTGAGTATAGAGCTGGTCTAACTGTTTCAAAACCTAGCTTTTTTTAGCAGGGCAGCATTTCTATGCTTTAGGTTTTAGGTCTTCAATGGCAGCCATTTTGGCACCGGTGGCCTGCAAGAAGAATCAGGTCCAATAATCAAACAAGTGTGGCAATAAAGACCCTCTCAAACTCGGGGAACCACTAGCAGCCCAATGAAGGGAGAAAGATTGGGGCAAGGGTGACATTTTTATAAAGATACATATATTTATATTGATAGTGGAACCATAGCCTCAGACCAGGAGCCAGACAGAATGCACAGACACTGAAAGCATAATTACTGTACCTTCAGTGATCCTGTCTCAAAAACACTGACTCATTCTATTTTTATATTAATGGTTGAACTGATTCTTGTCGCCTTCTTTTCTGAGGGCCAGGAAGGAGGTTACATTACATTACATTAATCGCATTTGGCCGACGCTCTTATCCAGAGCGATGTACAGTTGGTTAGACTAAGCAGGAGACAATCCCCCCTGGAGCAGGGTTTAGGGCCTTGCTCAAGGGCCCAACGGCTGTGCGGATCTTATTCTAGCTATACCGGGGATCGAACCACCAACCTTGTGGGTCCCAGTCATGCACCTTAACCACTACGCTACAGTCCGCCCTACAGAGATGAAAAGATAACCGAAGCTGCATTAAGAGTGCAGACCAAAACATTGCATTCTACGGTCAAGCTGTTCGCTCTCACGGTGATAACACTCCTTGTAAAAATACTCTCTGCGTTGTTTCATGTTTCTTGAATCACATTAAAGCCCTTCGGAATTAATAGCGCTCCTGAATAAAACGCTACGAGTCCAGACCCCTTGTCTCTGCGACTACATCAACGCGCCAGCTTTCCTATGGCAACCGCCTCCACCAGACGGCGTGGAAACACCATGTCAGCATCACACAGCTAAATAAATCATTTCTAAAAGGAAAAAAAAGGGGGGGAAAGGAAAACAGACTGGGGAAATAAAATGAAGCACACTGTAGCTGGTAATTGGTCCTTTAGATACAAAACAGACTCTGAGGTTCTGAATCCTCGGAATGGGGGAACAAACTATTTTTAAAAATCTGGAAAGTTCTTCTGTTCTGTCGCTGCCTGTGTTCAGCGGTTGCTGTGAGGTTAAACACGTGCCACCAAGGGTTTAACTGCAAAGCACTTCATCCTTAAATTTGTTAAGCATTACAATTTTCTGATTCATTTTTTTCATTTACTGTACGCCTTGGAGTTGGGTTGTTACGGTACAGTTGTGTGCCGCCTAATTCATTCCTACTCATGAGGCTGCTCCTACCTCAGAAGATATTTCCCCTATTGCTGGTCTATGGAGTCCAGAACATTCTCCGACTGCTTCGACCCTCCATGGTTCCCCCTGTAACAGCTTCACTCCCTGCACTAACTACCGATATTGGCTCTCATGATATTTAAAACCTTGGTGCGTAGTCTAATGACCTGAAGCATACCCATGAGCACACAATGAGTGATAGTAATAAGTGTGTGTTAGTGTGTGCGTATGGGTGTGCATGTTTGTGCATCAGGCCATTAAATGAAGTCAATATTGCCGTAAGTATTTTTGTATTTTATTTTGAGTGCCTGGGTTGGAGAAACCTGCTAATGTTGTCTTCCCATTTCTGATGGATTGCTTGTTACAATCAGCATCTGAAGTACTTTTTAATTAGAAATTTTGATCATATACAGTATTTACCAGATGCTGCTACCAAATGAACCAACTCTGCTGAATGAGATGAGGTAACTGGAATAATGCTGTGATGATGCTGTGTTGTTGGACCCAGTGGTATGCTGCAGCCTGCCTGACCACCGGTCAGCCCAGGTCAACTAATGTCACCCCACGTTTCATTGCCCTCTATTGGATGCCTATTGCTTCAAGGCGCTAGCGTTGGCATTCCAGGCTGCAAAGGGGACTTCCCCCACTGTACCTCCAGACTTTATTGCTCACTACACCCCAGCAAGACTCTTGTCTGCCAGCTCTGGTTGCCTTGTGGTTCCCTCATTACGGGCACCAGGTGGTCGAGCTGCACGTTCATGCCTGTTTTCCGTTCTGGTTCCTCAGTGGTGGAATGACTTGCCTGCCACTTTCAGAAGAGCAGAATCCCTCCTCATATTTCGACGCAGATTGAAAACACACATTTTCAGACTGAACCTTAGTCCTCCCTTGCTCCAAATTGCTCTTATGATTTTGGTTATAACTGCTCTACAAGCGTGTTTTGCTATTTATGGATTTGATGCTTTTCAATTGTTGAGGAACTTAGTTGTTTTGGATTAAAACCATCTGCTACTGCTGTGACTACAATGTAAATGTAGAAAAGTGCAGGGTTCGCTGGAAGCATGCCATTTTGGCTTTTGAGATGTCTTTTTGAAAACTTTTTTGCCGATTCAACAGATAGGACTACGGTATTCCATCCAGACTGGCTCATCAATGGAGACTGCATTACAGTACATTACATTGCATTTATTTAGCTGACGCTTTTCATCCAAAGGGACTTACAGTCGATTAGACTAAGCAGGGGCCATTCCCCCTGGAGCAATGTGGGGTTAATGATCTTGCACTGATCTTATTGTGGCTACACCGGGGTTTGAAGCCGCTGAAGATTAAAGAGTTAAACCAATGGGTCCCGGAGGCCAGAGAGATCCGGTCTCAGTACAGATCAGCCAGCTGGTCTCCGCCCCTTTCAGACCGCTGCCTGGGAGAAAAGCCAGTGGGAATATATTCATATTAATATTCATGTTCATCCATTTCCTGGATGGATTGTATCCATTTAATCTCTTTCACTTTTTTGTGACGTCATAATGTCTCTCTATCTATCTACGTCTATCACACACGCAAGCACGTACAGCACACACAGAAAATTGTTGTAGTATCATTTTGCTTCAGTATAACTTGCAGTTAAATGAGCAGCCAAGTATTTTTGAGTTGTCAATGGAATACATAGCATTGTATAACGGTATTGGAAGCAACCTGGTTTCATCTAAAGTGATTATAATGAACAACTGCCTTTTGAAATAAATCTGAGCAGATGTTGAGGAGCCGTAATGGCAGCTGGTTCCTGGTTTGCAATCTCGTGTATGTCTCCCTCAGGACTTTATGGGAAAAAATGGCGCTCAGATTAGCCTGGATTCAAAATGAGGAATCCCAAAGCCCTCATGAAATTTACAGTAAGTGCGTTAAATCTGAAACATTAGACAACCTTTTTAAATGTTAAAGCTGAAATGTGCAGGTAAATTATTATCTCCATCTCACATTACTGACTCCACTATATTATCTTTTATTACACACCACAAATCAGTCCATTCAGTAAGAGTAATATTTTCTGAGATTAAGACTTACATCTGCTTGATATGCGGAGGGAGAAACAGGAACAAGGTGTCATAGGCTATTGGGAGCACCGCATTTATAAATTCCCAGACATTACAGTATCAGATCAACTATAACATTACAGAGGTAGTACACTGCCTACAGTATAGCATGCATCTAATGTAACTGCATGCAATATGTTCGAGCATAAACAGACCTACATACATATACCCATTTACAGTAGCCAATTTTCATATCTGATAATTGATATATTTTAATTGTGTACATACAGTACATGCTGGTTTATACCTGCACACATTGCATATACTGTATACAGTACATTGACGCACTGACAGCAGGCAGACTGTATTAAAAAAATCACAGTAATTATTCGCTTGGCAGACATACTATAGTATACTGTGCATTCAATGCGTTATCTATTGTGACAAGAACTTTTATGGATGCCCTTATAGAACTCTCTCAGTGCAGTCCTGGGTATTTCCTCTGGGTTTTGTGTGAATTATCTACAGACAGGAGATAAACAGCACTAAGGATCAAGGCATTGCTCCGCGTGTGATCGGGCATGTTATTGGATCAATGTGGTAATGAATGTGGCCTATATTTCTAAATTGTTAGCTTGTCAATAACACAATGGGTATGCATTCACATAGCTCCAGGGATCTGATTTATAAATGAGTGGGTGTTTAAAGAGGGCATTACTCTAGTGAGTGATGTTTCCACTTTGGCATCAAGCACACACATGCACAAATACAGACGCACACACACGCACACGCACACACACATCTGCTTGGCTTTTCCAACGCAATCAGCAGAACACAACAAAAGCGGTGAGATAAGGCATGAAGAATATAATTTGATTCTGTACTTTTATAATAAATATAGATGCATTGAAATATTTCAAAGGTCTTTCAGCTTCTTTCAGCTGTATCTACAAGTACGTGTAAGTCAATGAAACATTTTAAATGAATGGGAGAGGGCTGTAGCACAATAATGCTGGACTGAGATGTGTCATGGATGTAGCACTCTAAATAACTTTTTTTCGAGTTCAATTCCCACCTTGGACTCGAAATCTATAACTTGCTAACATTGCTTGTAGCTCCTCTCACGACAGACAGACACAGGTCGGTTCTTTGAAACGGGTGTTTATTTCTTGGACTCAGTCAGATGGATTCTGGTCACGCCGTGAGAACTATGTTTTAAACAAACAAGATAGTACATCACACTACAATACATCGACTGGTTGAACAAATGAAACACAGAAAAATGGCGCCTTGCGCGAATATTAAACAAAGGGCATTCATTCAAAAATAAAATACCTGGCCGCTTGTCCTGAAAGGAGGTTCTTAAACTTCAAATAAGTCCCTTCGACCGTCTTCGTTGACTTCAAACAAAATGTATCAGTGTGCAAAAAAATATTACAAATATAGTTGAGCCTCGTGAACGTCGTCACTTCAGCTGACAGACAGTCCGTCAATCAAAACTTGCCGTAAAAACACTCAACACGGACAGAAAACATTAGTTCCGGCTCAGAATGAAAACTCGAGTACAACAACAGACCAATACACAACTACAACCATAACATATATTAAATATCTACTTCTTGCACATCAAAGCATTAGTGCAACAGCACTTACATTGCTAGCATTGTGGGCTGCAGCATTGCTAATGTTCACTGTAGAACGTGACATTTGCAAGTGTGCCCCATAGACTTCTGTTCTCCTAGCAGAAGTAGAATTAACTGTGAACTTTAACATTATTAATGCAGTGATAATTGCAAGTCAAAACCAGAGGTAACCGAGACAATGAGTGTTTGAGAAGGTGCTAATGCAAAGGGAATAAGTTAATTTTGTTTAATTCACTTTGTGTGAGTGTGTGTGTGACCTCGAGAGAGAAAGAAAGAGAGAGAGAGACAGAGAGAGTATGTGTGTACATGTACAGTGCCCATAAGTGAACTTTTTTTACCCCTAGGTGCATGGCCAAAAAAACTAAATTCTGTCTGAATGACACCCTTTTCCAATCAAAGTTTAGCACCTGTGTGTTATGTTATTAATAATCCCCAACAAGGTCATTAATTTAGCCAGAATTACATTACATTACACACCTTTATAACAGACGACATCAGATCTGTTAGCTTGTGTAGTAGTAGTGTTTCCCATTATATTGTATTATCAACAACAAATAATTGACTATCGACTAAAGAAATGTCATCAGTGCCGATCGATACTTTCCCAAGCGTAATACACGGGAATAATTAAAAGCGCTACTCTTCGGAACAGAGAGAACAGATCGTGAGTTTCCTGGGAAACATGTTGCCGTGCCGGTCTTTTTTCCTGAGAGGGGTGCGGCTGTTTGCAGCTGAGCGCGTGCAGACGGTGTTGTCGCAGCCTGGCAACTCGCAGCTGCTGCCGAGGAGCACTCGACGTCTCCGCGTCTCCCACGACGACGGTGACACCACAGCTGAGGATCCACAGGACGGGGCCCACAGGACAGAAAGACGGAACAGGCCGGTCCCGTTCTCCGTGCGACTTGTGCAAAAGGCTGGTCTGTCAGATCTCGGTAGCTGCAGCATGACAATGAGTGTTGTCTCAGTTTTAGCCAGGCAACCTTTTCTATTCCAATATCGCAGAGGCTAGCTTGGTGTTATCTGCCTATAAGAAAGTGATTCAGAGTAGGATGAAAGATCGATGAAGTGAGAATGTCCAGTGTGACTATTGTCCTCTCAGGCATATGTTATGCATCTGCTTCAGTTAAAAGGAAAAAAGAAATTCACATAAATAGACTCTGTATGATTCCTGAAGATTTCCTGCTTTATACTGGCAACTTTAATGACTGCTATCTAATTAGACAATGACTAATGGAATTAGTATGGATAAAATGTAGCAATATCCAAATATTTAATGACCCTTTTTGTTTTATTTTCTCAGAGGTGGGATTTGTACATGAATATGTTACTTTCCATCTGCTAGTTCCATTTAGCAAACTCAAGACTGATGTATGCACAGGGAATGAGTGTTGCTAGCTAAAATAAAGCAGAACATGTTGTCCATCTGTGGAGATTCGGTGGGGAGTGGCTGCAGGAGGGATTGAAGAGCTGAGCTAGATAAAGTTCTGTTAAAGTAGAGCGTTCGCTCCCATTGGTTCAGGATGAAAGAGAGTAGCGCTCACCTGGGGGGAGGGGGCATAAAACCCGACGGATTTGTCAGATGCCAAACTGAAGCCGTGTTAACCACGCTAAGCACCTCTCGCTCGCTCTTATCACATTACCGACATGATAGATGTTCCCCCATCTCTGGAGGTAAAGGGCTAATCTGTTTTAAGTGCCGAAGAACACTTGGAGTGACCTTGGAGAATTGCTGATCTCTCTCTCTTTTTCTCTCTCCTTTACTCCCTCTTTCTCATCACTCTCTTGTTTTCTTTTACATTCTCTTCTCTCTCACACTTATATTATGCTTTCTTTCTCATTTTTCCCCCTCTCTCCCTTCCTCTCACCTTCTCCTTCCATATTTCCTTGGACTTTTTTTCTCTTTCTCTCCCTTTTCTCTCTCTCTTCCTCTTTTTTCCCCTTGTCTCTTACCTCTCACTTCCATCTGTTTTGGCTGAGAAGAGACGAAGGAGAAAGGCATGCCTGTTTGTTAAAATGATGACAGACACTGATTATAAGGAGCCTTTAATTATTAGACTCCTTAATATTAACAGGCAGGGTATATTATAAGGAAAGACAGGCCTGTACAAGCTCCAGTCAAATACATGCAGTGCAGAAAATGCCTTTCGATAGTAATGTATTCATAAGCAAGTCCCTTCCCATCCAATCAATGAGAGTTCATCAGTGAGAGCTTTTTCCATTAATAATCAATTAATGCTGGGATGGCCATTTGTTCGCTGTGAGATGTCCAGTGTTAATTCAACTCGATCAGAGTTCATAGTTTGGCCATAGTACACATCTAAACTCTGAACTCATTTTGACTCATATGAACTCTGTTAGAGTTGATTCAACACTGGACATTTTATTGTGTTAAGAGTGAAGAGATACAGTATAAAAGGGCAGCGTAAAATGTGATCACCCAAAAGGTTGTTTTAAAAGGCTTTCTTTTCCTCACGCAATTTGATGGATAGCGATATACCCAGGAAGGTATTTATGGTCCGTTAATGTTGCTTAGCAACCAATGAGCAGTGGACATAATAACTCTGCACTGGGCTCACTGGTTCATATCATGGGGCTTTCATCTCTAAGGCAAGACTTAAAATAATTTTAATTAATTGAGTTTTCACAGAAGCATCACACCTTAATTTCTCCCAATCAGTGCATAATATCTCTGGTCTCTCTTACCAGACCAGAATTTTATCCACCCCCACTCCTGCTCATTGCAACTGTACAGAGCACCAGGAATACAAGCTAGATGGAATTCTGTGCACACTGTGTTTGCCAACCTCTCTCTCCACCATCCAACAGTTGCCTAGCCTTACAAAGGAACCCTATCATTCAGTTGTCAACAAACTGACAGGCTATATTTTCAGTCTGGGAGTGCTTTTTATTCTCTCATGTACACTTGGTGATCACTTTATTAGGTATACCTGTACACCAGTTTGTTTATTCAAATATTTAATCAGCCAATCACGTGGCAGTAACTAAATGCATAAAAGCATGCAGACATAGTCAAGAGGCTCAGCTATTTTTCAGACCAAATGTCAGAATGGGGAAGAAATGTGATCTAAGTGACTTTGACCATGGAATGATTGTTGGTGCCAGATTGAATGGTTTCAAAAACTGCCGATCTCCTGGGATTTCCACGCACATCAGTGTCTAAAGTTAGAGGAGAAGATCCAGTCTGGTCAAAGCTGACAGGAAAGTGACAGTAACACAAATAACCACACATTACAACAGTGGTATGCAGAAGAGCATCTCTGAACACACAACGTGTCAAACCTCTAATGGATAGGCTACAGCAGCAGATTAAGTCTAATAAATACCTAATAAAGTGCTCGTGAGAGTATATGCTTTTGAATGGTTAACATTGAACATTCTACTGGGCATATTGTTTATAAACTGCAGGTAAAATATTTATTTGCAATAGTTTTCTGGAACTGTTTTCCATATCCATTTCCTGTACCAGGTTTTGATTAAAGCTGAAATGAAACTGGTTTCTGTTGTGTGAAATGTTAAAAAGGGCTGGGCACTTTCACACACGCGCACACATACACACGGGCCCTCTACACAATGCCTCTATCGCACTGGCCTGTGTTCAGATTGCACTCTCACAGACAACAAAAGATACCATATTACACAACAAGGTAATTTACTTTAGAGCTCAATTATTTTTTATACGTATTTACTCATTAAGGCCTATCTATTATTATAGTTTTAACTATTACTTCTATCAGCGCTTGGGACCCAGTCCCAGAGTGTTAGTATTACTACTAATCACTCTCTAACACTCTCAGCACTTGGGGTCCCTAGAGTGTTAGTGAGAGCATACCAGCTCTCGTGTTTGAATCCCTCCCAAAGTGATGGACCCGTTTTTTTTAGGATCGTGTATTGGTTACCCCACACATAAACGTCTCAGAACTGGACCGGATACCGTCGTCCTTCCCCGTAGGTGATTGCTTAAAATCCCTTCATGGGGTGGGTTTTTTGGTTCAAGGGACTCTAACCCCTGGCAGTGTACACTGTCTGTCCATGTCACAGACTCCGAGTTCGTTCTGTATCAGGAAAAAGTTTGCGATCCCATCCTCGCCAGTTGTCATTTTTGTATTTGCATTTGCTGTATTTTAAAATCTTATTCCATAGATTAAATATGTAATTGCTCATATCCACTCATATCCATGCATCAGAGGTAAGTCACACATGCACGCATACACATGCACACACACTCACATGCACGAATGCACACACACTTGCTTACACAAAACATGGACAGTATTTCTGCCTCATTAAAGAAAGACTCCTTCATGGCTGTGCTGTATAGAAATGACGGATATAATATCAGCACGTCTGCTCTGTGGCTCTACAAGTTGGCGAACAATTAAAATGGCATTTCTTCAAATCAAAACAAAACTCATTTGTTTAGCGCATTTCACAAACAATTGCCACAGCACGCGTCACAGAAAACTCTGGCCTTCAAAGTTGTGCCTTCATTATCACAACAATGAGTTGTGGCAGCATTGTGAGAATGTTGCACTGCGAGCAGCTTTGTTTTGGATTTGGATTTTGTTTTTGGGACAAGCCTTTGAGCATTTGCTTTATGAAATGGCTCTCAAAAGTTAGCGTGGGTCACCTCGCGTTACAGGCAAAAAATGATGTACGGGACCGCTTGTTTCATCTGGTCTCGGTCTGAGATGTGAGCCGAACATCCCTGCCGTTTATTAATAACACCACGGGCGTCTAAAACCAGCCCGCCTTGGGCAAGGTGTGGCTGTCAGCATTAATAACGTCTCGCAATACGAAGAGCCGCTCAATTCAAAAGTAGCTACTCTGCAAGTGTCGGATTTGAATAATGGTTTGTGCAACACATCATTTCGCTGCCTGTGAAAGAAGGTGAGGTGTGAGAAAGCAGCACTGGCTGCTGATTGGGGCAGAAGCTGAAGACTGGGGGCCCGCAGTTCAGCTATTGGCCTGGCGCAGACTCGTGAAAGCACACATCTGAAGTTGATTATCTTCGTCGACGTTTTTTTCTTCTTTATTTAAAAGCCAGTTTTGCGAACTTCTAATGCGCAATTTCCCCTTTATTTAAAGAAACAGATGGAATAGGATGACATTTCGGCAAATGGAACGACGGCCTCATCAGTCGTAATTGACGGTTGGTTTGTTCCCTTGTTTTTACTCTTTTTTAAACACTCTTCGGTAAGGACCCACTTGGGGCTTCCTGGGTCAATAGTGAGGGCGCATTTTACCCGCATGCTTGAATCAAGAGAAACCGCAAAATGAGAAAAAGAGGACGACACTTACAGCTGTGTGTGTGTGTGTGTTACATAAACACCGCTGATACCCCTTCATTAAAGATAATAAAGGGACTTAAAAGCAAGAGGAGAGCACGTCGCACGTTAAAATGAGGCTGCGCTCTTCAGCGTTTCTCCCACGCAGCTTTGTGTGTGTGCATCCCAGGAGTTCCCTGGCTCTGCGAACACTGAGAGGGCCGGTTCTCATTTCTTTCCCGATATCGGAATAAAAATTATATTGATTCATGCGGGGCGCATTTATGGCACAAAGTTGCCATGGCAGGAGTGGTCTACCCTGCTGTAAAATCCAGCTGTGTCATGAGCTGGTCTAGCTGGGTATGAGCTGGTCAACCAGCATGGCCAAGTTGGTCATAAGCTGGTCTAGCTGGGTATGAGCTAGAGTAGGCAGCTTGTCTGAGCTTGTCTGAGGTGGGGGGGGGGGGGGCGTCCAAAATGGTCTGGGGTCTGGGGGTCTTACCCACTCCCTCATATTAACGCAATGGAATCACTCAAACTTATTCCGTCAAGCATCCAATGATAGGTGTGCGGTTATCAGTCATAATTCATGCGTATATCCATTTTGTTTTCCATCAACGATATCTCAAGGTTACGTAATCTCATACTCGTATTTTGTTTATTCAATGAAATCTACAGTAGCCAGAGCTGTTACCACAAATGCTCAGTTTACAGATTCTATAAACCACAAGGATAATATTGCAGGTGATTATCTAAACCCCAGGCATACTAGCACGGTCCAATTAAAATAATGAGCATTGCAGTCATAGTCTTCTCAAGGAATTAAGAGTATTGTACCCTTTCAAACTATTTGTGCAACGACTTCTGAGAAGTGCATGAGAAATGAATAGATAGATGGATAGAGACAGAGAGAGGGAGAGATGGGGGGAGGGTAAGTGGGACCATTTTTAGTCAAAATACATCGTCTTTGCATTACAGAACATCCCTGACAGAAAACACAGGAGAACCCCCTGGGGAAAAAAACAACTATAACCAGCTACCAGCTGTTTCAAGATACTTGAGCTGGTCAAACCATGTTGAATATGGAGCTGATCTGAACTGGTCAACCAGCAACCAGCAGTTTCAAAACCTAGCTTTTTTTCAGCAGTTTGGGCCTTATTGACAACGCACACACAGTAC
Organism: Conger conger; assembly: GCF_963514075.1. Classification (NCBI taxonomy): domain Eukaryota; kingdom Metazoa; phylum Chordata; class Actinopteri; order Anguilliformes; family Congridae; genus Conger; species Conger conger. The sequence continues at coordinate 33,980,593 of NC_083762.1, read as the reverse complement.
AGTAAAAGTACAGCCATTAGTTGAGGTCAAACTCACACACTGTATGAACACAAGTCAGACCCACTGCCGGTTAGTAAACAAATAGGTGGAGAAAATAAGCCAGCAACGCTAATGCTAATGAGCACTAGCCTATGTTTGTGACTGGGGGCATAGTTGAGAAAGAGAGACAGAGGGAAAGAGAGGGAGGATGGGTACAGAGTGAGAAACAGACAGATACCAGTTTGCAGGAGTGGATTGCGGGGGTATAACAGCATGTGAATACCCTCAGAACATTCCTCAGTCATGGGAAAGAACTGGATTATTGTCCAGGGTTAACCAGACTGTCAAAAAGAATCAGTTCTGAGGCAGCAGACGTAACAGAATTGATTAAAGCGGTGTGTCCGGCCCTGATATTAAAAGCTACAGGTGGGATGGACACATCTTTTAACACAGGAGATGAGACCGGTTGGATCTCACAGGCGACAGTAACAGGGCATTTTTCAGCGAGAATACGGGTGGGCAGAGCAAAACCAATTTTCTCTATCCTATCTGAGAACAAACATCAACCTACTTTCTTTAGCAGCCATTCACCACACGCCATTCACGCAATCCTTTCATTAACACATGGCATAACCTCAGTCATATTTTCCCTTTACAGCTCCGTGTCCAGTCGATTCATCGACATTGTCAATTAGACAATCCATCTTTTCACAGTGGATTTGATGTATTTTCTTCAGTTTACAGCCCCCTGTTGAGGTAATATAACTGGGCTTTTCCCCTTCTATACACAACAAGACTCTCGCTCCGTTTGGTCGTCTTTTACATGAAGTGAAATTTTCAACGGCCTTCAATGAGTACCCTTTGTTAGGAATTCATAAACAACTGCGGTGTCACTGCGATCACGCATTCCATGAAAAGCGTTTGATTGTATCACGTTCTATAATCGAACACAAAAACATGATACTTGCGTGTGTCTACTCTAAAGTTGTAACACGCTTGCTTACAAATATTCCTGTGTTGTAAATACTGGGTCAATAGAGGTAAGGTCAATAGAGCACAGAAAAGTAATTGAATTTGAAAATAAATAACGTACCTTGACCCAGGTCTGGAATTTCCACGTATAATACCAGACGTGCATTTCACATATAATACCAAACGTTACCCAAGTTCACCAACATACAGTATTCAAATTTTCCCCTCAAACTTTAGCTAACGTCAGGTAACAGTCTGAAACAGAACAAAAATGGCTGCTAATGGGGAAAAAGCAGAGAGAACAAAAGTTGACAATTATATGTCTGCTATAATACAGTTGAATCAATGTAATATTCTTCTTATCTTTAAAAATAAATCACAGGTAAGCAACCAATAAGCTAGCCGGCACTGTTATATCTAAGTCGCTTCCAGTTGTATTAAAAGGGCGTTGGTGGCGAACTCAATGGAATGCTCCTTTAAACTCTTTTGATATAACCGTTTGCCACAAAAATAGTTTGCCGCGAACGTTGCCGGGAACAAACCTCTGCTGGTGCGACCGTGAGGACGAAGACATGGCAAGTCAGGGAGAGACTAACACTGCTGCCAAATTCATTGGTTGGAGGCCTGGGTCCGCTGTCACCCGAAGATTTATTTTACACCCCCGCTGCATTTTCTAGCTTCCTATAAGATCTCCCAAAAGCCGTGACAGAACATGTACCTCTCCCCCCCCCCCAGGGCACCCGAAAAATTGCTGCGCCCCTCATCTTGGACAGGTGTTACCACTTCAACTTTTCACACTGTATTTGCTGAGGTTGCACAATGCACAGCTATAGGAAAGCTCAATGCAAGAGGCCAAAAGGGCATGCCTCAAAACTTTATTTCTGTGAGAAAATATCTCCTGTCTCACTCTGCGGCATCATGTCCTTAGTTTTCCTCAAACACCTAATAGTCAATGCACGAAAGGTGTAAGATCACAAACAAATCCGGGTCAAAGACATTATTGTTTTGGATTCAAATACTTGTTTGTGCTTGATTGATCTTGCTTGTGCAATTGAGCCAATGAAGGGGATTAGATGGCAATGTTTTCAGAGTATTTCGTAGGTTCCAATGCAACAGACAAGCTCAGGAAAGTGCATAAAAGTAATCCAAAATAATTATAGATGATTTGATCCAGATCTAATGAATGGTGTGTGTGCCCTGTGATGGACTGGCGACCTGTCCAGGGTGTATTCCTGCCTTTCGCCCAATGTATGCTGGGATAGGCTCCAGCCCCCCCGCGACCCTGTTCAGGATAAGTGGGTTCAGATAATGGATGGATGGATGGATGATCCAGATCTGATCACAAATATTAGATATGCAGTATGTTACATATTCATTAGAATGTTTAACAATCACAAGTGGTAAAAGAAGGCAACAGAACATTCTAAAACACTGACTTAATTATTTTTACACTCTTCAAAGGGCTTAGGGAATTCATAGTCTATAATACAATAAACGGATGTATACAAGAGCAAGGTGACCAACCTGAGGAAATGATAAACAGGTGGAAAGGGAGTTAGTAATGAATTCTTAAAATGACAATGAAATTTAAAAAGAGGGTACGCACATGGTGGGGCACTTCACTGGTCGAGGATGGTCTCTTTTAACAACCTTTTATGGAACCTCATGATCCATCTGTGATGCAAATGTCTCTGCTTTACATAATTTCCATTTAAAAGCATATCAGGTTATGAACCAACCTTATGACACAATGACAGTACATAGAGCTAAATGAGAACTGCGTGTTAAGAAACCGAAACCACAAATAAACATTTTGCAACCTCTCAAGATACCTTTAGTGAACAATACACACTGTACAACAAACATGCAGAAGCCAGGTGGCCATATTGAGAGAAAAAGAAAGAGTAAATAGATGGAGGGTCAGTAATGGATTCTCAAGGAGGTGAAAATGAAATGAAGTAAATAAAAGGAAGCTGATGGATGTCTCGCGCTGGTGGTGTAGCCTACTGAGGCAATATGGGAAGAATAATCTGATGGGGATGAGTCATTTCTTTCTCATTGGACAGGTGTCCCAAGGGGAAGGGAGAGAGAGAGAGAGAGAGAGAGAGAGGTAGAGTGAGAGAGAGAGATAGAGAGAGAGAGTGGGAGAGAGGGAGAGAGAGAGAGAGAGAGTGGTAAGTCGATGTCCCTTGCCGAGGCCCTGCTCCCATTAGGCCTGCATCTCGGGGAAGATTAATCGAACCCTCGGCCGCATGTGCAAGCATTAGTCAGTGGGTTCTTTCGCTGATATCAAAGAGGCTCCAGACATTTTTTTCTTCTATGCCCTCCCCTACGTACTCTGAGGTCGTTCGCAGCATGAAATTCGAGGGGGGGGGGGGGGTTGAGAGATTCAGGCTCCGAATACAGAAATACATAAGGGACGAGATAAAGGGAAAAGAAAGGAGGTGCAAGGCTCAGATAAGAGGTGTCTTCATCCCAGATTAGGATCTGTCAGAGTGATCAAGGGATGGGAGTACAAAAAGAAACAAAATGTCCTTCTTCATGCATCCACACTGGCATTCTCAGGTACATCCTTATTTCTTTTATTTTTGCCTGATGATATTTTGCCACTGTTTGCCCATGTCCACAAAAACCAATGCGCATATTGCGGAAATATGGATTCGGCATTGCACAACATTACACATACATATAATAAAATATTTGGTGGTGGATGTTTACGAGGACAAATTGACAGCTCAGCCCTCACCCCTAGACGATCTGAGAGCACCGTTTGTTGAAGTACTGAATGTGTTGAAATGACAGCGGGGATGACTGCACTGCGGGGTTTGTGTGCGGTAATCGTGGGGAGCTTGTCAGGATTACTGAATTCCACTGAGTCACCATGACTCCATGTAGCTCATAAACCGATAATCACTCACAGAAATCCCTGGGTGGTTAACCTCCCTTGGTCCTTCCAGCACTAGTGGCTGGCAGTTGCCAAGTATTAGATAGACATTGATATTTCAGTGTAGGGGACATGGGATGGGGGAGATGAAACTCACACGACAAAACAACTTGAACAAAAACATTGTACATACACATCCTAAGTAATTCCCCAGTGCTGAAACAACTTGAACAAAACACATTGTACATACACATCCTAAGTAATTCCCCAGTGCTGAAACAACTTGTACAAAACACATTGTACATACACATCCTAAGTAATTCCCCAGTGCTGAAACAACTTGTACAAAACACATTGTACATACACATCCTAAGTAATTCCCCAGTGTTGAAACACCTGAAGACCTTTCGTTCCATACTCTCATGGGCACTCAAGTCTGCTTTTGAATATTACCACTACCTGGTCAAAGGTAGCGAGGGTTGATTTTGTGGTATAGCTCATTGTGGTATAGTTGTACAACTACTGTGGCTTTAAAAGATATATCAAAAATTATCTAGAATCATTTTACAAATCATTATTTGGAGAGTTACATTGGGCTCCAGAATTACCTTAATAAAAATGGTGAATGTTAATAGCTGTATTATTTTTTTAGTTTAAAGCACTCTTTGTGCCAATAATTCCGGAGCCCACTGTATGTGTGTTGCTCACACTTGGAGTCAGAATCTGGCAGAGAGCAGGCCCTGGGTAAGTCAGTCCGCCACATATTAATTCAACAAATCCCTTCAAGTAATAAAAAGATGTATTTACACTCACCATTGACAGGATGATTTCTTACAAGAGGAAATAAAAAAATAAATTCCTGCGACTAGGTCTGATACAGGGCCATGTTTGATTGACTGATTACAATACTTTCATTGAGATTGTAGCCACCTTTCATTAAGTCATCACCTCTGCGTGATGTCAGCAGAAGCGGCTTTGTGATTGCAGTTCTCTGGGTTCAGATAATACACAGGGCTGATTACGCTATTGGTAGTAATGAAGTGATTCGCACGGCAGCTCTTTGTGACCAGGCGCTATCACAGAGACAATGCCTCTGAATTCATTTCCGTCATGTACTGCAGATAAATAAACGCTGAATTTAAAATAATAATAATTTGGGCCCGAACGGTCTTTTTAAAAGCACACTCTCTGCCTCATCATTGTAATTTGGCAAAGCAATGCAGACGAACGTACATAATTTCCCAGGGGTAAACAGACTTAAAAAACAAAGATGAAATAAAATGTTCTTTTCTTTATTATTTATTTTCTTCAACAGCGAAGTTTTTATTACATTTCCACATGGAAATGTAATGCGGTAATGCAATAAAGAAGTAAATCTTTAAAATATATTTACAACGCATGCTAACTATAATATCTACAACCTAGGAACCTGATTTGGACAAGGATGCAGAAGTTTAGGCCATTTTATTCAGGGACTCACATTTAAAAAGGCCAAAAATGAGAATTGCTACATTACAAAACCCTACATAGACTTTAATAACATTTGTGCAACTTACTGCAAAATTTTAATGGCTTTAAAAAGGGAATAAAGTTTCCTAATTGAGTGAAATGTAATTATCTGCCATTGAAGTCCTCGGGGTATTTTACCCACTTTGCTTTTCATTTCTCTGGAAGTCACATGTCTCCTGACAAAACGCCGACTTCCTGTAGCTAACAGATGTGTCCCCGTTGGCTCCACTGAGCCTGCTGCAGTGTACTTCTCCGCAACAAAATAAACGCACCCCTCGAAAAAAGCACTTACCACATTACTGAGCAGGCCCATCAAACTCCAATTAGCATTAAGTGGATTTACATGCGCGGGTCAGATAATTAGCTTTAGGGGGGAAAAATGGAGGCATTATCACCAAGTTGTATCTGAAAGAGCGGTAAAGAATGGGGATGATGGTGATTAAATCGAGCGGGCTCGTGGAGATGGATTAAAACTGACATGCTGTTGCTGCAGGATGAGGCGCTTCATTTCCCTTCTTTCTCTCTTTATTTTTAGCGTCACCCCACAACCCCTGACCTCTGCCCCCCCTTCCCCCCTCACCCCCTCCCTCAGGTAAGATTCTTGATTCTTGTCACTGTAGCCCATTGGTTAGCTCTAGTTGCTAACTGCATTCCTCAATAAAAATAGTCAAATCAAAATTGTGGGATAACTCAGGATCAGGATCATTCAGGAACTTGGGATCACTTGCGTGACCACTCATAGGTACAGAAGCTTCCAGTCTCACCTGCTGACACTTACAGGAAGGGCGGGGGCATCAATGCTGTTACCCTGGCTGTGTGGCTAACAGCGAGGCGCCACAGTGCAGTTCTGAGTGGTGTTCCTACAACATCCACCTTGTTTTATTTCTTATGCAAGACCTTTATCTCATTTTGGTCTAATGCTAATCGGTAATTATAGTTCATCTCAATCTGAGGAAGTGGCTTTTCAGCCCTACCTTGTACAACAGGCCTGCGGGTCATTATCTGATATTTGATTATAGATAAAAGCAGAGAGTCTGGCCATAATCATTGTTCTTAAAAGTCGATAGAAAAAGCTATAAATGATATCTCACAACCTGCGTTCATACCAAGATTACAACACACGGTTATCAGAATTCACCTAGCTGACAAACTGAGATGGGACTGCTATCAGGTCGTACTGAATGGATCTGCCATGGGTGTGACTATGACCTGGCATGGCTGAATCGCTCCTCATTGTTTATAAAAAATAGATATGTATTACAAATACACTCAGTGAGCACTTTATTTTGTATTCATTAGACCAATTTCTTTGACATATTAAATCTTCTGCTGCTGGAGCCTATCCACTTAGAGCTCTTCTGCATACCACTGTTGTAAAGCATGGTCATTTGTGTTACTGTCACCTTCCTCTCAGCTTCGACCAGTCTGGCCTTTCCCTTCTGTCTTCTCTCATTAACAACACTTTTCTGCCCATAGAACAGCTGCTCACTGGATGTTTTTCTTTTTTTGTGCCATTCTCTGCAAACTCTAGAGACTGTTGTGCGTGAAAATCCCAGGAGATTAGCAGTTTCTGTGATACTCAAACCACCCTATCTTTACACTATGATTGTTATTGTAATATCCATGATGTATGAGACAATATCCATGAATGTAGGGCAGCCTGTAGCGTAGTGGTTAAGGTACATGACTGGGACCCGCAAGGTTGGCGGTTCAATCCCTGGTGTGGCTGCAATAAGGTCCACACAGCCATTGGGCCATTGAGCAAGGCCCTTAACCCCGCATTGCTCCAGGGGAGGATTGTCTCCTGCTTAGTCTAATCAATTGTATGTCGTTCTGGATAAGAGCATCTGCCAAATGCCATTAATGTAATGAATGTCATCACTGAAACTGTTATTAAAAGTCCCTTAATGAATTAGCATTGCAGCATTTGGAGTGAACACTAGGCATTGGCAAGTAGTTCATGTTTGTTTCACTTTTTAAGTCACATTAACTATTTTCAATTGAAAAAATGTCCTTAGAGAAACACATTTACCTTACAGCTGTAAATTAAGCTGCATGCTCTTCTATTCCCAAGTAACAGTGCTTAGGGCTATTTTAGATTTGTTCTTGTGTCCTAAATGCTTGTAAGATGCATGTTTACGCGAGTCTGTTTCAGTTGTTTCTAACAAACATGTTTTTCATCTGGGCAATTGAGATATTGAAATGAAACCCATTTAATGCATATAGTGCCGACTGTTTTATAATTAAAGTCACCTATGCCTTGTAGCAATACATAATGGATGTAATAATGGAAAAAGCAATGGAATGGGAGCTCCAGGCCCAATTCACACTTTTCATGAGTGGGCGTGGGTCGAGCTTATTTAAACACATTCAGTGCAATTCAGAATTGGCCCACCCATTTCACAGTTGTACCATGGTCGCAAAGATACTGTGGGAATAGGACAAAATTCAAAGAAGGAAACTTTTATCAAACTCTTAAAAATATATGCAACCGGAATTCAATGAATATTTATTCAGCGGCAAAATATACTTAACTTGAATTCAGTGGGGCGGCACAGATGGTGCAGTGGATAGCACTGCCGCCTCACAGCAAGGAGGTCCTGGGTTCGAATCCCGGTCGGCCGGGGCCTCTCTGTGTGGAGTTTGCATGTTCTCCCCGTGTTTGCGTGGGTTTCCTCTGGGTACTCCGGTTTCCTCCCACAGTCCAAAGACATGCAGGTTAGGCTAATTGGAGAGTCTAAATTGCCCGTGGGTATGAGTGTGTGAGTGAATGGTGTGTGTGCCCTGCGATGGACTGGTAACATGTCCAGGGTGTATTCCTGCCTTTTGCCCAATGTATGCTGGGATAGGCTCCAGCCCCCCTAAGGCCCTGTTCAGGATAAGCGGGTTAGGATAATGAATGAATGGATGAATGCATTCAGGGGATATTCAGCTGTGCCAATGGACGCCAGGTAAACTATGTGCATAGGCTATGTATAAGCTATTTCACCCTGGGTGAGTAAATGTGAGCATTTGATCATATGAATATTTCATATGATAATCAATTGGCCATTTAAAAATAGGGTTTGTTTTTTCTTTTTTTTCTTTCCCATAGGCTGGTCTGTTTACCATGCCTGTCCATATAAATAAAAGAACATAATGAAAGTATCTAAATGACGGTGTCCTATAGGGGCAGGAATCATATGTTCAGGCTATCCATGTGACCATCTCCAAAACCTTGTATGCATTCAGAAGAAATCAAGGTCAGATGCCTTGCTCAGGGGCAAAACAGTTGAGCCACACATGGCAATCAAACTCCAAAACCCTCAGTTTGCAAGTCCAACCCCTCAAAGGCACGTTGTGTCAAGAGTTTTGGTCCAATTTGCAGAGCTGTGTAATTACTCTCTTGTTATACCAAAAGTGTTTGAATATTTGAATATAAATATGATTCAGAAGACTGACCGGCACACCAGCACAAATCTTCTTGGCCAGTAAGTTCAGTAAAATAGTTAGCTAACATGTTTACATTTCATTGGCAGTTTGGGATTATTTAAATAATTTCATTTATTATAGTCATGATGGTGACTAGGTGGCTATCTTGTATGGATATTTTGTCCGACTACTAAATCAATATCTGTTGTGAGAGATACAGGCACACATTTCATATTTTACACTGAGCTGAATGGATTGTGGTATGTGTGATAGACTAGATCAGGGGTCGGCAACCCTGGGGAGAGCCGCAGGGTGTGCTGGCTTTCGTTGTTACTTGGCATTAATTGATCAATGAAAGCCGTTGATTACACAGTTAACTCACCTCACCTGGTTTCTTGGGTCTGAATCGGTTGCTTATTTTAAGGTGGAGACGAAAGCCAGCACACCCTTCGGCTCTCCAGGACCAGGGTTGCCGACCCCTGGACTAGATGCAACAAAGGTCTCCTATCCGTGAAGACCATTTTGCATTTCAACGTTGACACTTGCTGGTTGGCACTTACTTCATGCCTGTGTTTTCTGTGCAGGCAACTCTTCATTGTTGCAGGCTTGCATCTTAGCTTGCATTCTAAGATATTCATCATTAATTGTATTGCTTTGTTTTCTTTCGCATCATTGCTTAGTCTAACAATCCACCCATTTACATACTAAACGTATTCCTGCTCAGGGTCGTGAGGGGAGCTGGGGCCTATCCCAGCATGCATTGGGCGAAAGGCAGGAATACCCCCTGGACAGGTCACCAGTCCATCACATGGCATACTCACCAAACACTCACACACTTAATATCTAGGGGCAATTTTGACTGTCCAATTAACCTAACTTGCATGTCCTTGACTCTACAAGGAAACCGGGATACCCAGAGCAAACCCGCATATTGCCGTGTTAATATCCATAATGTTCCATGACCTCCTGCCTTATTGCCTCATTAGAATGCACCCTCTGGGTTGTTGTCATGTCAACAATATAATGTAACTCAATACAATAATGGTTTTCATATCTGATGATCTGGTGTAAATCAGAAAGACGGTCATGTTACACCATAGATACCCCAGATAGATTTACACTCCAGCTGTTACACTGCAATTCTGTTCCTTAACCAAACATGGCTAGTATTACAGATAGCAACCACATGTACCTTTATTATACTGCATATCTGCATGAGAAATGCTATCCATTTATATAGTGACACAATGCTCCCCCAAAGCGCTGTAATTCAAATCCAAAGTCCTGGAGCACAGAATCAAAATAACTAAATGTTCAAATGTCTACATTGTACTTATTTCACATGCAATATATGTGGCAAATGTGTATAGCTCTCTGTGACACCTACAAAGCAACCTACACCTAGTTTATGGATATTTATATTTGAGAGGTAATGCGTATTATTTAACAAGATACGTTATTTTTGCCCACCCCTGGGTCTCACAAAGAAACCGCCTCTCCATTTTAACGCTGCGGCCAGATCTGTTACAAACAAAGGAAACAGCCTGTTTGCTATGTCGCGGCTGATTTAAGCTGCAGCTCCCGGATGAAAGCAGTGTTGGGGCTGTAGGGGCCTCCCCCTGCAGTAAAGACCCTTGTTGTGGTGCCGTGTTGCGACAGCGTCTGACACGAGCCCGCTAACGGCGCCAAACACTCGTTCGTTGGGCTGGCCTTTGAGGCGCCCGAGCCGCTCTGAAGGGGTATTGATCTCCCGCGGCCGCTGTGAGATTGAACCGGCCCCGACGCTGCAGATGCTGATATGATATTGATTCTTCCCAATGCGCTCCACAGAAGTCTCCGTGCCCCCCTGGAAAACAAGGCCACCGTCTCCTGCATAATTCGGCTTTTTAAAAGAGGGCTTTGACGATGTCGCCGTGTGACGCCGCTACAAAGCCCGTCGCACCTTTTGAACGGGAGCCGCGTTGCAGGTTTCCAAAGCTCCGTGCGTGGGCTTCCGTCCTCCGTGCTTCCGTCCTCTGTCTGCCGTCGACTTACAGCTCCAATGTGTCATTAAATAGACCGAAACACATTCACGTTGTGAGATGAGAAAGGGTGGACACATGGCAAATTAAATGTAAAAAGTGCTGAAGATAAATTGCCACGTATGCCACATAGCAATGTCTTCGTCACACTTCCCACTGTATGTCATGTCACATAACAGTCTAACAGTTCAGGTGTGGCTTTAGCGCTGGGCTACATTACATACAATAGAAAATCAGGAAGCCTGGACAATGATATGCTCCTTACCTTCAATAGAGACAATGTTTTTATCCCAGTGGATCTTTGCCAGGTCCCTTCGTCACAGGGATGTCTTGTTTGGAGTGTAATGAGGGTGGGTGTCAGGCTTCAGAACAGAGGAACTAATAGCAACCAGGAAATAGACTGAATGAGAGTCTTTATTAAACAGTTGGCAGGTCAGGCAGGGAATGGTCAAAGGCAGGCAGACAGGAATATCAGCGGTAAGCCGGCAAAGGTCAATGATACAGGCAAAGTTCTAAACATGGGACTACCATTTACATTTACATTTACATTTTTATACCAGACACAGCCGGGATAATCCAGAATGTGGTCGGGGTCACAGACAAAAATCTATATACAGGAAGGCAATCAGAACAGGCAGAGGTACAGAATGTAATCTAAAACTCGTAAAGTGAAAGTCCAATCAAAGTCCAGTAACAGCAGATCAAAACACAAGCAGATGGATAATCCAAGAAGCAGAGGTCAGGGTACAAGAAACGGGTCAATACACAGAACAGACAGGCGGAAAAACACTGGAAAGAATGGCAAAAACACACTACAATCTGGCAAAGGAAAATAGGTGTGTGTATATATATATATATATATATATATATATATATATATACACACACAGACAAAACAATATACACTGAAATGACAAGCTGGTGTGTGTGAAAGCGGAGAGCAGGTAACGAGATAACAAGATGACACGACTACGTCGGGACAAGAAACAGAAAATACCTAAGGAAGCAGAGAAACGCTAAGATAGGGGAATACAGAACATAACAGGTGGGAGATAAGTAGTGTCGTGTCAGATGGTGTGTGGGAGCAATGCACTGCCCATAGGGGCTGCCATCTTTGACGAGAACAGGAGTGCGGTTTGCTGTGACTGGCAAAGGCGTGGCCGAAATGACACTTATCCAACTCCACGGTCACCACCTGCCACAACACCGCCCCCCACCTGACACGTCCATTGGAATGTTCCACTCACGGTCTTTACATTGCATTTATTGCATTGGGCCTATTTTATGCTTTTTCATATTTTTCAACTTCATCACAGCCCCATTTTCAAATACATGATTGAATAAGTTATCACCATATACTGTAAGACTAATTATATATCCTCTTTCTGCAGCTCATTGAAATAACATGATTTGTTATCTTTTGATTAATCCGAGGTATAGAGCGGTTTCAGAAGTGTTGTACCTGTGCAGCTAGCACCAAAAACTATGCAAATGCTACCTTGCCTCGTTTTCAGTGTTAATCCCTCGGACAACACCTTCAGAGACCTGGGGGTGGGGGGGTGGGGGGGTGGGGGGGCGGTCAATCCTTATTGAATCAGAGAACATGGCTGCAGCCTCTCCCGGTATGAGATTCCATATGCTTGTCAGACTGATACATTATCAATGTTCCTTTCCATGCCTTGTTCTGTTCAATTATTTAAATCCACAGGTCAGTTGAGCTGCTTCAATCCTCTGAAAAAAAGACGCCAAAAAATTATATAATCATGCAGCTGGGATTGAATTTTCTATCTTCTTGAATTAGCATATCTTAATATATTTCTCTTATTCTCCTTCTTTCATTACTCTCTCTCTTTCGTTCTCTCTCCTTCCTCTCCTTGTCTCTCATTGGGTAGCATGCACGGGTGTTGGTGAAGGGGGATTGAAGGGTTAACCGTAGCTGTTCGGGGGAATAAATTAGCAGCAAACAATTACAGATCACAGAGGTGGAAAACAAAGTTCTCACACCAGTGGACATCCTGAGATGGGGACGAGGAAAAAAAAGTGTGAACGGCGCACAGCAGGAGATTGTTTACGTATGCATTTATTCATTTATGCTAAACCAGCTGTTTGGAACACTATTCCGCTTTACGCTATCATGTTCTATTCATTACGTCAGCCCCTGAGGTAAAAATTTATTTCCCAGAGAAGACATATCACTTACCCTTTGTTTTAGGGGAAAGATTCGGTCTAACCTAAATGCTGCTGTGAGTGATGAATTTTGCAGTCGTACCTTAGGTTTCTTGTTTTTATTTGTGCACTTTGTCATGATTCTAGTCACTGATATGATAGGAAAAATATTGTGAGTCACAAAAATATGATGCTTAAATTTGTTGGTGAGGGTAAGAGTATAGTCAAAGTGCCAAAAAAAGTATGACAAACTGAATTTTGGCCTTGGTTTCTTCTCTGCTTCTCGCAATCGACAGAAAGCAACAGATTCTTTCTCGACGCACTTTGGTCTTCAAATGAGGGAGAATGGGCGAGGTTCTGTCCACACTCATAAAAAAGCGAGAGGAAAAGAGGAAAGAACAAAGGAAGGAGAAGAATGAAAGAACCTCAGCGAACTACTACCAGAGTCAAGTCTAGGTCAAAAAAGGATGAGGTTAAAAACCATAAATGCGCATGAAGACATAAATATCCTTCATGCAAAAGCCAACTCATTGGACCGAGACGTAAATCTCAGGGTAGAGAGGGAGAGGAGATATATGGGCTTTCAGTGTGGTCCGGACTTGCTCCGTTGCCGTTCCTGTCTCACAGTGTAACACAAGCTCCTCTCCGTCCAGCCCCTCACTGTAACTTCCCCCCGTTTACCAGCTGAAAACAATCTTATGGGTTTTTTTTTACTATTATTATTTCAGTCCAACAAGCTGTATAGTTTTTCTGTTCGGGGAAAAATTATGTTGGGCCGTAATGACAAACTTTCCCGGTCACTGCACATGGATGTGTCCACGTGCCTGAGGCTGCACAGCTTTGAATTAATCGTGCAGAAGATATTTTTTTGTATTGGCAGGTCGCTTTCGAACTCAGGCTTGAATGGATAGATTGGAAGTCACCGTTAATTAGAAATAAACTACCTCCTCTTCTTTCTTTGATGTCCCAGATGGTCGCATTCTGCCGATATCCAATCATGTGCTGTGAACTTCCATTACGTTATTCACAATATTTACTTGTGCTTCATTTATTTCTATGTTCTTTTACGTTTGTGGGGGAAAAAGGCCACTGCTGAGATGTCTGCCGAAAAGCAGAGCATTGTGGGATATAAAAGGCTCTTTGAAAAGGCTTCGTGAGCTCCGGAGATGGCCCCTCGCTTGGCCTAACGTTCTTCCCTCAGGAGGATAGATAAGCTCTTTCCGCACAGAGAAGTTGCCCTGGACTTGTTACCATAGTAATTACCCCAGTTTAAGGGAGGCCGTGTGAATTAATAAGGCTGAGGCCGAGGTGGAAAAAAGAGCCGGAGCTCTCGGGAGTCTCCGTTTCCCTCCAAGCACTTCAGGGCTAATATAGCAACTGTATAAATGTTTACTTCCACCGGAATTAAATCAACATAATGCAATTAAAACAGCATAGCAACAAAAACAATCTTAATTTGGATTTGACCTGGTCATCACCACGGCTGAGAATGAGTGCACAAAACCTTTTGTCTAAAACTTAAAAATTTGAACCATAAGTGTCTCATTCCTGCGTGGGGTTTTCGCAAGAACATTTTTTTTTTTCAATCACCACCAGAAACTATTATTTCTCATTTCACTCTGTAGTCTCTCACATCAGTTTCAAGAGGGTCCCAATAGTTAATTCCTTGCAATTAATTCCTTGCACTTACAAAGCGCTTTTCTCACCAGCTGGTGACTAAAAGTGCTTTACAGTGCATTTGTAAAGCAAAAGGCCCACTGAGGGTCAAATACGCCCACTGTGGGGCACTCCCATTTCTCTCTCATTAACTTCATCTGCCTCCTGTTTTCTTATGGCTTGATTCGAAAGATTGTGTGTGTGTGTGTGTGTGTGTGTGTGTATGTGTGCATGTCTGTGCTTGTCCCTATGTGCGTCTCCACAAATGTATGTTTGCGTTGTGTTTGTGTCACCAGTAGCCATAATCTACTCTGCACTAATGCCAAACTGCTGAAGTTAAGCACGTATTGGTTTTTATATTACTTGGCTGAGAGGCCTCTGGGGAAAATAATGGTGAATCCAAAAAAAGAAATGATTTTCAGTGACTACTTTTAATTCTGATTCTCTACAGGTTCTCTTCATACCCTGGCTACATAATCCCTTTCAGTCTTAGTCACACTGATACTCCAGGTCATGACTGTGTAAAACAGCCTTGAGTTCTTAGTTGACCTACTTGGTTATTTTTCTTAAATGTGAGTATGTGTGGGGGGTGAGTGTAATGTTGCACCGTTAGAGTATTAAAATGTCTACATTGAAAATAAAACATGCCTGTTTTAACGATAGGGTTTTACGGATGAGGTAATATAGTACGTCTACTGCACAAGGCAAAAACCTGGTATAGGCAGGGACAGGATCAACGCAGTAGCATGGGGTTATCTAAAGCATTGTACAATTGATGCGTCTCTCTCACCCATTCACACACTCACATAGCAACAGCGATTGGCTGCCATGCAAGGCCCCAACCGCATCAGGAGCAATTGGGAGAAGGTAGGGACACTGCAACACACCCAGGGCGGGACCAAACCGGCAAGCCTCCGACTGCCAGACGACTGCTCTGACCTCTTGAGCCAATGTCGCCCAAGGTGTGAATGACCCATTGTGTGTTGAGCTCTAGAGTGAGGTTTTTGATGGTTTCGCTACGGAATACCCACAAGAGACAACCATAAACAAAATGGAAGAAAGGGTCTTTCTCTCCTCCCACCTTTTTCTTAAACAATTTTGGAAAGGACTCGCCAGGAATAACCAACGCTGTTATGGAAACGGGAAAACATCACAGGTCTAATTTAATAAAAGGTTCTTCAGTGTATGCCTCTCATCCAGGTTTTTTTTCCCGTGTTATAAATACACATCATAAATAAATCCAGGAAGTGGTGGTTCTGAATAAGCAGGGATGTGTTCCTGGAATTCTGCATGCTGGCTGCTGGCACAAGCACTGCCTGGAAATAGCAACTGTATTGGAATTGTTCAATTAGTGCAAAGAGAGGCCTGTGAGTTTTCCAATTCCCATGAAAATATTAATATACTGTTCTGTACTGCACTATTCACGCAATTGCATTGGTCACAAAGGAGACAGATATACAACTGGCATATGCCAAATTATTTTACTCTGAATAATTTTTCCCATAGGCCTGAAAATCCACAATTAGTTGTTCACTTCCATCACTTTACAAAACTTAATTAGAAAATTATGTTAAGGGAAGGGAAATCTTCAGATGCGTTCCTAATATTAAAATGTGCAGGTGCAACTAAAAGCCAGTGGAAAAGATAAGTTCCCTTTAAAAAGAGAGAAAAGACTGAAGTCGAAGAAAAATGATAAGACCTTTCGAAGCATCTTCCCAGACGTTATTAATTGGAGTACATTGTGTTTGTAGAAAGCTGGGACAAGCTCAATGCCATTTATTGAGTCTGAAAGATGAACTAATTTACTAGTGCTGCTGACATACTTGTACGAAAGGGGATAGAATTTCCATCAGCATGCAGTGGGAAAGTTTATTCTGCACACCTGACTTTAATTCAAGAGACGTGCCGCAAATATTCCACTGCTCTGAAAGAAAATTTTCTTTCGACAAATGTTCACTGCGTGGAATATCCTGAAGTAGTTCAATCCCTCTCTCACAATGTCAAGATAACACCCAAACCCTCTGACATTAAGGTGAGAAGACCAGCTGAATTGAATTGAATTGAATTTCTGAAGAAATTGGCAGAATGTATTATGTGATTAATATGAATTCCCCTCTTTCATCACATGCTACAGTAGCTACCACTTAATAGTGAACTTTTAGCTATAATAATCAGGAGGTGTGCAGGGTGGACCCAAGCGGACGACCAGGAGGCAGGAGCAGGAACAAAGAAGCGGAACACAACGTTGATAAACTAAGGAGACAGCAAATAAGGCCTTTAGAATTATTGTTATATGCCTTGTTATTCTTTTGTAGTGTTTATTCCAAGTAGAAATATGGATATTGTAGGCAATGCTATCCTGGGCTAAAATGCATATGAAACAGCTCTGGCCATTTTATAGAGAGCTCAAAAGGCCTGGAAAGTAAGAACTGTTATATCTTGAAGTGGCTGGTTAGGGGTAGCAGTCTTAAAAAATCTGAATGTTTCTTTCAGCATTTTATATATTTTTGGTTTGTTTAATTATGAGCTGATTCTTATCCTTCTGCTGCAGCACAAGCTAACCAGAAACCACTTGGGCACTTTACCTCTTGATATGGCTGTTTGGTGTAATCCACCTTAACGTTATATGTTTTTGTTACTCTCTTGATAACAGCCTGCGCTAAACCTATTCATGAATGACTCGAACATGCTGACCTTGTGTGTGAAAAGGCAAGTGCTGATTTCATTAACAGACCTGAGCCATGGGAACAAGCACAACTACATTTACGGCTTGTTCCTCCACTGACCTGTCCCAGCAGGGGAGCAGCTTTCACAAGTGCATACATTTACTGAAAACAAGCCCACGGCGATGCCTTGCCACACACTACTCTCTGTCCACACGACTAAGCATGGATTGGATTGCAAACACATATTTTTTTACATGTGTTTGTTTGTTTGTTTAATTCCTCTGTCTTTTGTGGCCTATTTTCGTCTTTCCTGGGGGCATGAGGGCTAACACCGGAACGCCCTCGTATTAAAGCTGACCTCTGAGAAGTGGGGGTGGGAGGTGAAAGGTCACAAGGGGGAAAGCTCAACAGATAAATCATCAAGCCTGTCAAAAACGGGACGATATGATGAACTCAAGGGTCTTTTCAAAGTTGTTTCAAGTTGCAGTGGGGGGGATGATTTTTCACGTAAGAGTGCATTGATCATGGTATGTGTCAGGTGTTAATTGGATACTGAATATGACAGTGTGAGTCTGCGGTGCATGTCTGCGCTTGTGCGTACGTACTGTAGCGTTCCTCGGTGACAGTAAGATGGAGTAGATGGAGTTTCATTGCACTCTTCCTGACCATGTGACCCCTGTCTCCCTCCGTTCCTCCCACAGTTACAGTAAAACTTCTCAACCCCTCTTTCTCCCACGATTACAAGAAGACTGAGGGGTCAGATCAGTCAGGCTTCTCCTCCGCTTTGAGGAAACACGTCTCTTCCGCCAGGCTGTCAGTATGAGAGAGAGTGAAGACCTATGGAGTCCCTGTTTGTCTCTCACTCTCCGTCTCCGGGCTCCCATCTCAACTTCCGTTTACTGGAGTTTGGTAAATCTCTGATTGGCAGACTGTCTCTGTCCACATAGTACAGTTGTTCATCAGTCAAAACAGTTTGGAACGGTGCCCCTTAAACTTCCATCTTTAAAAAGTATGCAACCTTAAAAAAACTGCAATTTCTACTTAACAACAGCATTTACATTACAGTTATTTAGCACTTTTATATTAAAAAACAAAGCAATGTGGGGTTAGGGGCATTGCTCAAGGGCCCAATAGTTGTGCAGATCTTATCGTGTCCCAGTCATTTGCCTTGACCACTTGGCTGCAGGCTGCCCCCACTGCCCTATTTGCTGAAGGAAAGAAATTAGGTCCAATAATATGGTACGTTGAACTCAAAACAGATACAGTTTTTAACACTAGCACAAGAAGCACATGTAATTGGCCATAATGCCGGTTTGCATCTTCAATCAGTTAGCAACTGTATAACTTAATAGTAGTCTTTATATTTTCTTATTCATCTGATAATAACAGTATCCCTGGACTACATTTCATTAAGCGCATTATGACTATGCCTCACTGAGTAAAGTGGTACAGAAAGCCTTTCAATTAGCACTGGAGTCCATGACTACATTTTATTAAAGGCAGCAGAGTGGGAGCCCATGTTTCATTAAGTACAGCAGTGCGGTGCGGCATTTCATTACGTCCCCCCATAATGAAACACATGGTTCCACTTTAGGCTGGAGAATTCCCTTTAAACGCCTTCTGTCTGGCCAGGTGGGATAACTATTAGATATGTTAATGCAATCCAAAATTTTAAGTGGAAAAGTAATCTGGAAGATTAACTCAGGTGAAGTCCACGGGGTGGGATTTCAAATCCCGCAGCAATACTCTTAAACCCTCTTTGTTTTGCTTATAAATCGTTCGCTCAATACTGCGTCACATAATATCATAATATTATTGTTGGTCATGAATCAATATCCCGTGAACTGCGCCTTTCATCCGAAAGATTTTACAGAAAAATGACGAGGCTGTATGCTGCGAGTGAACGCCAGTGTACCCATGGTGATGTGGTTGTCGCTGCATGACAGGTGCACAAATAATAGCAAACATAATAATGCATTGACCTGAGCAATGATAAACAATTGAGTGTCCTTCCCTTAATACTTCATTTTTGCAAAGAATGAGAGAGCAAGACGTAATGAAAAGGGGGAGGAAACGAGTGCTATACACAAGGAAACTGCGGTCCCTCTCTTTAGAGAAGCAGTTTATTTTCTCTCTCTGATTAGCCGGCGAGATTTGGATGGAAAGAATAACAGGAAATGGATAAAGGGAGCTTTTGACAGACAAGCAGAAAGAGCACAGATATTATGCCGGAGGTATAATGAGGATTAATCAGGATTAATTCACTCCTGGCTAGAACAGAGGAGCTGCCATCTGGAAACGGGCTGATTAGGGGTACGGTGGCTCCTGACTTCATGACCGAGAGCCTGGTCACACGGGCTAGGCAGTGAACTCAGCCCCGCCTGCGTTCATTCAGCCAGCAGAACCAGCACACAACTCTGACACTATTTACATCAGTTTGCCTGGCAGGAACAGGCAGGTGGGGGCTTGAATTTTCACGCTTACTTTTAGTAATTTATTTTCATACTGCATTTACCAGAGTCTTATCCAGAGCAGCTTGCAACATAGCGTGCAAAATAAGGTTAAAAGAGCATTTTTTGATGCAAAAACACAATTAAATCATAACTGTATAGTGAATGGGGATTATGAATCCAGCTCTAATTTACAAGTATCAGACGTGGCAGCATATTTACTCATCTTAGAGGATCTCAGTGTTCCAACAGGGAGATGGTCCCATAAATTTAACTGGAGATTTGAAAAAAAGAATTGGTAAAATATGATAAATGTTGTCAATATGTCAAAATTCTTTGAAGGTGACAAGAAAAGCCAAAGAAAGAAAGAAAAATAACTTGACACATTTTTCCTATTCGGTTAACCAGGCCTGGACAGACAGACTGCCGCTTCTCAATCAACCAGAGCAGGCGCTCTCCCGCAATGAAGCGAGGAATGCTCAGCCGACTGTAGCTCTTCCTGGCAACGATATTAGGCTTCGACAAAGATAGAGACAGCATTTCTGTCAATGGACCAACAATGCAGAAAGGCAGGGCTTCAGCCTTTCAGAAGATGGCCAATAACTCTGATATGCAGGATATCACACTTCCATCAACTAAATGAGTGAACGAATATCTTTGCAAATAAGGCAATCGTTTGTATAATGCTGCGCCTTTCAAACAGTCGTCTTATGCCTGAGCTTGAAGCACTAGTGAAACAAAAACAATGCCAGGAGTAAAAACGCATTGACAGAATTTAGGAAGAGCCAGAGTAGACGTAATTAAAATACAGACTCCAGATGAAAGCTCATCCGGGCGGCTGTGTATACTCACTCCTCCTGCAGCTTCTGCTGTTTTCACTGGTGCTGTGCAAGTCCACTTGCATTTTCAGATGAAGGAACCAGACCCACCACTGCGTGTGGCGCGTTCAATAAGCCCCTGTCTGACCAGCGGGAGTTTGTTTGCAGTCTGCTAGCACATAATTCTCACTCGAGATACTGAAGCAGCGTGGCTTTGCACTGAGCTAGATTTTTAAAAGAAAATCAGTGGTATGTTATGCATAAACAAACACACAAATATGCATGGATATTGCTTATTCTCATGTCACTAGTAGGATCTGTTCAGATAGAGGACTATCTGGATGTACTCACAATAATTGATTTGGCTATTGTTATTTATTAGTAGCAGCAATGTTTTTTTTCTCAATAACTAAATGTTTGACAGTAGGTTTATAATGACCCAGGAGTTGAATAGCCCAACTGTATGGTATCAGTGGCTGATTTTTCCCTTTGAAAGAAACACCACTGCTCATAACACTGCATCGTTTGACCTGCACATGCATGGCTGCTTGTTGAGACCACATATGTAGCTATAATTACTCTTTACACTCCTTAGGAAAGGAAACAGATCTGAATTCAAAGTAAGCCAGGCTAAATGTCAGACGTACTTAATATTTGTCCAGATGTGAGAGGCCTCTGTGAGCAAATGACCGCATATTTAATCAGACATAAATCATATCAAATGAGGGAACCTGCTGTGATTTTAGCTATATTTCCGCAGAGTACAACATGAAGCTACATTAACGGTAAAGCTAATGTGAGCAGAAGTATGCATGATCAAATAAACCACCAAACCGTATAGAAGCACACGCACACACACACATTATACTGCCTAATGTTCTATGTAACTTGTTGTTCATTAATTAATTCCCACACAGTTCACAGTGCATGCACTGTGGCTCCTTTTCTAACTTAAGTGTGCCGATTTGGTCCGTTTGCTAACATCTGCCTGTCATTCCAAGTAAAGTTCTAAGCTGATGCCTGTCAAGCTCCTATGAATAATGATATCGTTTACCTGGGGAGTTGTGAGAGCGTAGAGTTTTTCCTTTTTCTTTGATTGAAATATGAATTGAGATTAAAGCTGTGTCTGGCTATCCCAAAAATAGAAGAGCATCCCCAGGGGTACAGGAGGGGCATGAGAGGTCCACGATATATCTCCTCTAGTAAGAGAAGAAATATAATTTTAGAGCTTTTATTTTGGAACTTAAATGGAACGTCTGGGATGCACAATCTCACTGAGGGATACTCAATCTTACCCAGAAATGGCCAGTGTGGGTGCAGGCTTTTGTTCCAACCAGGAAGTTACACACCTGAGTCTACTAATCAAGGTCCTTAGCAAAGACTCAAACTCAAAGACTCAAACCCAAAGACCCAGTGTGGCCTGTGGCATAGTGGTTAAGGTAAATGACTGGGACCCGTAAGGTCGGTGGTTTGATCACCGGTGTAGCCACAATAAGATCTGCACAGCCGTTAGGCCCTTGAGCAAGGCCCTTAACCCTGCATTGCTCCATCAAAGGATTGTTTCCTGCTTAGTCTAATCAACTGTACATCACTCTGGATAAGAGCCTCTGCCAAATGCCATTAATGTAATGTAAAAATGGTTGATTAGTAGAATCAGGTGTGTAGCTGCTTGGTTGCAACAAAAGCTTGCACCCGCACCTTTCTGGAAAAGATTGAATATCCCTGATCCGGCTAATTCTCTTTTCTTGGGTTCAGAGTTCCCTGCTGCCGGTAATTCAATGAAAATAGAGTAAATTTGTATAAACTGTTGAATTATTGTGACATTTTATCCTTCTAGAATGAAAGATTTGATACATAAAACATAATTCTGAGTTACCTCTCAACATTTTCCTGTGGTAAGGACAGCTGTACTGCCCAGGGAGGGCTGGTTTCAGTCGACAGCATTTCACCCGTTATGATGCGAAATAGGGAATCCTCCGGTCTAGCAGGCACGTTCAGTCAAGGGGTGGACAGTATTTCAAGCACATCTTTTTGAAATATGAATTCACTCCAATGCCTGCCATATGTAATGCAGCTAGCTTGCTGTTTTACAGAGCTCTTGTATGGCTTATACCTCTGCCCTACCTGCTTAGCCACCTTCTTTGGAAAGATAACTAGTATTTCAATGCAAATGTTTTTAGGCAGTCTCCAGCTGCTGTCCTCTAATACAATGACCGCATGGCTCAGCTGGTTTCCTGAATTAAAGATCAGACCACCAGTACGATGGGGCTTTCCAAACTGAGAGAAAGTGAGAAACAGGAGATGATAAAACGGTGCTTTAAAAACAGGAGGGGACTTTCAGGGGGAGGCCAGACTCAGAATTCCATACATCTGACACCTGTCTGTAAAGTCATTTTCATTTGAGGTATTTAGCAGATGCACTTACCCAGATCAATTTACCCAGCTCACGTTCATTATCTGCAATCTATTCATACAGTTGAATATTCAGTGAAGCGATTTGGATCAAGTGCCTTGTTCAAGGGTAGAATGGCATTACCCCACCACCATGGGAATCAATTCTGCAACCACAACATTATGCTATGCTGCTAGAGTACCCTGAAACAGCTATAGCTATAGTTATTAATGGCACTACACAAATTTGTTTTGTATTGTACTGTGTCGCTGTGATTTTGTGGTGTTGTTGATAAATTATAACTTTGAGTAGTTGTGATCTGCAGCAGTACAGATAATGGAGGTCAATTCTCTGGCAGATGGGAAAAAACATTATTTAAGTGTCTCGTATAACACGCTTTTGAATGAATGGAATTAACAGCAGCTTTTTTCCCCCAGTGGGAATGCCAGTTGCTGTCATAAAACCCTGTAAAAAAAGTATATATTTTATAAACATGAATTACACTTATAAAGTAACAGGTATACCCAAGTACACTTCCCCAAACTATTTTTTTCACTGCCACGAGCAACTGAATGTCAACAAGGCGATGGAAGATATATTATTAATCATTAACATCAGGTCTTGAGCATTAGTCATCATTACTTGTGTGTTTTTTTTTCTTATTTGAAATTTGAACTGCCATTGGCACAGGTGCCCACGGAAACTGCGGCACTGCATTCTGCTGGTGGACAGTTGAGAGAATAAAAAATTGCTGGTGAATGGTTCTACGGAACGTGCTGGAGAACCAACAGCTGGCAAAGGCAGTGGTCTATATGGGAAGCCAAAAATAGCAAGAATTGAAGAGCTAATGCATTGCTAACCCCAAGATGGCTGGCTGAAATGGAAGCCTTCCCTGCCTCCCAACAACCTTCACAGCAGAATGCCAACAGCTAGCCACCGAGTACTTTTGGAAGCGTAATATCTGACAACTGCACACTGGATGATGAGAAATCGTCCAAAAAGCCTCAGTAGGGTGTGGTCGTCTAAGGAGAAGGATTTTCCTGAACAGCAACCTCAGCTTCCACACGGAAATACTTTGCTTGTTTACTGAACCTTACTGTATGGATGTGAGGCATGGGCCATCTTCAGCCACCACCTCCGAAGCCTGGAGGCCTTCCATGTAAGATGCCCTAAAACTTAGAAGGTGGCTAAAACTTAAAAAAACACTTAAAAATAAATAAGGGTATTTGATCATAAAAGCGAATAAATTGACGATGTTCTAGGATCCTGAATGATAAAATTACTTTATTTAAAAAATACAGCAAAAAGAAACTTGCCTGTGTAGAAACTTACCCATATTGTGCATTGTAGGGTTAAAAGATGAAGAGCGGAATCACCTTTTCCTTCTTTGGCATCCTTAGCGCTGGTTGACCCTGGGATGACCTGCGGGCGAGATCACTCCACAGTCAGCGATCACTCAGTGAGGGGAGTCGGAGCTTCAGGGATTACTGTGGAATCCAGCCCGGGGCTAGGCGCACAGATACGAGCTCTCATACTGTACTCTTACTGAGTTCCCTAACCCACTTACTGAACTGTCAATATATTGAGCAACCAAACCTAGCCTATACAGTCTCAATAGCGCTTAGCACATTCAGAGATATTGCTGTAATTAAGAGTTTGTGCTTTTAATTAAATATGTAATGGTAAATGCCACATTGTTGTACAGAGGATGAGTAACAGAACTGTCATACTGCCATGCTGAAAAAAAACAGCTTGAGCTAGGTTTTGAAACAGCTGGTAGTTTGTTGGCCAGTTTAGACCAGCTCCCAGCTTGGCATACATAGTTTTACCAGCTCGAGCTATGTTTTGAAACAGCCAGGTCAGACAAGCTAACTGGTTGACCAGGTCATACCCAGCTAGACAAGCTTTATGACCAGCTGGTTGAGTTCAGTAACTCAACACTGCAGCAGTCAGGGCCTACAGGTGTAAGCTGTAAAGATACTTGTGCTCAGCAAAACCACTGTGGCTGCTATTTTGCGGAAAGTTCCGGTCACACCATTGCTGGGTATGGCCGGAGGTCCACATTGGTGAGGCAACAACTGGCTTAGCCTCACTGGGGAATGATAAGGGGTAAGCCAGCACTTAAGTTGGTCTCATTGCTCTATAGCGGCCACTTCTGCTAAGACCAGGTACCTGCGGACACAGAAACTGAGAATATGCTGACCTTGTTATCCTCCAGCCACATGGGCAGTATATGATTGGTGGTGCGTCTGCAAAAAAAATAGAGAGAATAGGCGTCACATAAATCAGAGGACTCAGGTGTCTGTCAGCTCCTCCAGACATTGGCTGGAACAGTTGCTGGCAGGAGATCAACAAGTTCAACCATAAAACATTGTAGGACTCTCATTGTCATGTAAGCACAGTAAATTATTCCATTTTAAAGACAAAAGGCTAGCTATCGCTTTGTGTACAGTACGGTCATTCACAAACACATTTTGCCCCCTGCATGTATCATCAAAGACAGGCCTTTGTTCAACATTTGTCCTTACCAGTTTTTCTGTGAATTTAAATGTGAGCAAACGTTAAGTAAGCAAGACAATGAGATCAGCAATTATCAAAAGTTCATGACTAAAATAATGTTGAGCCAAATAACATTTTAGTTGGAACTGTATATGCATTTGCTTATAAGTCAGCGATTTTGATTGAATGTCAATGTCAATACAAACGTCAGGCAAATGTCAACCAAACCCAGGCTACAGTCTGCTTAGCAACAGGTCCAGAAATCACGTAATAATGATGAGTTTGTTCTTTTACTGAAAGATCAATCCACATATATCCACTCAGATCTGTGCATCCGCGGGATTAGCTCGAGGCCAAAACAGTAATTTTCCTGACCTCGTTTGTATTCTAGCTGGGCTCCATTATGCTCTCAGAGCTTTCAACTGCTTTGTGAAATGATTTTTAAAAATACCACGACCGCAACTTAAGGTGCAAATAAAGCAAAAGCAATTTCTGGAAACAAGACAAGGTGATTAGAATTGTTGTTATTGATTCCACTTCTTTGTATTTCAAGAGGAGTTTTTTTGACTAAAAGCATTCGGCAGAGTACGAACAAATATACAATTTCACCTGACATTTAACTTGAATTAACTTAACATATTACAGAACAGCACGCAGAATGAATTTGGTTCGATCAAGTGTTCTCCAGCTCATATTTCCAGGCGAGGATAAGGTCAACTGTCACTAAGCAATATTTGCAATCTAAAAATTGATACATAACTATGGGGGAGGTTGCAGAGGAGGTGGGATTTTCAAATATGTGATGAGACTTGTGACCTTTGCTTTTGCTGATTTAATACGGTATTCTGATGTGTGTGTTTGTTCTTCTCTGCAGAATGTGATTTATTCCTCTGTTGGCACAAGCCACAGAGAATATTATGGTTTTCCATTCCAAAGTGGTCATAAGTGCACAGGAAAGAGTAATGCAAATACTTCTGATGTGTTTTTTTTCTGGTGTTGCTCATAGCAAATTATATTTGTTCCTTTTATTTGTTTTTTGTTTCTCTACCTGCCAAGTGCTGCAGCACATGAAATACATTAAGAGTGAGATCAGTATCACCAGCACAGAAGAGACCATTCAGTGCTCCGCTTTGGCCTGTTATCAAAGAGCCGTGTGTTACCTATTCGTTTTCAGTTGACACTTATGAATAAAACTGATATATTCCGGTACAAATCTGTTAAATCTGTTTTCATTTTACTGTCCCTCCCAATCTGGAAGTTATGACTGTGGTCTGACTCAAGGACATTTCTGAATTGGGGAGGATGGGGGGGAGGTGGGAAGACATGAAGAAAAACATATGTTTTTTATGAACAGTGTAACGTAATGCTACAATGCTGAGTTGTTATCGGTGAACTGTCGACTAGGAAAGCGGCCATCGGCTATTTCGTTCGGGGAAACTGGCTGAATTTCAGGTGTGTCTCAACAGACTAACATCCATGCGCATTCACAGAACTGCACATTCCAATTTTTATTATCATATTTTAAAAATCCTTCTCTTTTATTGTTTAAGCAGACTGGGCACGTACACATATACCGATAGGAATTAAGACCGCACATGCAAATGAATACTTTTCCAGTGGTCAGAGCAATGCTCAAAGAGAGTCATTTTCAATTTCAGCATGTTACGAAGGGGTCGCCACCAAGAGGTCAGAGGTCGGTGGGAGATCAGAGCTCCTCGCCTGTACCGTCTGACAAACTTTTGACGGTTGGGAGAAAGTTAAATTGCGCTGCCCTTGATAAGAGAGATTACGCTTGCTCCGAATGCTTTCTGACAGCCACCAAGTACCCATTATCCTGCTACAGACAAATAAATAAATAAACAAGATTATTGTAATTTCCCCCCGAGCCTGTGCCGGGAGAGAAAATGGAAGCGGGGGCAGTCATTTTCAGGGTGTCATGGCTCCCCTGCGCTCTCAGAGGCTCATCATTAAAGGGAACTGATTGCTTGTGACACTCAGATGCTCCTCTGAGGCAAGCAAGATCACCTTCCACTGCTGGATATTCAGATGTGTATTAATAATTCTTATGAAAAGCAATTTACAATTCGATATTTAGCTCTGTTGGATCGTTAATGCCGGCGAATCCTTGCAAGCCTTCGGTTCCCTGTGAGGCAAGCTACGCAATGTCAAAACGATATTCCATTACCTCGGTAACAATGCTGTGGCTCGTTGCTAGATGGCAACAGGTTTCTTCACTGTATTTTGCGAATTGCTGTTATTTAGCAACAGCCCATAGAATATTGAAGTCCCAAAGCATCACTTTATAACATTGAGAGGAATGAAAAGGAATGGGAAAAATATATATGGAAAAGAACAGTAAAGTACTAGAATATTAAACCTTTTTTACTATATCCACTTAAATATGCATTTAAATAGCATGCAGTTATGTAAACAGCCAATCGTGTGACAGCAGTACAATGCATACAATCATGCAGATATGGGTCAGGAGCTTCAGTTAATGTTCAACACATGAACCAACAGAATGTGGAAAAAATGTGATCTAAGTGACTTTGACTGTGGAATGATTGCTGGTGCCAGACAGGGTGGTTTGAGTATCTCAGAAACTGCTGATCTCCTGGGATTTTCACGCATAACAGTCTCTAGAGTTTGCAGAGAATGGTGCAAACAAAACTAAAAACATCAAGTGACCAGCAGTTCTGTGGGCAAAAAAGCCTTGTTATGAGAGAGGTCAGAGGAGGAGGCCCAGACTGGTCAAAGCTGACAGGAAGGTGACAGTAACACAAATACCACACATTACAACAGTGGTATGCAGAACAGCATCTCTAAACACACAACGGGCCAAACCTCTAAGTGGATTGGCTACAGCAGCAGAAGACTTAATAAGTCTAAAAAATAAGTCGAATAATTACCTAGAAAAGTGCTCACTGAGTGTAGGTGTATAATCAATGTGTAAATAAATACATGAAAAAAATAATAAAACTGTGGACAAGTAATATACAATATTTATTTTGTGAATTCGGAATATCCCAAGCATGACATTTTCTTTCTCAGCCATTTAACTCTCTGTCACACTATTATGCAGAGAAAGGACACTGCAAACACTTTTCCTGCTTTAATGTCCTAGAATAGAATTCATTTGATAAGGACAAAGTACATGTTTTAAGGTTCCTATAAAAATGGAGGAAGAAAATAACCAGAGGACTAGTCCAGTCCTCTGAGGTATGTCTGGCTCAGTAAGCATAATAGAAAAAGAATACTATTGTCAAATATGATCTATGAGAGCTGTTTAATAAAGACATATCTCCCAGACACTGCAAGTGACGTTTGCAATAAATTGTGCTGATTCAGAATATAAATGGAAACCAGGAGGATGCCGCGGTGACTGCCGTGCATCAGCACAGAAAAACAACAGCAAAGGTCATTACAGAACACAGACTGCCCACTGCAGGCAAGGCTAGGGGTTGGGGAGGGGGGCTAGGTAGGGTTTTTAGTGGATGAAACCGGAAACATTTAGTCTTAGGTTAAGGTAGGACATTCAGCCACACACAGATGTGCCGCACTGTGTTGTTTTACTGATAAGGAGGATTCTGGAGCAGCATGCAGACACAACTAACTGAATGAAAGCCAAAGGATCGTGTTCTATGCAAGATTAACAAGATTCAGAAAAATGTAATTAATTTCACATAGCATCATCCTACAGTTTGTGCTCTTGGCGAATATACATAATTCACATGAGACTAGTTAGCTATTAGCTATGACTGTTACTCAGCTATCAAAGAGAAATGTAGATTCACCACTGTATCACGTGTTCTCCATTTGGAGATAATGGCTCTCACTGTGGGTCAGTGGAGTCCTCGAGCCTTAGAAATTGGTTTGAAACCCTTAGAAATGGCTTTGTTCTAGACCAATATATCTCAACAACTTTTTTCTCATCACTTCTGGAAATTCTTTTGATTGTGGCATAGTCTGCTTGCAGAAACTTTGTGGTGTCCGTAAAGGACAGTGACCAAATTCTTCTTTTGGCTCGGTTGTACTCCAGCTAATGTTAGCCATTCGCTGATTTTAAAAGATAAATAAATGGAGGGATCTGGTTGCCAATAATGAAAACAAACCCCCACCACAAACACCATTAGTTTTATCACAAAACTAGCACAATTGAGTTGGAAACACCATAATTTGCCTGTAGCTTGCATTACCACTAGAAGTTTGATAACTTCCTTCATTACACAAATCAGGCCCTGAAAGAGAGAGAGAGAGAGAGAGAGAGAGAGAGAGAAAAAAAGTTAATTGTTATTTATCACACCTGGATATGCCTTTGTCAGATAATCTAGTTTTATGTTTGACCATAAATAATTTAACGTTCCTTAGAGCTGTGAAGTGAGAGAAGTTCAGAACTCTATCTGTGTTTAAACTGCGAGGAGTAAGAGGTCAGGAGCAAGTGTTTTATAGCTCTATGCATGGCTGAGGTTCAGAGTAAATTAAAGTGAAGCCATGCACATTCCTCAAGGCTACTCTTCCTTTCCCACTATAACAGGGTGGATATAAACTGAGTAAAGGGGTTCAACACAGAGGAGATATGTGTGTATGCGCATGCTTTTCAGATTTTATATTTAGATAATGAATAAATCAGTAAAATATTTTTCTTTTAAATTTAATTTCCTTCCTTTCTTGCCAGCTGGTTTGTTGAAGAGTGCTACAGAGTGCCACTTGAACCTTTACTCTGTGTCCATGCTTGAAAATTCAACCACATAATCAGTATGGACTGGGGCACTTTGCAAGAGGTTTTCATGTTTTCGTAGTGAATTTGAACAGAAGTCAACTATCGAATGGGGGGTTTTGAGGAATATTTTTTGGGGAATAGGCCACACTGCACCATTCTTACTACACCCTCCCACTCACTCCAGCTCTTCATATGTAAGTGATAATATTGTTTGCAGCACAGCACAGCATCTTTAGATCATCAGTATATCCACCAAAGCATATAAAGTAGTTATGCTGTTCTTTATTAACCCTTGTGTTATCTTAAGGGTCAAAAATGACCCGCCACTATGTTTAACGGCAGAGAAAACCCCCTAAATTATCTTTTTTCAGCTTGAAATTTGATAACTTGTATGAGGTTGTTTCTTTGTGCAAAATAGCAATTAAGCTGCTTTATTTTAAGGGTTTAGTGAAGGCGGGTCATTTTTTACCCTTAGGACAAAGGTAAGGGTAACAGGATGTTAAGTCTAAACAAGGGTTAAACCTGTACAGTATGTGCCACCAAGGGATTGAAAGATGTTATTGTTTTCATGGAATGTGTTTATACTGTATAGTTACTAATTTTTCAGTTTGTATCTCATCGCAGTATGTCTTACAGTGAAGTTAATTAGGGAACCTAACTTTGTTTTGAAATGCATCCATCTTCCCCCCACACCATGTGGCAGTGTAAAACAGGCCTCCGCACTGTTACAATTGCTTTGTTGTGAGCAACGTCAAAGGCAATTTGCTTGATTAATTGATTGATTGATCGGTCGACTGTCAGACTACAGGGTATAATTTGCTCCTCAGTTTTCCCTCTCTCAGGCAAACAATGCGTCGCGGCATTCATCATCGCTGAAATAACAGGCTCTATCATTAATCCTGCGATGTGTGAGACACCCACTGTCCATTTTCTCTGGGGATTTTCTGCACAAGACATCTGCTGTGTGCCTGAAACACTTCAGCATCATGTCCAAGAATGGCTTTTGTAACACTTATTTTCCTGCCATCTGCGGCAGCCCGGTTCTTGGACACAGGAGGAAGTATGGAGGGTGCTCACAATATGTTTTTGAAGTGTCGACCAATTTAAGATAATATCATTCTCAGATAAAGAGCAAGATTTCAAATGCTGCCAAACTGTCCTTCCGCGAAAAGCTTTTCATACCGTTCTAACTCTTACTATATCCCCCGTGATTCCTTGTGCGTGACTACCTCAGCTATCACTCGCCCGAAGGTTGTGTCTTTTCCTACGGCTTTGAAAGTCAAGCTTTGTAGCTTCACTTTCCGCTTTGGAAAAGACAAGTGTTTCTAAATAAAAGGAATTTTTCAAGCCGCAAGTTTTTTTTGGCTGAGGGTGAGTGAGTGAGGAGCTTTGCTCTGAGCGCTTTCTCTGCTGCTGGAACTCGTTCTTCATTAATATGTGTGAGAAAACCGGCCTCAACGGGGCCGAGTGATCTTCTGCTTAGCCACAGGAAACAAAACCACTCTCCGACTACAGGAAACAAAGCCTCAGCCTGCTGCCAGAGTCGTTTCAATGAGAGAGGCATGCTGGCCAGACACTCCTCTCGTATTATTCATCTGCACAACTCTGTATTTCTTTGATCGGATTTCTTTGTTTTGACTCATCGTGAGAATTTCCAAATAATATGGCCTTTGATCACACCATCATTTATGGACGCGGGACATTGTAAGAATGGAAACATTTGGTGTGGCGTGTAGACTGAAAAGTACCTGAAGTTGTATCATTTTTTGCATTTGCTACCATGCGCAGTTCTTTGTATTTCTTTGATCGGATTTCTTTGTTTTGAATCATCGTGAGAATTTCCAAATAATATGGTCTTTGATCACACCATCATTTATGGACGTGGGACATAGTAAGAACGGAAACATTTGGTGTGGAATGTAAGTACGTGAAGTTGTGTCATAATTTTTGTTTTTAGTGTGTTTCATACATTGTGGTGCTCATTGTGGTGGAGTACATATGAGTTGTAGTGAACTGTGAACTCACATCAACTCGAGTTGAACCAATTAGAGTTGAACGAACACATTTTTTTACAACGCACAATACTCTGTGTGGTCTGACAAAGACATATGGCACCACTTTAACTTCCTTTGATTTATTTAGATACTCCAAAGCTGACGCACACTGAAAATGCACAGCGTGCGGTTGACATCAGCAACATTGGCTTTGAATGCTCCCTCCATGCTGTGTAGTTAGTCCAGTCTATGTGCTGGTATTGACAGAGCATAATGACCCGCAGTCCACAGTTCAACTTAAATAATGAACACTGACAACCAACACAGGTCTCTCCCCCCTCTCTCTATCTCCCTCTCTCTCTCATGCTGTCTGCACGTATTAACACACAGGCACACTCACTCGGATACACATCAACACACCCACACAGCGTAGGAACTGTGCTTTGAAACAAAGCATATAAACTTTTCCCAACACCCTGCTGAATGCACACTGGCGACTATCCACGAGTGGCATCCAGTTTTCCCCTTTGACCGTTGGAAATGCACCGTGGAATGTAATATATTTCACAGGATTTGGGGAACAATCGCATTACTTTCAGTGGCCAGTGGAAGGTCAGGTGGAGATTAAAGACTGAAGACCACCCCTCACCCACCCCCTGCTAACAAACGCCACAACACACAGTCCCTCTCTAACTTACCCCGGACCCCTTAAGAGCCCTTAATTTCCCCTGACTACCCACCTGTGCCTCCCTAACTTAACTCCTTTGAGAGCACACTGTTTGTACAGTTGCACTGACCCCAGGCACTCCCTTATTATCTCGGAGGCGAGGGATTATTTTTTTCGGAATCGAGGGCGGGGGCACGGTTCGGCAGATTAAATCTATGCAGACAGAGCCACTGAATAAACTTCCTTTCATAACACAAAGACACCCTGAGCTCATCATACTCACTATGATCTGATTAGATGTAGGATCTCAGCTTATTTCTGACAGGAGTTTACCCTTGGAACAAAAACGCTTAGTAACACAAAAAGTCAATCTCTGAGTTGCATAATACAACCGTGATTACGAGAAAATACCCTTTTCTTTCTTTAAATCTTCTTTTGATCCACTTAGGCTCTCTCCCCCAAGAAGCGCCATTCATTTGAGTAAGATTTGCCTCTCCTACAAAAGCTGAATTGTTCTCCTCCCACATTAATAAAACAGCATTGACCTTCTCCTTATATACCTCTACGTGCTGAGAATGTTCCTGAGGTGCTCACGGCTCTGCAGGCCCTGAGAAGATATCATCCCCATCGCCACGGTCCTCCTGTTCCCACGCCTCCGTCAAACCTCTTCTGCCCTCCGTCCTCCTCCTCCTTCATTTTCCACACATCACGTCCCTCCATACCTGGCTTGCCCCTACACGCTCCATCGTCACCTCCCTTTCATCTCTCAGCACCTCCCCCCTTGCCTCTTCCCCCAACTTCTCTATTTTAGTGCTGTATGTGATTAAAATTGACGCCCGTGCGTCTGCTTGCCTGTCTGTCTGTGTGCACTGCAACAAGTCCCTTAACCAGTGTTTTAGTCTAATAATTCTAAATGTCAATTTCAAGTCTAAATGTAAGACAAAAACACTTGTTAAGTTATTATTATTTTTTTTTTTTGGGGCGTTTTTACAGTGTGTCTGTCCAAAAACAAAAGGGGTCCCCCATGTTAGGAATCAGCAACTCACACTCCTTGAGATTTGAGAGTTGCTGGTATTCCACCCTCTCTTTACCTGAGAGTAAGGTTTGAAGAGAGTCTGGACAATCAATAGCATGAATTACCTTGGAGAAAAGAAAGCCAGGGCTGAATTTGGATCCAAGGGCCAGAGTCAATGATCCCAACCCTATGTAAAATCCTGGTCCCTCAAGAATGTGTGGAGACACCACTCAGTTTTGTGGTTTCTTGTGGAGTTCTTCTTGCATGTTAAGAAACAAGGCGAGGAATATAACTCAGTGTTTGCTCTTTTCAGAAAAGAAAAGTGTGTATATAATAACCATCACAACAGAGAAAAAAATTCCAGAGAATGGAGATGGAGAATAGGGAAGGATATTGTGCCAGTCGGGCGGGAGTAGAGTCCATCAGATTAGAGAGATTATTTTATCCAGATTTGAATATAGATACAAATACATTATTCAATAAAGACAAATTAAAAACAGTGGACTAGATCACACTGAGGTGGTAGGAGCTTCTCACATGAATGGGTATTTTCTCTTTGAAGTTTGTCTAGTTAAGCAGAACATTTTTCCCAACTGTTCCTCCTTTGGAGAATTGTTATCGTCTGTTGGAGAGAGTTCACCAGTAAGTTCATCTGTCAGCAGTGAAAGTGATCCATTGGGAGAGATGTTTAGATTTCACTGTTCGCCTGTTCAAACTGCACAAGACAAACTGAATTGGTGTACATACATCATATTTTTTCTCATTAAAAACAACATTGACAGCAGATTGATGCAGATTCTTTTAAATAGAATGCTGGTTTTTATTTTTTATTCAAAGTTTCTCCGACATGTTTGACATACTTTTGAACAAAATGCAAAATGGCCCTTTGTTCTGTTTGAACAAAACTATCTAGAATATACCCATAGTGCAGGGCTGTCTGAGAATCATATTCTATTTGTGATGAATTACTCTGTTTGAATTGGCTATGAAAATCCAACTATGCCAGCTTGACCAGCTTGGGAATTGAGCTGGTCTAGCTGGATATGAGCTGGTCAACCAGATAGTTCTGGCAGCTTGTCTGTTTCAAAACATAGCTTGAGCTGGTCAAACCATGTCAAACTGGGAGCTGGTCTGAACTGGACAACCAGCTACCTACTGTTTCAACACCTAGCTTGAGCTGTTTTGTCAGCAGTCAATTTTTACAGTGGCCTGGCTTTTACAAGAGAATCCAGGGCTTGGGGGTCAACGTGTTCCAGAAAGCTTAATTACCTGAGCCAGGATGTATTTATAGCTATATCAGTAAGGAATAAACAAGTTAGGAATTTAAGAGACTTATTTTAGCTGCCAAAGTCATAAAAAAACAATAAATAAATGAATAAAGAGTTACTGTAAAATCATCCATGAATTCTACTACACGGATGAAGAAATATTGGACGGAGCGTAGGAGGAACTGGGTTTAATTGTACGTTGCAAAAATAACTCACCGCACTGTGTGCTCAGGTATATTTAATAATAATAATAATAATCCAGGCCTTTTAGAATTTTCCGGCTGTTTCTGGGTATAAGATTTTCATAAGCACAGCCATGGCTGTCTGCCCGTGCACTTGCATGCTTGTGAAGGCAGTGTTCTACACCAGCAGGACTATTTCTCCAATCAGGCCCACGTGGGTCTTAGCCACCCGGAGAACAGTGGAAACAGGAGGAAATCACTCCTGACTATTACAATTGTGCTTCAGCGTTTTCCCATGAGTGAAACTCAGAACATCTGGCTGCAGGCCACTGGATTCATGTTTGCTTCTGCAGTTCATAACATTTGTTTTGTGTTTTTTTTTTTGAAGAGGAAGCCAATTATTTCCTGAATAATGAAGGGTACACAGCTGAGACAAAAAAGAAGAAGAAAAAAACACTCTGCACCCCCAGCGAGAATGGAGTCAAACTGCACTATGATCATTTTTATCTTTACCGCATTTATACCACCTGCTGGAAAATCCTATTTAATAATTTATAACATACATATATTTATATACCTCTCATACAATGTT
Source organism: Conger conger (assembly GCF_963514075.1). NCBI lineage: Eukaryota > Metazoa > Chordata > Actinopteri > Anguilliformes > Congridae > Conger > Conger conger. The sequence continues at coordinate 33,944,732 of NC_083762.1, read as the reverse complement.
GCAGCTACAGTGCAAACAATAGCAGTAAACATGAAAACATAGGAACGGAAGTAACATAAGGCTAATTGTCCTTGAATAACCTAAAATGACATCACCCAAAAGTTGCTAAATTTATGAAACCTTTTTTTTATCAAGCATGAAACCGGAACTGACGGCAGTTCCCTGATATATTAAGGTAGTGAATGCCACATTGAGGGTGCACAGAAGCTAAAAAAGCACTCCGCTTGCTCTGAACTGCACCTTTGGGGCACAGAATAGCCTAGCATCAGTAGACCCTGAAGGCTCCATTTTGTTGGGACGGCATAATGATAACATTTCATTTAAAAACCCGGGTTGCCGACTGCAACATGTGAGTGAGTACCGCAGTCTTGGATCGAATCCGCCCCGTGCCGAGGGCAACTGTGGCCAACAGCCCTGCTGAGACAGCGCAGAAATGGCTATGCTTTGCCCCAAGGGATATACTGTACTATGGCAGGGACTCAGTGGGTAGTACAGCAGTGTTCATTGCCTGTGGCTTGCACTCTGCACATACAGCACTTACAGTATGATTGGGTTTCCTCCACCCTGACCCTGTGTGCAAGAAGAAACAAGCTCTGTCTTTACCTGCCAATGGATTATTCAAATCTTTGGCTAAATTGTTAATCAAGGAAAATTATTTAAAAAATGTTTCTGCCTCCTCATTTTTCAGCTCAGGACCCTCCACTGGTGTGTCTGTTTGGCACAAGCAGCTTTCAAGCTCCATTGTTATTATAGTAATTTTTGTAAGTAAATATCTTGAAAAAAAATTACATGCAAGGCTATCCCATTAGTACAAAGTGTTTTTATATATTTTTGCATTGTAATTTTGTAATTGTAAAACAATTTTTTTTTACCGAAACAGGGTAGATGAGATAGACTCAAGTCTCCGTTTGTTAATTCCAGAGGGAGAGGGAGAGAGAAAGAGAGTCTTCATGCATCTATGTGTGTTTGTATATAGTGTAATAACCCTTATGACAGCTTTATCATAAATAGTAGCTTGTCATATAGAAAGTTCTGCATATTGCAAAAATGGTGACAGGTGGGCTGGGTGAACTAATGGCTTTAACCATTCTCTGTTCAAGCAAATGAACAGTGAGGGAAACAGACAAGCAAGTTTGTTTCACACCAAGTGACCCCCATCACATCCATCCATTTAAAACAACCCAAGGAATTCTATAATAAGCTACAGCTGATGTATATAGTTGATCTGTATGATCTATCCGGGAATATTAAGAAGCCAGTTATGAATATTCATGGGGCTGTTTGTGAGTGAGTTATGTGTCTGTCACTTTCACTAAAGCTGATGCTCAAATGCAAACCAGTTTCATGGTCTGTGTGCATGTGTGCGCGAATGCACTCGTGAGTTTGTCCATGTGTCTGTCTGAAAACAGAAACAGCTTTTACTTTTTCATCTTAAATCCTTTGCCCATCCATGTTTACTTATCCAGATCCAGAAAATTCACTGGAAATCATTTGTGTCTTTGTCGCAGTTCCAAACAACTTGTTTTGGCCAAACACATTTCCTCCTTGTTCTTATAAAGCAGGTTTAAGCTGCGGCACGGGTAGACTAAGGCCAGCAGGCTCTTGCTGCCAAACAGGTGGAAAAGAGACAGAAAAAAAGGAGTTTGGCGCGATGTATTTTTGTCTGCTGCGTACGGGGAGCCGAGGGGAGCGGTACTGTGAGGTAAATGACCCCACCGTGTGTGTGACAGGCAGAATGTTCCGGCAGGTCAGTATAGACTACGGGTGGAACCTTTGTGACTAAACACCGTATTACTGAATAGCAGCTGGATTTGGGACTGGTTCCCTAGCAGGTGCAGCTGAATAAGAAAGTGTCTCAGTGAAGAATTGATGGATAGGCCATTGTGCCCACATCCTGGAGTGAAAAAAAGAAGAAAGAAATGAGTCCATAAAAATCCCATGGTTTACTCCGCTTTGAGACGCTTATCAGAACAGGCCAGAGGGCAAGGGACAGGAAGTGATCTCATTCTCAAATTTCCCAGATAACAACACTTGTATCGAAACCCCAGTGCTGTGCGTGCATGCATACACAAACACACACATGCAAATGCACACACATTAACTCCTTCATATGCACACACACACACATACACTCACTCTCTATCTCTCTCACAAACACACATATTTAACTTCCTGTTCAAATGCACACACACACACTCTCACTCACAAACACACACACACATATTGAACATCCTGTTCATATGCAAACACACACACACACACACACACACACACACACACACATACCCTCTCTCTCTCAGACACATCTATTTACGTTCCTCTATATATGCACACACACACACACACACACACAGAGGTTTAAGATGTTCACATTGACATTAATGGTCTGCAACTATTCTATTTTTCTCTCCTCTTGTTTTGCATTTGCCCTTTGATAACAGAAACCCAACAGCAGCCCGTCTATGAGAGAACACAGTTTGAAAGACACTGTATCCTGGGACAGGAGCAAAAACCTATTAACAATAAATATTGTACTAAGAACGTAGCTACTTCAGAGCAGCAAATCTTTAAAAAATATTAAAATATATCTTACTTTTCCTTTTTAGAGGAAGTGGTGGTACCGGCCTGACTAAAGATTTCTCCAGTCATTTTCCCACTCACTGCTTCAGTAAATTGTCAGGTGGTAGTCTCCTAATGACTATGCAAAACCGTGTCTACCCATCCGGTCAACAGGGGGAGCAACTGAGCATGAGCAGACAGGCCAGGCAGCAGCCATTAGACCTCACGTTAAAGGTTGATGTAAGTACCCAGAAGCCTTTTCTGCAGTCAGGAACTCAAGCTCGGACCAATTCTATACGATGTGCCACACATGCTACTATTATCCTCCCCATGATAGAAGTAACATTCTTCCGCATGTGTCGTATGTCTTAATTTATTTCCAGTTTTCCGTTTTGAGGCATTTACTGCAGTGTTGTTCACGAATTGATCATGTGGGTAATAAAAAAGCTCTGCGGGCCTTTCAGAGGCAACTGTGAGGGCCGGCTTTAGATTTACCGAGCTAGTCTTCAAAGATCCAGCATGTCCCCTGGAGATGAAAGCAGCTCTTTAAAGCACAATAATAGCGCATGAAAGGAAGGATTTTTCAATAAGAATTCTCTGTCATGTTTAATGATTTCTTTTCGCAGCGCTGCGTCCAGACCCGGGGCCCGAGCGGTGCATGCCGCTTTCAGACTCGAGAGTCGGTTACCGTTGCGTAAGGACAAAGAAGGGTCTTAAGCGTTCGGCTCCTCCTCAGAATGCTAGTTGCGCTAACAGTCGCGCAGCCCGGTGAGTGGTGGGGAGAGATGTATGGAGTGTAAATCAACGGCGAGGTCAGCTGGCTCTGAGAGACCACGCTATTCACTCAGTGCATTAGGACACGTTTGTAAACAAACAACGAAGGTTAAGTGCCTTGCTTGGCAACACGACTGCGGTGTCATGTCTGCTGAACATCATTCAATTCAAGAACTGAGCCCATATACAACAAATGCCTTTTTTCTGAATGTTTTTACTGTGCATCTTCTCTGACATTCAATTAATATTACACACTAAACACAGCGGTATCTGAGTAAAGCTAACAAAGCAAATGTGTTACAGGATAAACAGGAAGAAAATAAGGCCGGTATTCAGGGTTATACCGGCCTTAAAGTGTCTCAGGGGTCCCATATAATAATGCATAAACCAGGACTCTTATACCCAGGTCTCTATTAAGAGTGTGTTTCCAATCATTAAACAGCCACCACGTACAGTAGGATTCAATAAGTAGGTCTGGTTATTAATTATGACTTAGCTATCACAAACAGCACTGATATCGTGTAACCTACCAAGGTCGGCAGTCCGAATGAAAGATACATTGTAATAAATCGATCAGCAACAAGAAGAAGACTAGGAAGCAGAGGCAGAAAAACTCTTTAGCAGTGTGATGTACAGCCCTTACACAGACACTTCAGTGACTCATCCATTAAAATGCATATGTACTTGAAATAACTAATCAATAAATAACAAACCTTCAAGAAGTACAGTGAGGATAATTAATCAATATGTTTTCTCACTCTTCCCTCCCCTAACATCTACACAACACTTCTGCGGTCACATGTGCCCTTCTGGGATTAATCTTAAATCTCTGATATCTAGAATGTTCTGTATATGATGTAATCGCCGGTGAAGACAGAGCAAAGGTGAACATGAAGTATGGGGAGAGAGGGATATCTAGGGCGATGCTGTAGTTGAAATTATTGCAGTTCAGGCATGGCACAACATCTGGTTAACTACGATAGGAGAGAATCTCTGTCTGAAGCCTGCAGCTAGATCATAGAAACAAAAAGATAAGAGTGGATCTCATGATTTATGAAAAACATATAATCCTTTTATTTTTTGAGAAAATGTTACATGGCACTTTCGAAAATAAAATATTATTCTACACCAGGGCAGACCATCCAGTGACGTGTCTGGGAGCCAGTGTTATTATATCAACGTTTTTCAGTGACATTTAGTATCACACTTTATACAATGCTGAATTCCTGAGTGCTTATACTTAATCACCTTCCCTGATGTCTATCCTACTAAACTTATTCCTGACTGTAGGAAAGTCTTTGGATTAAGTTTCTCAACCTTTAAAAACACATTTAAAATTCCCCTCATAATCGCAGATAGCTGTTTCCAGCAATGTTTTATTTCGAAATAGTTGCAATTGAAAAGTTAATTACAGTTGCTGCTTCAGTGAAAGGAAACTCACATGATAGTTCTTTCTTTTTGTTTCCACAAAGCCAAAACTTTCAAAAATAAACATGGTTTTATAAGGGAGTGAAATATACATAACTTTAATCTGCAAATCTTGTGGGAAGGGCACAAACATTTTGAAGGCCCTTGATAATTTATTTGGAAATGAATATAGAACAGCAATTTTGCCTGTCTCGACAATGAGTCACACCAAAGAGAAAAAAGTGCTGGTTCAACTGCTCTGGGCGATAAATATATCAGCCAAAGAGATGCTATCATGTGGAAGTCCTTGTGTGTGCATATGTGCATACACCATTGTATACATTTTCGTATACGTGTGTGTTCGTGTGTCGCTGCATGCATGTATCCTTGTGGGTATAGGTGCGTGTCGGTGTGTGTGCAGGAGAGGCTGGCTAAATCACTACAAGCGACCGAAAACCATGGCGTCAGCCGAGCATTGCGACTGGCTGTGGCATTGTGTCCTAACAATGCCTGACAAACTGGGCCAGTGCTTTAAAAGCAGGAAGTAACAGAAACAACTGGAGCCAACGGCAGCGCAGTTTCCTCCTGCCCTGCCCTCATTGTTGGGTCATTATTCATTCGGAGGCTCTCGCAGCTGAACTGTCCGGGCTTCTGCGCACCAGACCTCCGTGTGGCTCTACATCCACTGACAAGTTTAACTATTTAGAGACACAAAGGACATCTAACCATGTTCACTGGAATGGCTTATTTCAATGACACAGATGACAAACACAGCTGTTTCTGAACAGAAAACGGCGCAACAACTAAACTTACAAAACAAAAATTCAAAATAATAATAATCCTGAAATTATTCATAACACAGAACCGTGGTGCCACCAGTAGGTGTCAGTGGAATTATGGGTAATTTCTCAGCGCCGTGAGATCTGAATCCTGACATTTCCAATTACCCAGACTTTCCCAGATCACACCTCAGTGTGTCCCAAACACCTCCTGCTGGAAGGGAGGACAGGCACCTCAGTCTGCCGCAGACACTCCAAGGGTGGCATTTGTAATTTAGAGGCTGTTTGGGTCTGAGGCTTCTCCCTGAGTGATGCACGCCCTCGTGATTAATGATCGCGGTCCTGTACCGGTGCCTGCCCCCCCCCCCCCCCCCCCCCACCACGGGCTGCGTAATTTAACACAAATAAAGTAACACATCTGCAAGATCAATTGCCTCGTGGCGTCTTCATCGACAGGGAGAAAATGTCCTGTCGGAGGAAACTCACTCTGTAACAGACGGCCATGTTGTGTGATGAGTGTCCATGTCTGGACGTTCCTGTTGAGTTGGCCTGCTGATTGAGACCCACGATGCAGGTGGAACAGACTGCATACACCCCTCAAGAACTGTTCAATGATGTCACGGTGCCTAATTAATCTCCATGGGAACAATTACCCATATCCCTCAAGTTGAAATCCTGCCTGTACTCGCCCTGTTCTCTCCATCGACTGGCGACAGCAACAAGATCAAAGTATTTGGTCACGATAAAATTGCTTTTGCAATGACAAAAGTTACCGTAAGGACATTTTGCATTTACAAACACCATTTAGCTGGCTACCAAACTAGCAACTTGTGTACAGTAGACTATATCCTGTTTCTATAAGCCGATATAACTATGTTGGCAGTTATGCTCTGATGAGTTCTTTTTGTAACTGCCCTTCCAGGACGGCTCAGTTGCAGCAAGTTCTGTGAAAGATACAGAGTGACAAAAATACAGGTTTGTTTGTCATAGTTGCAAGTTGATGGTGTCAACGGGGCATAAATAAAAATCTTTTGTTTGTTTTTTGTTTGATAGGGGTTTTCCCCACCCTCACCAGTCACCTTATTAGCCCTGCCTGATGGGGTGGGGTAAGGAGTCTGGTTTTGGCAATCCCCCCCTACCCTAAAAATGCTGAGATATATGGCTTATGTCTGGCAGGAACCCTAAAAGGATGGTGTTTATGCCTTTTAGTCATGTAGAAACAGTGTTTCAAAGACTAATAAAAGTCTTCTCATTTTACAAGGGTTTCTTGATTGAAATGATGATTGCCATTTTGTTTAGTTTCCAGACCAGACAAAATAACAACTATAGTACAAAATTGCAGCAATTTCAGTCTCTGTGAAGAAAGAATGTTAATAATCAGATCTCAAAACAAAGAACATTTTAATGTTTCACTTGGCGAGATTGTAGAATCCAATGAGTTTATAGTCAATGTTTTCCCTTTCACTCACCCGAGCTGAACAAATAGTTTGGTAAAGCGTCATGTTAGGGTCTTAGTATCTATTGATTTATAGATTGATAAGACATTCTAAACAGTTCCTGCAATGGTCTTGTTTTAATGAAGCCAAAAATTACTTTAGGCCTGATTTTAAGCAGAGCTTGATTAAATAATTATCCGATTTATAGTTAACCCTTTCAACACAAGATTATTTTTCTTTCCATGGATTGTATATTTAGTCGGTAGCAAAGTTGTTGAAATGCAATGGGATCTGCAGGATATTTTCTTCCTATTTATGTAAATAATTGAATTATTTAAAGTAAGTATTTGACCCAGGTTTGAACACAAGCCAAATAAAATGCTTTACACCATTAAAGTGTCTGCAGTTTGTATTTGGTAAGTATTCGTAATGGGTGAGTATAATTTGAGTGAGTTTAAGTTTTGGCAGGAACGGCAAAGCAATTTGTCTTAATAATACACTCAGTGATCACTTTATTAGGTAGACCTGTACACCAGCTTGTTAATGCAAATATTTAATCAGCCAATCATGTGGCAGCAAGTAAATCCATGAAAGCACATATATGGTCAAGATGTTCAGTTGTTGTTCAGACCAAATGTGAGAATGGTGATCCAAGTGACTTTTACCGTGGAATGATTGTTGGTGCCAGAGAGGGTAGTTTGAGTATCTCGGTTTGCAGAGAATGGTGCAAAAAGTGCTCATCCAGTGAGTAGCAGTTCTGCGGGGCGAAACGTATTGTTAATGAGAGAGGTCGTAGGAGAAGTAAGTGTGAAGCAAATAACCGGGCATTACAACAGTGGTATGCAGGATAATGCCTTTGAACACACAACACGACAAACCTCTTAAGTGGATAGGCAACAGCAGCATAAGTCAAAATAAGTCTAATACATTCCTAATAAAGTGCTCACTGAGTGTATATGCTGATGAGAAAAATAAATGTTACTTCATTCAAGGCACACATGCAGAATTAATTCACATTCAAATTTAATCTTTTTTTTTTTCACTAATTAATAATATAATAATATTGACACTACAGAACAATTAATGCATGCTGATAACAGCACTACATGTTCATATTTCTTTCATGGTTAATTCATTTTGACACCACACAAAAATATGATAGTGTTGCTATGTATTGCTGCTTTATTAATGGTTAATTCACACTATACAGGCCCGACAAAACCATTGACAGGTTTTTAAATCACAGTATGTCATGTACTATGTTCCATACTGAGTTAGTGCTCTCCTGGGCAGAAGCTAAAGAATGAGAGAGTCTGCCCGGAGACCTCCTTCCCTTCGCCATTAGAAACAGGCATTACAGAGTTAGTCATCCAAGCTCAATGCCAGTCATTTACAGTAGCCATGTTCAGAAGACTGGTCCCAAAAAAACAGCCATTAGTTTGAGTTAGACAAGGGAAAAAACAACACAGTTAATCCACAGACTATCAAATTTAGTTCCCCCTGTAATAACACGGAGAGCCTCTGGGTGCGGGAGACTGCGAATGATGTTCCGCAGCGAAGTTATTCTTTAATTTCCTCTGCGGCGTGCGATATGAAGGGATGTGTCTTATAGGAAGCAGCTGGGACAATACAGGCGGCGTAAGCCACGATAACCAGCCCGCTCTTCCTCCGCGCTGATGACCCCTACAGACTGTTAAAATCATCCCCTCAGATCCTTTCACCTCCCTCTGACCGTGACCTTTGAAATACTGTGTCACACGGACGGGGGTCACAAGACTGCACCCCTCGTGTCCCCACAGTGATCCGCGAGTGCTTGCATCAGCTTACCTGCTGACCCACCTGTCTGTAACACACTCAGAGCGGGCTACACACTCAGCTCCAGTGCTGATAGCAGCAGATCAGAGTGAGAGATGCTAAACTGAGACTCCCCTCTATGAACACTGAAAGGAGGTAATTATAAAATCACTTGTGAATATTACACCTGCGTATAAAAGGCCTGGGAGAAAGGGAAGGGCTTGGCAAGAGAATTTACAGGATCTCTATGAGTAATACACACATACTCACCCACACACAGACCACACAAAAATACACATACATATCCACATATGTAAATATATGTATACACAACCAGATATACTCAAACATGCAGCCTGGTCTAAGATGGGCAGGCATAACCAGTACACTAATATCTGTATTTTTGCATTTTCATTTTTTTACAATTTTCATGCTTTGATTTCCATCTGTGAAGGAGGTTGTGATACTTTTCTAACCGATTTTATCTCATTTGAAATTTGATAAGGAACATGTCTAGCCGTCAACCTGGCGGTTCAGCTTTGCTTCCACTGGCGGATGAGTGCCACATTTTCCACGCTTGTTTTTATCCTTTTTTGCCATTTTGTCTCAGAAATAAATGTTACTAGTCTATGTCTTAGCTAAAACTGTCTCTTTTTTGTCCCTGTGGGGCCACTTACAATAGATGGAGAGCTAATGTACCTAACATAGCTCACACAGCTCAATCACCGGAGATGATAAAATTGCAACCAATCTTCATTCAATAACCCATAATGACAAAGTGAAGACATGTTTTCAGACATTTTAGCACATTTATTACGTTTTTCAGACCCTTTGCTGTGACACTCCAACTTGTGATCAGGTGCATCCAGTTTGCTTTAATTATCCTGAAGATGTGTCTACAACTTGATTGGAGTCCACCTGCGGCAAATTGAATTGATTGGACATTGGCACACCCCTGTGTATATCAGGTCCCAAAATTCACACTGCATTTCAGGACAAAGAACAAGCCATAAAGTCCAAGGAACCCAAACTAGACCTCTGTGATAAACTTGTGGCGAGGCATAGATCAGGGCAATGTTATAAAACCCATTTCTAAAGCTTTGAGTGTTCCCAGGAGCACAGTGGCCTCAATAACTGTGAAATGGAACAAGTTTGGAAGAAGAAAGACCATCTCAGCCGCACTCCATCAATCTGGCCTTTATGGTAGAGTGGCTAGACGGAAGCCACTCTTGAGTTTGGAGTTTGGACTCCAAAAAATAAATATCTGGTCCGATGAAACAAAAATGTAACTCTTTGGGCAGAACTCCAAGCACTAAGTCTGGTGAACACCAGGTACTGCTCATCACCTGGCAATACCATCCCTACGTTGAAGCATGGTGGTGGCAGCATCATGCTATGGGGGTGTTTATCAGTAGGAGGGACAGGGAGACTGAATTAAAGGAGGGTTGAATGCAGCCAAATATAGAGAGGTCCTTGAAGAAGGTGCACGTGACCTCAGACTGGGACAAAAGTTCACCTTTCAGCACGATAATGACTCAAGGCATGCAGCCTAGACAAAGCTGAAGTGGCTTCGGGACAAGTCTCTGACTGTCTTTGAGTGGCCCAGCCAAAGCCCTGATTTAAACCCCTTAGAACATCTGTGAAAAGACCTGAAGATGGCAGATTACAGACGCTTCCCATCCAATCTGACGGAGCTTGAGAGGATCTCCCAGGCAGAATGGGATAAACTGCCCAAATCCAGATGTGCAAAGCTTGTAGAGACTTACCCAAGAAGACTCTGTAATTGCTGCCAAAGGGGCTTCTACAAAGCACTGAATTAAGGGTCTGAATACTTATATGAATGAGATTTGCAAAAATTTCTAAAAACGTTTTCACTTTGTCATGATGGGTTATTGAGTGTTGATTGAGGTGCAAAAACTGAAGCGATCTGAATACTTTCTGAAGCCACTGTATTTGCTCTGTCCCCCTGCCTCACGCCTATGAACATGACTGCTTCTTTAAAGACACAGTGTTTTTTCTCTTCACCTCCACAGGTTACCTGTCAGCATAGAACCCAGGGCACAGCATGCATCTGTCTGCCGGTGTGAAGTGCAGAATTATTATTTTCTTTTCCTTTCTCACTGTTATATTCACAATGTGCAATGACGTACAGACAGGAAGCAGAGGGAAGCGGTGTGAGAATCTGAAGCATTTTTGGACGGGATCGTTGCCCAACACCTTTGGCGTGATACCCGTCTTGACTCCCGACTCAATGCTACATTTCACGCCTTTACAGGAAACATATATGTGTAAAGCAGCAGGTTGGCTTTTTTGAAGTGTGTTAGGCTGCTAATAAAGTGTTCTGTTTTGATGTGTGAAACAATGCCGGTGTGATGATGTGGTATTTATAACTCCAGGCGAGGGGCTGAAGACAGCCTGTCGTGTGACGTTGATGTTCCCATGACCTCCAACCTTTCTCTACTCAGTAACCAGCTCTGGGGAAGCACCACTTGAGCTGTCGCAGTTTTACCCACGTCTGACCAGTACAGCTGCAACATGTCATCTAGGCAGACGTTTTCCCAGGGATCTTAGGGATCGTACTGGACAGAGATATTTAGGTTGATCATCTCAGTGCTACTCCCCTTTCTCAGCCATATACAGGGAACCTCTACAGTTCAATCCAGAGGCAGTGTTCAGCCCAAAAACAAACAATGTTAAATTAATACCATAGAATCCGCCACAGCACTACATCTGTTCCTGAAACCACCACAAAGGTTTACCCATCCTAGAAACCACCACAATGCTATATCTGTCCCGAAAACCACCACAGCACTTTCACAGTAACTGTACTGTACTGTTCCATTGTCACCACACGTCCCACAGCGCTGCGATATTCACCCCATATTCCACCATCGTGTCACCCATACCTTAGCGGCCAGCACAGTTAGTTTCTTATTAAAAACTGTTCAGCTCGGTGACCGCCAATACTCTGCGTGTTCCCCTGAGGGCAGAATTACCTTTTAGAGGTGAATCAGTTGGTGCAAGGCAACATTTATTTCCAGCAGTTCCTGCTTGCTCTAATGAAAAAAGCATGCAGCATCATAAAAAGGTCATATTTTACAAAATTACTTACACTGTGCCTTGCGACTTTATATCCAACAGGATGCGCCCCACATTGAATGTATGACATTGGCTGTTGTTTATGTGTTTTTAAAAATATTTTACAGTTGGGTATCTTGTAATTTTTCCAATTTTATACTTTACCATAAATGTAGCGTCTTATTTTCATTTTACAGGGCTGTTCTCAACATCTCACCTGACAGTCTCTGGCTGTGGTCCCACAAGGACAAATGAAGGAACCGTACACGGTTGTGCTAATCTCACCGTGTGGTCTTTACTGTTCCTAGCACTGACGTCTGTAATTTATGGTAGCAAAAGCAGTCACAAGCCAGATGCTAACCAGGGTAGGTCTGCAATGGTGTGAGTGATTTAAGATATTTGGCACTAATGCGTGCAAAAATAAATCTGTCCAAGCTCTAAATGTAATGTTTTTACAGTCGGCAGGGATTTACTGAATAGCTCATAGTACATCTTTTTTTTTTATACAAGTGCATGTTTGGATGGTTTAGAAAGGCCATCTCTCCAACTCATTCCTTTACTTACAGGAGACAGAATAGCTGTCATCCTCCGCTGTGTTTTCAGCGGACTGATGAAAAATAATGAAAATACATATTGAGAAATGCGCTCTCCTTTTCAACATCAAAAATAAATGATGCTATTACATGTCTTTACAGACATACATACAATGGGGTGCAAAAATATGGGCACCTCTGGTTTAAATGTCTGTTACAATGAATCTGTATGTGATAAAAAGCAAACCTGAACTCTAAATGAGATTGCTTTTTATTTTTATTTTTTACTGTATATAAATGATAAAAAGGAAAAGGGCCCTGTGCAAAAGTTTGGGAACCCTTTTGGATTATTCTTTGTTACTTTTTAAAGATGATTGCTAAGGCCCAGATCCAGGTGATTTAACGAGTCAGGTGAGTATAATTCCAGGGCCGAACTTTTTATTCTGAAGTAACTCCATGCCTTCTTAAGTATCTGACTGCAGTAGCTGTTCAGTCTGTTGTTAACAACCATGGGTTCCTCTGAACAGTTGTCCAAGGATTTCAGAATGAAAAAAAAACTCCTACCTATTTCCACCATCATACCTCAAAATCAACCATGATGATGATGGTTTTGGAATGGCTACCACAGTGCCCAGACTTGAATAGTATTGAAAATCTGTGGAGAGATCTCAAACATGCTGTAGAGGAGGCCAAAGAATATTTCTGAGCTAGAGGTGAAAAATCTTGCTAAGTGATGTGTTATGTTTAACCTTGTACCATTTAGAGGTCAGGTTCACTTCTGTTGACTCAGATATTAATTGTAAAAGGCTTTTTGACCAGGCATGCCACATTTTTGCACACTACTGTAAGTGGATGGAAAAGGACATCTTTGCTTCCATTTACAATCAACTAATCTGTAAAAGCAAATAGAAAACATTTTTGTATTTATACATAACAGTGCATGGCACGTTGTGAGCCAAAGTGTGCAGAAATTGAAGGAGTCTTTCTTTCTGGGCAAAGTGGTATTTTCATCATGGATTTTGATGCGCCTGAGCTAACAGAAATGACATCACTTTCAGTGCACCAAAGTGGGGGCATACCCACTCCTGGGGAGCTGTCAGTCAAGATAGAACAGCTCACTGCCATTTTGACTCAGCCTAGTAGACTCCCACCTGCTCAGACCAGGTCTACAGCGCAAATCGCAGCCCAGTGAATTGAACTCTAAGCCGTTCACATGCAATGCATGCACGATCACAGCCTATTCAAAAGCAAAACATATGGCGTCCAATTTGACTTTGATATTAATCCCACAAGCAGGAAAAAAAAACAATTGCATTTATTGTTCATTGTCTTTTTTTGTCATTTTAATTCCTGTGTTTATTCCGGTTGTGTAATTGCTAATGGCTGTTCTTATACTCCACTGCGGTCCCTGGGGTACTGGATTTCATTCCTTTTCTTACTCCCATCTGTAATAAGAAGAATGACAATAAACACCATGTGAACAATCTTTTCATGTTAATTAAGTGACTGTAGTTAAAACGTTAACTCCAGTTACGTCCGTTCATCTCTCAACGGAGCAACATAAAAAGATGCTTCCGGAAACTAAAATACCGACATTCGCAGCGCACCCACATGCTGTGCTGCTTATGCGGCCATGCGCCCTGCGACATTGATTCCAGAAAATAGACTTTTATCCGTCACAGGCTTTCATCTGTTTTATCTGACACGGGTGGAGGTCTGAGACCAGACCGCATGAGCAGGATTGGCCTCTTCCAGGCTGTGTTTTCTCAGATTTAGCCATATTAATTTGGACTTTGTAATAAAAAATTATGTATTGCATATATAAACACAATTATTGTGCCGCCCGCTGCTGTCCAAATGGCTGACTGGGTGAAGCTGTAGCTTTGTGAGGGAATTCCCCCACTGCTGAAATAAACAAATTAACTGGCTGTGCACCCAAAAGCACAGTAATAATAAAAAATTATTCCTCCCTAAAACAAAAAAAGCTAACTGTGGACCGGGCAGATGAAAATATCTGAATAAAACAGGCTTCAAGCTATCCTTTAATCCAGAAAGAAGATAACAGGTCTGCTATCTGAGAAGGATATAATGAAATGGTGTCTCTAAAGTGATCAAACTTTTTTTTTTTTTTTTTTTTTAATTACCTCCACACACACACACACACACACCAGAATGGGAGACATGGTAGAACACACAAAGACCTCAAGATTCAAACTTCTGCTTTTGTGGACCAGATTAAAGACACATCACACACAAATCTCCCCTTTTGTTGCTCTGAACCTGTCTGGCCTATAGAGGTGGCCTTTGGATGGGATACGAGGCTTGAGGTAATTGTTGCAATTTTATGAAACCACAAATGCCAGTTATTCACAGATTAATTTACTTTCTATGTGGCTTTACTTTAGACACACATCTGACCTTGCCGTCGGAAGGCAGTACAGTTAGGGCTCAACACTCTCTGCAATATAACACGGAAAAGATCACCCACCGCAATCCTAGTGTGTTCATGGATTAGGGAATTTGACTGACCTGAGGATGCTCTTAATTCAGAAAACCACTGCACAGCTACACTAGAATAATAAGGGTCTTTTGACAAAAATTAGTTAGTGTCATAAGTATGTTGTTCTTTGGACAATTTCATCGGATTTAGATATTGTACATTCAGAGTACTTTTCGGGTGTCTGTCATTTTGATCTATGAAGAACTGCCCTCCATTTCAGTTTTGCTGTGTGAAAGCTTTGAAGCAAAATATCTCAAAACTACTCAGAATGTTGGTATTATTCCAAGGTCATGTGTCGCTTCGGAAGGTTACATTGGACTTCAGCGAGGTTAAGGGAACAATTTATCACACCTGGTGTACTGGTATACCTAATAAAGTGATCGCTGAGTGTATATAAAGTAATAAGAGTACGTAGCGCTTTGGATAAAGGCGCTCTATAAATGCAGACTGTTTGCCATTTGCAATAAACTGTGCAGAAATTGAAGGGGTCTGAATATTTTCGCGTTGCGAACAATTGCTATTATATTGTATTTTTTTATCTGTCATTGTATCACATTGTATTTCGTTCAACAGGGGTAAATATAGCATATTGCTCTGAAAATCAAAACAGCTCCCTACTCAGCATGCACATAGTTTCCATAGCCATGATGTTACGGTGACATCTCTGCGTTTGCTCAAAGTCACAGTGGCGTTCTTGGAAGGTGCGCAGCATAGGCACGTGGTAAATAAGTCACAATAGACCCACTGAGGGGATGCCGCGGACGCATCTCATATTCCGTTTGGTGATTTTTCATCCCCGCCAGGAAGACAAATCTTCCTTTCACAAGGGAATTCAGCGACAGGACAAGCACTTCTGAAAAACTTTCCTATTCTTATTGATTCGATAGCAGAGGTGACCTTTCTGAGGATTACATTATTTATAGCGTCGCCTCCGACAGTAGTTGACGGCAGCACCTCCGGTGTTGCCTGTGGCCAAACAAATGGGAGGAACGCAGAGAAGGCGAAATATTCCACAGACAACTGGACTGAAGCAGCAGGCCTTGCCTGGTACAGGTCTTTTATTTTCCTTAAACTGTGATCGTAGCCTAACCATGCTTTAGAATTAATTAATTAATTAATATGTGTAATGATAACATAGGCATGGGCAAATTATAAACAACTTCATGAGTGAATACAGTTATTTCATAAAAAATAAAACAACACACGCACGCAAGCATGTAAGCAAGTTTGTACGGCCAAAGCAAAATTATATTAAATAATGTAACTCTTACTAAACCAGATGAAACCGTTCAGAAGATATCGGCCAGAGTTTCCACTCGTGCAAAGAAAATGTACTTCCAGTAATGTTGTGTGCGGTAATGCTATTAGAGTGCATTTAACCTGCAACCACAACAGCAAAATATACTGTAAACATTCTCCATACATCAAAGCTACAGGGCCAGTTCACAGCTGCTGTTAACAGGGATATGCATCATGTTTTCTTACAGATGATAAACCACAAGTTATACGAGGTTACAGACCTGCCCGGTCGTCGAAAACCGCAGCAGATATACCGCATGAACCGGCTCAGAATGTGGATGGAGATAACCATCCCCGTGCTGGCCACACTGTTCTCCACCGAAAACCCTGACCCAGCCTCCCAAGGATGCAGTGTGAATAGGGTCTGACCTGAGGGTCCGACCGGAGAGTCTGAACTGAGCCCCCTGCCAGGCCCAGGAGATGAGAGAACTTATTGGTCAAAACAGCGATGTATTTTCACCCCTCTAAGGGCGGATGTATCAAAACCTGTTCAGGCTGAGGTGAATGTGCAGCCGCCTTGGATCCCAGAGGTGTGGAGAGCAGCCCTCGTGGAGGAGTTTGAGAGGACTAAAGCCTGCAGCCCCTGGCCCAGGCCCATCATTCTCATACCTAAACCCGATGGCTCCCCTCACTTCTGTAATCATTACAGCCACCTGAATGTGATATCTGTCTTTGACACAAACCATTCTCCGGGCAGATGACTGCATGGAATGGCTGGTTTTTGTCAAGTTCCCCTCGCCCAGCCAGATAGAGAGAAGACTGTGCCCCATGGAGCCCACGGTCAGTTCCAGTACCGGGTCCTGTCATTTGGGCTCCATGGGGCACCATTTGGGCTCCATAGGGCACAAGCGACCTTTCAAAGGCTCATAGATATCATGCTCCAGCCACACCAGCAATATGCAGATGCCTACATCAATGACGTAGTGATCCACTCCCATGTACCTGGGCCAATCACCTCTCTCATGTGTAGGCAGTGCTGAGTGCGATGTGTCGGGCGGGTCTCACGGCAAATTCCCTCAAAATGCCGCAAAGCCCAAAAAGAGGCACAGTACCTGGGCGACACAATCGTCTGGCATCTACTGAAGCTTCTGGAGAAGAACGTGGAGGCATTGAAGAACTGGCTCTAGCCCACCACTGAGATTCAGGTACATGTCTTCCTGGGGTCGGCCGGATATTATAGCTGTTTTGTCCCTGGCTTCTCCTCCACAGCCGTGCCCCTCTCTGACCTGATAAATAAGGGCTGTCCAGAGAAGCTGCCAAGCAGAGCGGACCAGGGCTGCAATTCTTATGTTTCACCAGATATGGATGTACATAAATTCCCCAAAATTCAAAAAACAAAAAACAAAGAATGTGTCACTGTCTAAATACAGATTGCATTGTATATACTATATAGCACTTGTCATGTGCTGTTTGGTGTTGACTGAAGTCCTTGTCCTCATCAGACACTGCACTGTACAAATTATAACTAGATAATATTCCGTTTATTGATCTTTTTAAGACAATAAAACGAGGAAATAAGGAAATGTGACTTTCTTTGCCTTAATCAACAAAAGCATGTTTGACTGGCTAATTTTCTTCTAATGATGTTTATACAAGCACATCTACATCACTATAACAAATATTTTCATGCAGTGCAGAGATTCTGACAGTTTAAGTAATACAGTAGTACTATGTTTAGCAATAGACCTTAATTTACTGTAGATAGTTATTGAGCTGAATAACCTCAAGTGTGAATTAGCACCATGGGGGAGTTTGCTGTGTAGAAATTACCCCCCTTGCATTCAGCTTAATAAAGGCACTTTTATTGCTGCTAAAAGAGCACATATTTTTGAAGATGAAGTACGTGAGAAAGGAGAAGAGCCATGCAGTTTGTTCTAAATTGTGGCAGCCAAGGCTGGATTAAATAGCTAGATGACATGCAGCAAACTTTAACCCCATTTAATGCTCCTGCATTACTGCACTCTTTGGAAAAAAAATAACACTGTCTCTTGACTTTAACTGTGATCAGGCAGTTAACGATCTGAATGCAATGAACCAGGAGTAGCTTATAGTGAAATATTTTATACATTTGTGATTTACTTTTTTCCTCTTAGGTGCACATGTGTCAATTAAAAAATTAAATAGTATTTATGTCAAAAATATAAAAAAAAAAATAATGACAAAGATTTTTCATCACTCTGTCTGCGCCCCATTGACCTGCCCTAGGCAGCTGCCTAGTTTGCTTGTTCGAAGATCAGCCTATGGTTGCTAGTGATTATATTAGCATTAGCATTATATTATATTAGCAGTTGAAATTGTACTTACCTCTAGGGTCTTTCAGCGAACTTATCCCTGGTTATGGGTATGCACTTTGTTGTACGTCGCTCTGGATAAGAGCGTCTGCCAAATGCCAATAATGTAATATTAATTTGATAATAAGGTTGATGATAAAATTATATTAGCTTGACATTTTTTACAGTGTAATACACAGGTCCAGCCATGCTATTGCATTTCAAACAAACTGTGAACTATGAGCATTTGTTGAATAAACAAACAAACAAACTTGAGTTGGCTTCACTACTGTTATGGTAAGGTGGATTACAAAGGCAAAAGTTGAGAGAACTAAAACATCTCCTGCTTGCCTGATGTTGCCATGATGTTTTGAGTTCTCAACTCCTACTTAACTACTGTTAATTCCAGAGCTCATCTGCTGGACTGTGAAGTGAAAAGAATTACTGGCTTGACATTGGAGAGGGCATGCAGATGAGGAGGTACATTTTTGTTCTTTAAAGAACAACTATTGCAAATGCACTCTGAACATACAAAATTATATTTGGGTACTTATGTTTTGCTGGCTAGGAATACAATTATATGTACCTATAGGGTGCCACCACGTGATAAGATTTTGAACCTATTAGAAACTTTGTTGTACCTTTCTGAGAGTGGAGTAGCAACCAAACACAAATAGGGAATTCCAAATTGGGAGAACATAGGTGTAATATCTTAATTACGGGTTTGGAGTGACGAGAGTTCCTTAATGAGATCCGTCCCCCCTGTCATCAGAGGAGTTGGTGGTTAAGGCAGAGGGGTCAGAGGCAAAAGGTCAGGGGTTACAGATGAGAGGCTATTAGTTTGGGGTCAGAGGTGAGGAGCAGATAATTGCCTCCATTCAAATTGGGAGACACCATGACAGCGCTATGGATAGCATGTGCCTGTTGGGGAGTTAACGGTTTGTCTATAGGGGGAAAAGTGTGTTGGCAGTGTCTGTGAGAAAGTTTTTCTCTGTGGGAGGGGAGTGTGTGTATGTGAGGGAGAGTGTGCCTATGGGGTGTTTCGATATTTGTAGAAATGTACTGAAGGTAGTGAGATTTTGACATGCCAACACACAATTAAAACAGCACATTACGCTGTAGGAGGATAGGAGGATGGAGAAAAAATGTCAGAACACAGTTCCTCAGCATTCCTTGTAATTAACAGGATGTACACAACGATGTGAAATGGAGAGGATTTAACCCTGGTACTGAAAGACGACAGGAGACCTTGGGAAAGCCTGTTGTGAAGGATCATGATGTACAATGGCTTCCTGCTAAAGTAGCCCAGCCAGCTGTCTCCAAGGTATCAACAGTGAGGCTCAGAAATTTGATAGCTTATGGAGTCCCCCCTCCACACACACACACACTTCCAGTGGCCTCCTTGGATAGAAACAAGGCATTTCTGAGACCACCCCAACCCCCAACCATCCACCCACCGACCCACCTCAGGGCCAGACAGCACACACCTGCTTTCGCTCAACCATGCTGGCTTTGAAGCGGACACGTGGAGGTCCGTTTCCCTGGGACGTCCGGACAGGCCCCGAGTCCCCTGTGTTTAGGCAGATTGTCTGAACTGCCCTTATGAAAACAGCGAGAAACTGAGTGCGTGCGATAGCTCTAATGGCCCCGTGCTCCTCATAACGGGAGCTAAACAAATGCACACCTCTGTGATCCCTAACATGCTTTAGTAAGGTCGTTAGTTAAAAGATTAGCTGGGGATGCATCGGCTTTTTCGGGATTCGTAGGAAAGGAGACTGTTTCCAAATAAAGGAAAAGTTGTTTAGTTTCCATTTCCTGCCCAGGGATTGCATATGAAAATGAGCTCTACTGCATGTGCATGTTCTGTGACAAATAAATAAATAAATACTTTTATAGTTCCAGTGATGTTTGGCAAACTCCATATGGCTAGTTTTGTTTATTGTGGCGTTCTGCCACTCACCCAAAGTGTTTGTTGGTATGGAGTTGGCATTTTATGGTTATTATTGAGGCTTGGTGACCCCAAGATAATATATTTATTCTGTTGTGTGAAGTTATTATTTCCTTTGTTCTCTTATTGACAGTTCTTTGGCTTTTCCCATGCTGATATTTTAGAAATTTTGCATGCGTGTTACCTGATTTTCATACTCTAGTGAAACGGGAAGTGATAGAATGCATCATATATACAATAGAGTTAATTTAGACTTAAATTAAATACAGTATTTTATTGCCAATTTTACTTTGTGTGATTTTATTTACAATAATTGTTAGGGGTGCTGATCATTTTGACACATATGTCTCTTTTACTTTTCAGTAAAAAATGAGATTACATGATAAATGAGAAAAAAACATTGAAACAAGAGAGTAAATGTATTGAAATAAAATATTCCGATATGTTTGAACAGAATATATAGATTATTATCTGTGTTGTTTATTATATGCAGCCTTTTTTCTTCATTTTTAAGAATAATTCAGGAGCTGACAGCATTTGTGACCATTTTGTGAGTTTTACACAATATAAAAAGACAACGCTTATCATTTTGAGTGTGTGTATGAGAAGCATCAATTGTACAGCACTTTGGATAAAGGCATTATATAAATGCCAACCATTTACCATTTACAACATACATTGGACTGCATGTTTTTGGAATTGTTACAACAGAGGCTATTACCCAGAAATCCACACCAGCCCCATTAGTGATTAAGTAGGAGGTTATTTCAGCAAAGTGTATGCAGCTGCAAGTGTCCGAGAGAGAGAGACAGTGACAGAGAGAGACAGAGAGAGTGATAACAATCAGCTGAAATAAGCAGATAGGTGTTGCCAAAGCTTAAAAACATGGCTACAGAGGATACATTTCAGTCAAGCGTATGCAAAGCTATCACCAGGGCAAATCTGCTTATGTGTGCAGTATGATGATGGGTTTAAGACCAGGGCTATGTTACTGGGCTGGGATATAGCAGTGCACGGGAAGACTAACTGCATACGGAATCTGCCAGATAGCCATCGGTACTTACACATTTTGTTTTGGGGGGGTGGCTCTCTATGCTAACATGTCCTAAACTTTGATTCGCAATCAAAATGCAGGTATTCCTTCACAAACACAGTTTTCATTTCATGTTGCCGATGGCCGAACTCCGCAAACATACAAAGAATGCTCTTTTTGAAGGTCACCGTTAAGAACACATTTTTATTGAATCCGTAATTGTTATTCCAGGAAGAGAATGTAAATTCCGCCTTTCATTTCAGTGTGGAATGCACCAGCGAAAGCTTGGCGGAGATGCGGTTGCAGATCTGGCCTTGCAACCTGAGGGATACAGGTTCAAACCCCGTAGGGGGAGGGGGGATTGCTGCGGTCCCCTTCAGCAAGGTCGAGCCGAATACCTTCAATAAATATCCAGCTGTGTACATGGATAACATAAAAAACTAAATCTGAGCTGTCTAAGTCGCTATGGATAAGCGCTTGCGCCGAGCAAATAAATAATGTAATGTAATCTTCTGCAGACCGTGTTTCTGAGGGAACCAAGATAAAGATGCACGCACACCGTCTATCTGCCTCTGCAGAAAGACATGGCTAAACCCACACATCAGGTTCGAGCTCCGAAACAGGAAATAGAATTTATTAAGTTGTCCGCTATTTGCAAAAGATAACTCTCAAATGCCTTAGCTATGTACTGCCAATATGTCAACAAAGATGACTGTCCTTTGAGTATGAAGTTTAAAATAAAAAAAAATTTAGTTTGAAAACAAAATGGCTACTCATGACTTTTCAACCGTATAACCTTGAATGTGACTAAAGGCTAAAGGCATTGCATGTACTTCTACTGAACAGGAATATTTTCCGGGCACTTGGGTTTGTGCCATTGGATTTATGCTTAATGATCCTTCATATGGATTTTGCATATGTTTGCTCTC
Source organism: Conger conger (assembly GCF_963514075.1). NCBI lineage: Eukaryota > Metazoa > Chordata > Actinopteri > Anguilliformes > Congridae > Conger > Conger conger. The sequence continues at coordinate 33,922,393 of NC_083762.1, read as the reverse complement.
CTCCCTCCCTCCCTCTCTCTGGGCTGCATGCTGGGAATTTGGGTATGCAGGAGGATGATCAAGGTGAGAGGGTGATTGTTAAGGGTTGTTTTCCTTTTTCGTGTTTCTTTTTTAGGGTGAGCACTAAAAGGGAAGAAATATATACTTGGACAAACTTGTTCAGTAGCAGTAATGCATTTTGTTTATGCGTTGGTTTTGTGGCAGAGTGTTGAGATGGTGTCTCATTGCATGTAGGTGCGCTATCCCTTTCGCTCTGTCATGGTTGAGGTGCATACGTGATGCCAGTTGTACGGTGGAGGAGGTTTTGTTGGCAATGGGAGAACAGGTTGGGCCTGATAGTATCGCTTCAGCTTCAATGATTAATCAGTTGTGGTTTTCATTAAGGTAGAAATTGGTGTAAACCGATTGATTGAGAGTGGGTAAATTAATTTTTTCCCATTGTGGCACTGGTTTCGCTAATAAAAAAAAGTCACAATTTTCAATGTTCCACCATTCATTCCAAATAGCGATATAGAGCCAATAATTTCGTGTTTTAGAAGATTTGCCATTGCAATAAAGATGGTTCCGCTTGGAGGTAAATATCAGGCCATTGCTTATGAATTTCAGCTGGTGTGAAATAGAAAGCAAAACAGTTGAGCTGTATTGGCTGTCGATTGTAATCGTGTTAACCGACTGAAGGTCTAAAGTTTAGTCTAGAAACTGAACAATAAATTCATCTCTATATCTTTCTCGCTCTATCTCTCTCTTTCTCTTGTTATCATTTCAGGCCTGCCCACCATACTGTTCTGTGCCTAGAAAGTGCAGCTCTAAATGTAGGGTTTCTGTGAAGTGTGCAGTTGCCACGACGATGCATTTCTCATCCAGATGATAATATTCTCCCTCCACTGTACTGAGGTCGCTGGGTTCACAGCAGAGCAGGTGAAAGAGATACTGGCGGGAGGGGGGCAGGGGAAGGAGGGGGTGAGTGATGGCGGTGTCTTGAGAATACTGTCAACTAGGAACCCAGCTCAGGAATGATGTCACACAGACTGTCCCAGGGTGCCTCCTCAAATTAAATTATCACGGTGTAATTAGCGCTAATTACACTTCTTGATGACTGCATTTCCTGTAAATAATTTCCAGTATGCAAAGACAACAGGAAGAAAAAGAAAAAACCCCATGGTGCACTATAATTATCAAAGGAAGTAGGAGAGAAACCATCTTTGTTTTTGTCAAAGGGGAGTTTTCTTTCCAGAATTCTTTATTTCTGCTTCGTCTACGTTCATTAACAAGTGAACGGGTACCTTTAGAATTTGATGGTTGGATGGAATCTGACTCTGGGAACGGCATGCTCAACTGAAGGTGTATGTTATGAATGCAAACTTGCGGAGAAATCAGATGGTAAAATATAAACATTGTGTCAAGCATTTTCTCTCCTGTCCAAATCTCCATTCATTTACTGTATGCATGCATTTGTGTGTGTTTATGTATTCATTCATGTATCCTTCCATATACTGTACTGTACATATGTGTGTATGTCAGTGGAGGCTGGTGACTTCCAGAATTGAGGAGGCCATTTTTTTCCGCTTGCTCACTTCACTCGCGATGGAATGTTCCCTGTTCTCTTATCTGTCTTTGTGCTGGCCAAAGGCATACTATTTGGAGTGTAAGCTACAGTCAGAAAGTTCTGGCTGATGAAATTCATTGTGCAGAGCTTAGCCTTGTGCCTTCCTGAAGAAATGACATTGCTGTAAGTCTATGAGCCTGCCTGATAATTAAGCTGAGAAATGACATTTGGATGTAATATAAATGCCAAGTGAACATGTGTAAAAGGCAGGAATTTTAATTATGTAGTTAAAAACAATTTTGTTTAGCTTACATTTTTCATTCTTCTACAGCTTCAACATGTAATCACCAATTTAATCAAGTTTAGCATATAAAAAAGATAAGATAACACTTTCTTTATGATATGTAGTTTTATTCAATATATTTAATATAAAATATGTAAAAATATGGTTCCAGTTGGCTTTATCTAACGTTAACGTTATCCACTAGAGGGCAGCACTCTATTCGTATTTAGAGTGAATTTCCTCACAGAGCAACAATTCGGTAATTTGATATGGAAGATTATTAAATTGACTTGTAATAAAACGAAATGGACTACATTAAAAATAAAACTGTTCAATAAATCCCAAATGGTGTCTAACATGACCTATTGAATGTCATTCTCACTCCCTAGTATCTGGAATCTGCATATCTCCAGCCCAAGAGCTCAAATTGCGCTAGAATCTCGCCGACTTCCGAGGTAGTTTTAAGCAAAAGTGTTTGGCCAAATGAGCTATAAACTCCAGGGATGATAGCCAGGGGTGTTCTCTAAATTTCCTGAAAAGCACAAGTTGATAGGACACTCGTAGCCACTATGGCGAGTGTTTGTTTGACTGAAGTGACTAGCGAATTCTCAAAATGGCTTCTGTGTTGAATAGGAAAGGAAAGGATAGTTGATTCCAAATGAACCAGTAGCATGTGATTGGACGAACAAAATGTCAATCTTTCAGCCCTGGACACAATGCATGGTGAGGCCAGGCCTCCGTTGCCCACCCATTTTCAGTGATCTGGCCAATCACATATTGGCATGAAAAAAAATGCATTACATTGACTTCTATGAAAAGCTAATTTCCTAGGGGAGGCCTGGCCTCCCTTAATACAAACTGATAGGGAAATCTGGCCTGTTGCTTTACAATTGCAATATTGGGTTTTAGCCATGGGAAAATTTAGATTTATGAACAAAACTAAAATAATATGAATATAAAAAATAAAAAATATGTTTTTTGTTAAAATAAATAAATAAAATAAATATATTTATTGTTTTTTTTTAATCTCTCTCTTCTCTCAAATTATTGGGGAGGCCAGGCCTCCTCCACCTCTATGGAGGAGCCTCCACTGGTGTATGTGTATTGTATATTTTTGCCTGTCTGTTCCTCAGATTGTGTGTAGATGTGGATGTGTATGTAGATGAAGGTAAATGCTGCACAAATGTTTAAAATATGAAGTGCATTCATAAATAAAGTATGTTCATGAATTTTCCCTTTGCTGTCTAAGTCACTGGGACAAGAAGAATGGTCTAAGAAGAAGGAACACACCATTGAACATGCCTCAACAATGACTCTGGCATGTCATCAATATAAAAACATTTTTTTTTTTGCGTTTGTTCTCCCTGAAGGTGGACTGGAAGAAATGTGTTATGAGAGATTGGAGTGTTCCGATATTTCTTAAGGACATTCTGAAAAATCAATAAAAGTCGTCTAATTAGATCTCAACACTGTAAATGTCCTGAGAAATACGCAAAAATGAGCCCTAGAGAAATAGGGATCCCAGGCTTCCAGCATTCTATTCTGGAGACCATATCAATCATGGATAAGAAGAGTCTGTCCATGCGTTAGGACAGTGAGCCAAAGAAAAGACTGCTCTGTTTGGTTTTCCAGCCAGCTTTAAATGCGGCTCATGTGAGGTTTAGATATCAACAGAAGGTGTTTGGGAGCCATGGTGGCAGCGCTGAACCTGCATGTTGTGGGTGTGACTCCCAGAAACTAATGGGGCACCAGAGAAAGCCCTCCAGCCACGATATATTTCTTGCATCAATAAGGGAGAGTTCCAACATGCTTCAAGACGGTGCTCAACAACCAGGACTGCTTACCCGGACAACTTCACAGGGACTAGCCAAAAATAAGTAATGCTGGAGCACAGCAAGCTCCGAGACAAATACACGGTTTAATCCGACAGGGGAGAAAGACTGACGTTCCAGAGTCGACAATGTCTTCCTCATAGTCAAGTGAGCAAAGCATTTGGCTGTGCATTTCTGTCAATCACCTTGCAACAATATTGCTCAGGATTTGCAAGCTAACATGCTCACAGAGCTACACACTGTCTCCACTTCCACATGATTCAGAAACTATCCGCGGGTCTTGATTTGCGAGAGAGATTTGTGTCCGTAAGCAGGCAGAAGTGCGAGAGCTTTCAGGTGAGTGTGGACCGGAGAAAGCTTATCCAAATGATAAAATGAGTAGACCTTCACAACGTGATGCCGCTAATGTTGGACAGTTTTTCAGTGCTTTCACAATGGGAATAAATAAACAGCACAAAGGCAAAAAGGCTTGTTTGCTCACTCACGGTAGCTTGCAAGCTAACTAGCTAGCGAGTTTTGCAGAACATTACAGTTTACTAACATTGCATAGCAACCACCTGGCACTACTTACTAGCATGTAGTAACCATTTTCTTGTAAATTATTCTTGCAATAAAATTGTTCATAAAAAACTGTTTTAATTGGATTGTGTCTATAATATCTATATTATTATGTTTGGTAACCATTTTATGAGAGCAATAACTCACTCCAGGACGTGGTATATTACATTACATTAAAATATAGAGTATATAGAAATTTTATCACAGCTACGGGGGCTGCGACCTCTGCTGTGCGTCTGGCCGAACACACCCCTTAGCTGTTATAAAATTTCTATACACCACTGCCTGTCGTGAGTTATTGTTTACAAGTCAAGCAATACCATGATCCAAGTATGTGCTAGACAGGGTGGAGATGGTGGTACAAGAGACTGTGCCAATCGAGCACACACGTTAAGACACTGGCTGAATTTACCTCTTTACTAAGGCACTGAGGGTCCAGAATTCCTTAAATAGGAGATTTCAAAACTGAACTTTCAAAAGATAAACATACTGTAGCATACTCAATAGCAGTGCACTTGATATTTGAAGTAAAGTACAACGCATACTTTGAATGTGGTTATCCCTTTCATTTTGTGTGGGTCTCAGCAGCTAAAGTTCCTAAATCATTTATGAGCACCAAGTCATGTGCAAATACTGGAAAATTAGGAGCCACTTGAGGAATCATCTTTCAGAACTGTAGACTTGTAGGATTTAATTACCGCAGCAAAGATCCAGAGCCTGCCCTAGTCCATATCTCTCTACCCTTTTCACTCACTCACTCTCTTTCTGTCTCTCTTACACTTACACACACACACACACACACACACACACAGACACACATTATCTCTGCCGCTGATGCATTACATCTCTCTCTCTCTCTGTCTCTCGCTCTCTCTGTCTCTCTTACACACACCCGATGCATAAACACACACGCACATACACTCACAACTGCATTATCTCTGCCAATGATGCATTATCTCTCTCTCTCTCTCTCTCTCTCTCTCTCTCTCTCTCTCATACACACATTACACGTTATCTCTCTCACTGACACATTATCTTCCTGTCTCTCTCTCTTTCTCTGACCCATTTCCCTGTATGTCGCTCTGTAACACAACTGTTTTATTACAGCGCGTTGTACATGGAGATAAAGGTGAAATCTTTGTTTTTTCTTTCTCTGGAGGCTTCTTCCCACTGCAGCAATGTATGAATTACAGCCCTATGCCGCTCTTGTGCCAATGTTTCAAAAGCATAATTTCCTTCAACCCATTGTCTTGGCTTCAGATGAAGCGACATGCAAATATCATATTTTGAAATCCTTTCTTTCTGAAATTAAGGCGGTGGAGGATTGAATTGCTCACAAACATTCCAAGTTTGAAGTGTTTAAAGGTACAATAGGTAATTTCGGACTTCTAACGGTCAAGAGAGGAATTGCAGCAACAAACACACTCAAACCACAAAACTGAGTTCTCTGTGAACTCGCTGATGTTTAAACGCCATTGGCTGTGGCAATTAGAACCAATTTTCAACCAATGAGCTTGAATCATTGTACAGTTATACAATGTTTTGGTGCAGTTTGCTGGCCCATCAACTGCAATTTTGAAACCAGAATTTGAGGACTATAAACACTGGCAAAGGGTGAGTCGACATGTCAGTGAGCCTCTTTCAATGATAGGAAAGGATTTACAATCGTCTTGTAACAATGTTTTAACACAAAAATCTTACCTACTGTACCTTTAAGCTTGCTGGCTTTTAATAGATAGAAATGTACAAGGAAAACAAACTCATTTCAAACAATTCAGTTCTACCATGATAAAAGAAACTACTGCCTTGCCGGTTATCTGCCTTGTCACTTTGCGTGTCAGTTCCTGGGTCTCATGGTGGATATAAAGATATAAAATAACCAGGTGAGTGACTAGGAAGCCCAACGCTAAAGTAGTTGCAAACTGCAGCCGTATAATCTGCAGCTCAAAACCCATTGTAAGTGTATTTAAAGCCATGATGCACCAATAACTGCTATCCCCACTATTACGAGCGAATAGCTTTATAGGGGCTTGGGAATTACAGTTTATTCAATTTCAGGTATTATATAGGGAACCTATAAAATTGTCAGAAATATGTGTGCATCACTGTGAATTGGTCATCTAATGAAGGAGCAACACACATGTTGTCACTGTTTGAAAGCTTTGTTCATGCAAGTATTCAAATGCTCCTGCTGCTTAACCTTCAATAGGGGCTGCTGGGTGGCTTATTGTGTAGCCCATCCACTTCAAGGTTTGACGTGTTGTCGATTGGTGTAACTATTATGTTATTTCAGTTGCAGTCATATTCCCCTCTAGTCGTATTGTCCTCTGACTTCTCTCATTAACAATCCATTTTTACCCACAGAACTGTGTTATGCATAAAAATCCAAGGAGATCAGAAGTGTCTGAGACACTCAAACCACCTTGTCTGGCACCAACAATCGTCTGATGATCAAAGTCACTTAGATCACATATCTTCCAAATTCTGATGTTTGGTCTGAAAAACAACTAAACCTCTTGACTATGTCTACATGTTTTAGCTATTGAGTTACTGTCATATGATTGGCTTTGTTACGCCGAGGGGAACAGAGGAACCAAAAGCAGACAGGGGTGAAGAAAAAATGGCAGATTTAATTGCAACAGCAGGGGCAGACAGAGCGGAGTCAAAAAACAGGCCAAGATCAAAAACCAGGGGGTCAGTCCAACAAGGCAGAGGTACAGATATCCACAACAAGCAAAGAAGAGTCCAGGGAAGCAGGCAGGGGTCAAAACAGGAAATCCAGATATACAAGGGCAAGGACTCAGGAACAAGGGCAAGGGCAAGGAAACAAGGAGGCTAGAACTGGGGGAAGGAATAAAGGGCTCGGGACTCAGAAAACTGGACAAGAGGAATTAGCAGGGTGCAACTGAAAAGGACAGGTATAAATACACAGGGGAATGAGACAAACTAGGCGGGGCATGGGACTGAGGGCGGTCTAGCAAATAAACATCAGGTGAGACACATGAAAGGGTAATAGCACAATAACGAGGGGGAAATGAAAACGCGGACTGGATTCACAAAGACACACATGTAATACGAACGGCTCCGGACTAGGGAGTAGACAATTGCAGAGAATCAGGAGATGCAGAGATACGAAGAGACAGGTGCAAATACTTCGCTGAAACTAAGCAAGTAATCAGTGATAGAATAGGGAGGCGGAGTTACAGGACAGAATTGAAACTGGAGATGCGTTAGTAAGTTAGTTAAGTGATTTAAATTACAAATACCCAAAACTAGTGAATGTTAGTTTGTTAGTTTGACAAACATATTAGTGTTTTAGTATAATTAGTACTGTACAACTTCTATGTTAGTTGGAATTAGTATATTAGTGCTATGTACAAACATGAAATGGAGAGAAAGCATGAAGTAAGGAATGCAAGATTGGAAGGACGGTTGAACCCCGGAATTACCGTAAACACCCGAATAGTGGGTCACTGGGCCAGTAAACATTCAGACTCAGACATCACAGGGGAAGACGAGTGCAAAGACTAATGAATATAAACAGAACACCAGACATGAATCTGAAAAATAATAAATTACAAGAATAACGATAATAAACAATGATAAACTAACACACAGAACACAGGAACATAACAGGCTTTAGATTAGATATTAGATTAGATATGTGTATTCACAAGCTGGTGTACAGGTAATGTACATACACATAATGAAGTGGCCACTGAGTGTACTGTACATCTACAGTGAGCTCCATAATGTTTGGGAAACATATTTTTTTGTGACTTGGCACTATATTTCACAATATACAATTCATATGTGGTTATTGAAAAGATTCTCTGCTTTTATTGAAGGCCATATTTTGGTTTCATATGTGAATTGTTTGATTACAAATCTAAAATTGTGGAGTACCAAGCCAAGTCAAGAAAAAAATATCTCCCACAGAAAATCTTGTCCCAAACATTATTGAGCTGCTAACCTTCTTTACAATTTTTAATTAAAAACCTCTCACAAATTACCCTTAGACTCATTTTGCTAATGCTGAATTGATCAAGTGTCTTTCCGCGTAACTGTTACAGCATAGAGACAGTGTTCCGATACAATACTTACATACTTAAAATTAAGGGTCTGGTACGGTTCCAGCAGTTCCAGACAGACTCTTATCTTGTGTAGAAAAAGCACAGCAATGCCATTTATCAGTGTTGAGTGTTGATTCAGTTCAGTACTGCTAAATGAAGGTATTATACCTGGCAACCTTTGCTGGCAAACCCATAGATCACTGGTGTGAACTCATCCAGTCGTGGTACACACAGTGAATTGATATTAATCATTATTGCTAGAGGGCTCTGGGTAGAGGCTACGTTGGAGCACTAAATAAACCAGGTTTATCTCAAAGAGACCATTTTTAAATGCTCATCATCTGGGATTGAATGTTTCACTCAAATCAGAATGCCTGTATAAGAATATTAACCTACTCATAAATTCATACCACCTGACAGTGATATACTGTACCTGTGGATGAAATACATCTGATCTTATTTATGAAGTCAACATTGATCCAGATTATGAGCAGTGCAGCCAAGGTATATACTATCCTGGTGATGATAGTGGACTATGTATTCATTATTATTATTATTATTATTATTATTATTATTATTAGTAGTAGTAGTAGTAGCAGCAGTAGTAGTATAATAATAATAATAATCATCATTATTATTATTATTATTATGATTATTATTAATATTATGTTTAAACTCCTCTGATAAAAATAGGTTCACCCTCACACCCAGCCAGTGGCAGCTCCACCCTCTCCACACACAGTGCCGTTATTGTTTTCCCTTCACTGCAGCCCTTCAGCTGGGACCAACAGGGATTACCTCCCTTCAGGCTCACACGAGGCCATGACTTCATACCGCATGCTGCCGCACCCCCAGTCGCATATGTCATTCCCCACCATGAAGAGTCTGATCCCTGGAGCACACACACACACACTCACACACACAGAGATATACAGAACATGTGCACACACACACACACACACAGACACGTATACAGAACACGCACACTCACACATACACACACACACTCACACACACACACACAGATATACAGAACACGCGCACACACACACACACACACACTCACACACACACAGATATACAGAACATGTGCACACACACACACACACACAGACACGTATACAGAACACGCACACTCACACACACACACACACACACACACTCACACACACACACAGATATACAGAACACGCGCACACACACACACAGACACACGTATACAGAACACACACACTCACACACACACAGATATACAGAACATGCACACACACACGCACACACTCATTCATACACACACGTATACAGAACACGCACACACACACACACACTCACACATGCTGCTGCACCCCCAGTCGAATATGTCATTCCCCACCAATAGAGTCTGATCCCTGGAGCACATGAGCACTCACACGCACACACACACATATACAGTACACGCACACACACATACTGCACACGCACACACACACACAGATATACAGTCCACGCACACTCACACACACACACAGATATACAGTACACGCACACTCACACACACACAGATATACAGTACATGTGCACACACACACACACACACAGATAAATAGTATACGCACACAAACACACACACACACAGATATATAGTACACGCGCACAAACACACACACACATATATACAGTACACACACACACGCACACACACACAGATATACAGTACATGCACACACACAGTACACACACATATATATAGTACACACACACACACGCAGTACGCACACACAGATATACAGTACACGCACACACACAGATATACAGTACAAGCATGCACACACATACACACCCATATACACACATGAATACATGCACACACATCCATGTAGACACACAAAAACACACATACACACACACACACACACACACACACACACACACACACATACAAACAGCTCTTCAACTCATCTGGCTTGTGGCAACTTCCCAGCAAAACACCCACATATACACAGGTGCACACAGATACATCTTGTTGTCCTCGTATGAAATATGGAGACATCATAAGGGAACAGCATTTGCACAAAAGGTGCATTCAAGCCCCCAGAATCCTAAATGAGTCCTGAAGCTCGTCCCTACCCAGTGGCAGACTGCGGTACTGCAGCTGGTCCCAAAAAGCAAAATTTCAGGAGGTTTACATTGCAAAGCACGTCCTTACACTGGCCAAGTAAAATAGGCACAGATTAAGGTTCCAACATACATGTATACTGTATTTCAGTCAAGCCAATTACTGTCCTTGGGATTAATGTATTACTCCAAAACCTAACACAAAAATTAGCCCGCATTATTGCCTCTTTGCTGCATTCCATGGCTACATATTTTTTATCCGCATGAAGTTGAGTAGGTTGAGAGATACTTAGCTGCTTGTATTTATTATTATGATTATGATTATGATTATTTTGTAGGCAGGCTGTCACCTGTAGGCCAATGGTTTGACTAGTTAAATAGTTTCGCTCATATCAAGCAACACTTGTGCGTGCTAGTCAGACAGACAAGCAAGTGTTAAGCTTTGAAAGCTAGCTAGCCAACTTGAAATGATACAAACCCTGCTCAAGCTAGGTTTTGAAACAGCTGGTAGCTGGTTGACCAGTTCAGACCAGCTCCATTCTCTGTATGGTTCAACCAGCTCAACCTATGTTTTGCAACAGGATATCTGTCAAGACTCATGGATGACTACATTGGGAAGAAGTGTTTTATCCTCTGTATATGCAGAATTCACAAGCTGTTTATTGTTATCATGTAGCTGTAAAACATGAATTAACATTAGATCGATTTTACTTTTTCTGTTATCATTATCATTTCGATTGGGCTATCTTTTTTGCTTTTCTGACTGCTAGCTAGCTATGGGAGAAATGTTATCTGATGATGTCACTAAAAACCTTATCACTTCCAGAGGCCAGTAGCTACAACTTAGCCACATACACATGCAGCCAATGTTAGTCCTGATTGCGGAGGTATCTTTTATTTTCAAAATACTTCCCTTAAAACCCAATTCTTGTCAACTTTAAACTTTAAAATCCCCCAAAAGCTGTCAAAATACCAAAACGCAAAAGGCAATGCTTTGTGGCAATGCACATTCCTGTGTGGAACTGAAGGTGTAGCGGTGCAACTCGACCAATCACTTATTAGCTGGTGCCAATTTGCAACAAAGGCAGCTCCCACAAACAGCCAAGTTTCTGCACCATCTTACCTTGCTCATAGAAACTCTATGTGTGACATCATCATATGACTCCAGTTTCCTTTTAACCTCCACGGGTGCGCCTGGGGTTGTACAATGGCTTCATATTCCTTGGCTATTACAACCATGCAGAGCAATCATTGGACCCAATGGCTCCAGTGAGATGGCAGCTCATACAATGACAGATCCACCACCATGTTTAACACTTGGCAAAAGTCATTGTGGGTTGATGGCTTCCTTTGGTTTCTCCAAATGTAAACCCATCCAGATGTAGGAAAAAGAGTAAAAGACAACCATATTCTTTTTCTATTGTTCAGGGGTCCAGGTTTTTGTGCATTTGCTTTGGATAAAAATTATTTCTGAATAGTGGTGCTGCCATAAATGCCAGCTCACAGTGTAGGTTTTGTTAAGACCAGGTCAACATTTCTGTGTTGATTCAAGTCTGTGGTCATTTTAAGGCCATCATTTTGGAGTTTGTAGCAAATGGCCTGTTAAATGTTTGTCCAACCCTGTGAAGGTGCTTTGACTTGTAACCACTGACCATACTTACTTTAAGTAGTAATTTCATGTTTGCTATATGTTGCTATATGTTTCAACAGTTTTCCTTTGCTACATTACAGACGTTCTTGAGACTGATGCAATTCAGATAATATTTGGCTTCTTTAGAACTTTACTACTGGCTGCCTTTACAAATTTACATATAAAAAAGTGTTGTCAGTCTTCTTTTAAAGCTGACACTTACTGCATTTGCATTCAATTTAATATGACTCACCTGTGTGACTGTCTTTGCACAGTTGTTGTAATTTGGATGCTTCAAAGTTATGGGTGTTTGAGAAAAGGTTTAATTTCCAAAATATCCGCTTCATGGTTGCTCATTGTAAAAAAAATTACACATTAGCCTCTGATCATGTCAAACATGTGCAGAGAATGTAGGCTAGCTATATAACTATTAATGAAGTTACATTATCATCGGTAGTCTCTTTGAAAGCACAAAGCAGCATTGTCTTCTTTTCTGATAATATGCAAGGATCGCTAGGAAACTTGCCTGTGCATTTTTTGTGATGATGCATAATAATGAAGCTTAACTGTTACTAGGGAGGGCAACTGAAAATTTCCGGAAATCAACATGAATATTGTGATTAAAATATCAGTTTAATCTTACATTAACGTGTTGTGGAGAATCATTGTCCTAATGTGGAATTTTAATGTGATAAACAGGCTGTTTTTGTGGCTTTTAAAAGCTCATTTTTCCATCAATGATAAGAGCAGGACCTGGACGGCAACAAAAATGTCACTGAACATTCTATCATTTACATTTATGTTGTTTGAAAATGGTGGCTCTTTCTGGTTGATTTTAGGCACGTATATGGTAGTTGGTTCCAGTTCGAACTCTGACTGATATCCAGGTCAGCATTTTCACTGGACACTCATTATATCCTGCTTTAAAAATCCCAGTTGATAGCCCAATAGTTTAAATGCATTTTGCTAATAAGACATGTTAGACTCCATGCATGTTAATGGTCATCAGCATACGGCAACCTTTAGGTAGAAACTAGTGGAAAAGAGAAATTGATAACGGCTCAGAAAATATTTTATTGAGGGCACATTGCCCCTGTAGCATTTGTGTGTTTTGAGAAGAGCAAAATTCAAGGCTGTTACAGGTTAACTTTATTGTAAAATGATTATTAGCTAGCTAGCTAGCCTCTAATATGGTTACACTTTGTGTAGTGTTTGTCTGAAGCAATGAATTGGGAACTCCTACTTGCCCGTATTGTATTATTGTATTATTATTATTGTATTATTGCCTTCTCTGTGTCTTAGAAGTTTGTTACAGTGTTTTTTTACTTTACTTTATGTCACTTTAAATGCCAGCCAAAATCCACACTGCCCACAGAGCGGAATGCACTTGGTTCTTGATTTTTCATCATAAGCCTCAACCATAGAGGAAACTGAATTACAGCAGCGTTCACAAATCTCTCTCTATTTACATTTACTTATCAACTCACAGAGAGAAAGCAAGAGAGAGAGAGAGAGAGAGAGAGAGAGAGAGAGAGAGAGAGAGAGAGAGAGAGAGAGAGAGAGAGCAAGAGGGGGTTGTAAAGGGTTGTGTAAATATAATTGTGGTTCAGTATTACAGAACTCAAGAGGTGGCATGATCCTCAAAACAAATGTTTAGCTTTTAAGAATCAAAGGTGTAAACACACACACTCGCACACACACATCCAGCTCTCCAGTCTATGTGACTTGTGGCCCCTTCACAGCTCAATCTGTGTTCACGGAAAGAAACATTTCATTAGAAAGAGGAGGTGCTGTGTGTGTACATATGTGTGTGTGTGTGTGTGTGTGTGTGTGTGTGTGTGTGCGTGAGATTAGGGAGCGTGTGTATGAATGTGTAAAGAGTTTGCTATTGAGTGTATGGGGGAAATATGGGTGTGTTACAGCACGTGTGCGGCAGGGTGTGTGATGGGTGTCTGACAGGGTGTGTGCTTGCACACTCATGCACAGCTGGCTTTTGGACTGAACGCATTTACCACCCCATTGGTAGTGTGGCAGGCGTCCCCTTGCCAATGCAGTGGGAGTCTCCCACGGATGCCTGTCGTAATGCTCCCTATAAATCAACATGCGTGGGAGTGTGACAGCGCCCTGCATACGACAGGATGGAGTCAAACCAGGACTGTGCTGTACATTCACAAGCTGGCTGTCAGTCCACATCCCAGGAATACTCAAAGCCTCTATGACGGATTACCACAAACACAGGCGTAACGAGCACTACAGTCATACTTTATGGTTCAGGATTAATGATGTAACAACACGGTAAAACAAAATAAAAAATTGAAATAATTAAAGAAAACTGTGACAGTTTACATTGGAATGTGGCACCCATTGCCAGACAAGATATACACTCAGTAAGCACTTTATTAGGCAGACCTGTACATCAGCTTGTTAATGCAAATATTTAATCAGCCAATCATGTTGCAGCAACTAAATGTATAAAAGCATGCAGACGTGGTCAAGAGGTTCAACTGTTTTTCAGACCAGAAATGGGGAATAAATGTGATCTAAGTGACTTTGACCGTGGAATGATTGTTGGCGCCAGACAGGGTGGTTTGAGTATCTCAGAAACTGCTGATGTCCTGGGATTTTCACGCACAACAGTCACTAGAGTTTGCAGAGAATGGTGCAAAAAAAACATCCAGTGAGCAGCAGTTCTGTAGGTAGAAATATGTTGTTAATAAGAGAGGTCAGAGGAGAATGGCCAGACTGGTCAAAGCTGACAGGAAGGTGACAGTAACAAAAATAACCACACATTACAACAGTAATGTGCAGAAGAGCATCTCTGAACACACAACACATAAAACCTCTAAGTGGATAGGCTACAGCTACAGAAGACCAATAAGTCTCAATATAAGTAAATAAATAATAAATAAAAGAAGTCATAAATACACTGAGTTCACTGAGTGTGTATTTCAGAGCTCATTGTGCTGACCAATCTGTCAGTATTTTTATGCTCAAGCAGCAGGTTTTGTCCACCCAAAACAGTCAGGATTGGGTTGATGCGGCAGCAGAACTGGTCAAGAGTTTTAATCATACAAATGTAGAATTTCTATAGTTTTGATATGACTCTCATTAAAATAATCATAAAAAACTTGATGAGACTCATAAAAAGTCTCATTGGCCCAGGGCTGGGCCGGTGAGGGTTTTTTAGCATTAATTCCTTTTTCCAGGGCACAATTTTCAATCACTATGGTAACAGGATATACCATTTGAAAGTGTGTAACCTATTGCTTTTACGACAACAGTACTTTATTTTGAAGTGTTTTTTGCCTTTTTGCACGTACAAAAAATACTACAAAAAATACAGTAATTTCAGTACAGCGAACCAAATGCATAATAGTTTCTAATTCTAAGAATGAGCTTTGAATTTAGCTAATGACATTACGTTTCCAATGGTGTATAGTTTGTTAGACTTGCATGAAACAACACAGCATTTTGTGTAACAAAACTAGCATTTTCAATACGCACGTGGAGACTGTTGAGCTTCGGAAAAAAACAGTTCTTGAGATTTCATGCCAAAAAACAAAAATTCTTTGTTGGTTTACAACAAAAACATTATTTTGCGATGCCTACATCTAAATAGACGACTTCTTTAGGAGGACTTCCAAGGAATCTTTCATCTGTGTGTGAATATTTTTGAGGAAGACAGTGAAAACACCTTTAGCTCCACAATAGAGGGCATTTTCAGTGATGTGATCTTATTTTGTATAGGTGAACATCTAAATACATTCTCAAACTATTTTGTGATTATTCAGCAAGTCCATAAATAAGGAGCCAGCCTACTTTTGAACAATGAATAGCCTGTGAAA
The DNA here is from genome assembly GCF_963514075.1 of Conger conger. Classification (NCBI taxonomy): domain Eukaryota; kingdom Metazoa; phylum Chordata; class Actinopteri; order Anguilliformes; family Congridae; genus Conger; species Conger conger. The sequence goes on along the minus strand of NC_083762.1, from coordinate 33,906,532 downwards.
TTGAGGAATGTCTTTGACTTGTTGATGACAAAAACTTCAATGAATATATTAGGATACAAGATGTCATTATTGTACTTATTTTTTATGATCTTCATAACCTGTTGCTGTCTGAGGAGGACAGGGAAGTGGAGTCAGAGAGATTCGGGGATGGTGACAGGCTGGGGGAAATGTAAACATGTTATATAGTTTTGTAAGCAAAATGCAGTATCTTACACCTCATAAAAACTACTATATCATTTCATTTCCATGTGTCCTTTTAGGAGTCTCCAAATGTAATTTTTTGGAAAACTGCCTAGACATAGCTTTGAAAGAATGCCCATTTTAGTGATATTGAAATACAATTTGAAAGGAGATTTCTCCAGTGTTGTGTGTTTGTTGTGTGACTCTATTGTGTTTCTAACTGAATCAGCCACAGCCACAATACAAATCGAGACCTCCATGGTGATATGAAAAGCTAAAAAACATGAAAAATATGTGTGTGCGCCTTTAATTACTGTGTATTGCAATGCTCCCCCTCTTCCCAAGAAAACCGTTCCAAAACGTGCTGTTTCCTGCGACTGTGCCCCTGTAGGGATGTGAGATGGCACAGACTCTCGGGCTGATCACCCTCTTGTAAACCTGCCCAAGGAGGCAGGGCACAGCAGTGCCACTACTGTTGATTTGCTCCCTGCTGGAAACAGTAGGCCGGCTTTTTCCAAGAGGGCCACCCCACCAGCACGTATTGATTTAGACACACTTCCTGTGGGCACCTCTGTGATCTCCTGAAAGCTTTTTTGCGGAGCAAACCCATCGGAGGAAAATGACAATCACTCAAAATTTAGTCAATACCAGCTTCGTGACATTTTCCAGACAGAATATAAAAATAATAATAATTTTTAAAAATAGTAATTTCAGCCACTCTGGGGAAAACAGTGGGGCCTGTTCCACGCAGGAGGATTACTGAGCTAGCCAGAGTAATGCAGTAAAACCCGGAGCAGTTATTTTTGCACAGTCACCGTTCCATATTTGGGTGGGGCCCGGGTTTTACTCAGTGCAGTTATCCAGCTAAATCAGTAATCCTGCTTTGGCCCAGGTCAACCTATTCCCCTTTAGTGAAACACAACTGAACTGAACACCTCTAAAACAGCAGGAGCCTACGTCTTCACTCCTTGTCAGATTTTACTTAGTTATACACAGCATTCTGCCTCCGCCGGTCCTTGTGTTTACCGAAAAACAGTAAATAAATTAATTTAACATGCAACCCCTGCTCTCTTTTCCGGTCTAATGACGAGCGGGGAGAAGCTGTTTAATATTGCCAACGTGTGGACGCGCCACCAAGTCGGCACCCTGCAAATTCCCACAACAAATTATGCTCACTTGTGATCTCAATAAATTGATGTCAGGGAGCAGGAAGGAATTTGTGTTGTGTGAATGGAAAATAACCCACTAATGTGCCACGCTGGCGTCGCGCCAGATTAGAAACAGAACAATCCCGAAACAGGCCTCCGCGGTGAACGGGGTGGCACTTCTGTTTTTAGTCATTCGTGTCCCACATGTTGATTACACTGTGTGAATAATGGTGCCCTGTGGGATCCCGGAATCGAACGTGGTTAATTCAGGGGTGTGTGGCGGCAGCATCAGAAACGGTCAAGACTAAATTTGACCACCTGTGATTCCGCCACAGGAGGTTTTGTTTGTAATGTGATGGAAAGGTTTGATTGTCACATTGTTTTATGCTCTGGTGAACATTATTTCCCATGACTCCGGTACATTTAATCCTCTTCTTTCTGTCCCGGTTTTTAAATCCCTCTTTAGTTATGCCATTAGAGCAAAGGCTTCTTAAAATATTAAAGCCTGCCTTGAATTCGCTTTGACATTAAAGTTGTAATTTTCCTTTCGAAACCTTTCCTTCATGTCAACTGTTTTCTTTTGGACTGAAGCAACAAAGAAACCCAGATCAGGGTGCCCTGGTCCAAAACAAGGGTTTTGGTTTTTGTTCTGACCAATCAATAATGTATTATAATGCAAATCCAGGTTTTGATTGGTCGATTTGCTGAATCAGGTGTTTTATTGCTGGACTATAACAAAATCCTACATCCACCCACTATCTCATCTGGCCCTTGTCAGATAAGATACTGCAAATGCATTTGGCAGTATATACAGTAATGTTTAGGGAATTGCACAGTGAGGTGAGGTGAGGTTTGATTCCGAGGTGAGAGGTACTCTACCATGCCATGCCCTTAAACGAGGTATTGACCTTTAATTAAGACCTGAATGAACAATGTCTTAGAGGGATGCTAATATGTAGTAGCAGACAAGGCAAGCAGCATAAAACAGCAGACCTCCAGGAAGGTGAACCTAAACAATAACAGTTAAATTATAAGACGTATTACAGCACTTATGTGAATCACACCACATTAAACATTGAGAAAGGGGATTTAAAACAGTTCTTACAGGTTCGAATGCTGGGGGCGGTTGGTTGGGCCCAACTGAGAATCATAATAAAATCAAGACAAGGCATCACACAAGGGGAAATATGCACTGTATTGTTTCTTAAGTGAAAGAAATATATAGTGAGAAGATTTTTTTCAGGGGCCTACATGTGTGCTTGATCAAAGCTTTCTTTTAAAAAACACTATTAATCTCAACATTCATATTTACAATGATTAAATACTATTTATTATAGTGATTTTCCTGAATTGCATGTTGTCAGCAATGCAGAGCTAGAAATGTTGTGTTCAGATGTTGAGGGAGCAGAAACCGTGTTTAGCTCCCTCTGCGCTCCTAGGTGGCGCTGTTGAGCCGTGTTCGGACCCAGCCGGAGAGATAACCCCTCCTTTGGGGTCAGTTTACCTTTGCTGCCGGCTCATTGTGCGGGGGGTGTTGTTGTTGTGCTGCCGGGGCCTGGGAGTAGGTCTTTCCCAGGGTCCGTGCCGTGGGCTGTAGCCTCCGCGCTAGCGCCGAGTCGTTTCCTCCCATTCACGGCAGGGGCAGCTTCCTTCCTCTGCCCAAACAATCGCTCCGTGAAAAGCGCCTCGCTGCGGACCGTCACCGTCCTCCTGCGCGAATCTACCAGGGCAGGGAGGCCGGCCCGCTAAAACAGAGTCTCCCGACCCCCCCCTCCCCAGCCTTTTTTGATTATAGAAAAACAAAAATAGATTACAACATTTCCTATTTGTATTTCCACGCTGCATTAATGGCACGTTTCAAATAAAATATATGTGGTTTTCGAAAGGAGTCGTGCTTTTGTTATTGTTATCATGAATGCACTGTATACATGACTGGTATTTAAATTACATTACATTACTTTACAGGCGTTTAGCAGACGCTCTTATCCGGTGCGACGTACAACGAAGTGCAGATCGAGCGCAGGGACGAGTGTGAAGAGGACCCTAGAGGACAGTACGGTTATGAGTCCTAGCGTGACCATTCAGATACAATTGGAACCCTTGAAGACATATCAACTTACAAACTAGCATACCACAGTTGGCAGCTAGAATACCCCGAGTACAACAATAAGATCGGTACAGTAAGCGTGGGTTTTTTGGGGGGGTTAGGGGCAGTTTCCTTGCTACTCTCTTACTGCTGTGCTGTTTATCTCTGAGACTGACAGCACAGGTATGACACAGCCCCCACGCCCTCCCCACTGCCGCCCTACACCCACTTACCAGAGGTACATCACGGAGGCCTCCGAAAACAACGTCACCATCAAAGGGCTGCAAATTGGTGCTCTCACTGATCTGTTCCTGCCAGCTGTACCCTCTGTAAACCTTGACTCAGGCTGGGCCTCAGCTGCTCCTGTGCTTCTTAAAATAAAGAAGAAAAAAAACAAAAACTATATGGACAGAGAAGAGTTTGCTTTGATCTACATCGCTCTGACTCAGAGTGTCCAAGAGTGTCCTTTGCATTCAAAATTCAGCTAGTGAGCTCACAACCCTTTTGTTCAGAAATAGCTTTCTTTCAAATCATTCACAATCTTTTTTTGTAACGAAGTAAAATGATTTACTTTCATTTTCCTTGCTTTTTTTTCTGGCTTGATAATATCCAGGCCAGCACAGCTTCCTGATTCTAATTATACCTCTGTGAACCAAACAATTGTATTTGCTGAAGGATGTATGCAGATAGACAGTGTTCTAAGATATTGGCAGAGCTGCAGACACAAATACGCACGTGCCGGCATACACACGCAAATACACACATAGGACATACTCACACGGTTACACATGCACTGGTGCACACATACATACATATAAGGTTGCACTCACATATACAAATACACATGCAAAAGACATACACACAAAAGACATCTCACATCCATACCGTAGGTGTATACACACACACAAAACACACATATGGCCACACACAAATACATGCAAAAATATACACTCACACATATGGTCACACACACATACGGTCTCACACATGTATAGGTGTACGCACACAAATACATAAAAGAAACACACACACATACGCACAGGAGCAAACACATGCATGCGGTCACACATGCAGGCACATACACATGCACAAATACACACATAAGCTTTCACTCACATATATGTGTTTAAACACGCACACACACACACACACACACACACAATCACATACACACAACACATCTGGTCTCACACACAAAAACACACATATGGCCAGACACAAATACACACAAAATCTCATACACACAGGTGCACACACACACACAGTCACACGCACACACTGAAAATAAAGAGGACATTCAGGCTCTTCTGGAGGACATTCTGTTACTGCCATGACTGTATTCAACAAAGATTTTTTTTTATTGCATCATGGTCTATTATTTCAATACATACTGGTTTTTCATACGCTCAGTCACTGATGGGGAATTCCTGGAGTATAAGGGGAGTGGAACCAGTTTGATATCTCACACACACTGACACCCCTCAGGAAAACTGTTATGCATTTCGCATATTTATGAGTCATTCAAATGTATACTTCTTTGAGAATTATAGCATTTAGGGATATGGTTGGAACTGAGAAATATAAAAGCTTACAGGGATTGTTCAGGGAAGAAGGGTATTCTGAGTGAAACTGAGAAACAGGAAAGACAAGAAGGTCTGTGGGGTTCCTGACCTTGGTCTAACAATGGCTCCTTTCGTCCTTCCTTACAATTTAATAATAATTTGTTATTTAGCTGATGCTGTTGTCCAAAGTAACTTACAGTTGATTAGACTAGACTGATTAGACAATCCCCATTGGAGCAATGCAAAGATATGGGCCTGGCTCAAGGGCCTTGCTTATTGGGGCCCTTCCGGGCTCCGGCCATGTACCTTAACCCTTTCCATTTTGGCCCCCTAGAAGGCAATTTCAGCCTATTTTGTTGTAGTCCTATAAAAGTGTCAATATCTCAAAAACTATTTACTGCACACAGACTTAAATTACAGAAGAGCTTATACCATTCATAAATTTGAGACAGAACACATTTATGTCAGAACATGTACATACAGTGTACACAAAACATACATAAAAATACAAAGCAATTACAAAAGCCTTGTGTTTTTATAATTAAGCACTGGATGTCTCAATTTCTAAGTCAAGGTTAAACTCAGAACTACTTTATAGTTGTGCACAAACCTATTCTCAATGTGGATACAATATTTGGTAAGGATATCTATAGGCATTCAAATTCCACATGCGTTTTCCCAAAAATGCCCCCAGATGTCCACAAAAGTCCCTATATGCAAAACATCTGCATATATTTTTGTCCAGACACATTAATGATCAGAAAAGCTTACTTTTCTATTAAACAAATTTTTCTTAAATACAAAATGTAAAGAAAATTTACCTTCACATGTGGTTTATTCACATATATGAGACTATGTTTTTATAAATGCCCAAGGTGTCCATTAAGCTCTCCAAAGATAATTACTCACCCTAAATCTTTATAACGAATCTGCATTTAAAATTTTGCTTTATTTCAAAATTAGGTTAACCAGAGCCCTGTTAGCCCCGTGAGGCAGTAAAACGACAGGTTTATTGATAGCAAGTCCAACACAAACACTCACTTGATGTTTTACGCACATCTGAATATTAATTCTGCTATGCAAATGCTTCTTATATTGGTACTTGATTTATTTGACAAAGAGAAATGGTATCAAGGATTGTTAGAATATGCCTTTTATTGTCTGAGTCTGTGACTAGGTCAGGGTTGTAAACTGTTTGTGTAGCATGGGGGAGCCTGCTGTTTTATTGCCCTGCATTGCAAATAAGAGAAGATATGAATAACAATCTTTTTAACAATCTGGCATTGCCATCTTGCGGTTTTATTACGTCACAGTTTTTACTATCTTGAAAATATCCACGAAATGGGACGTTGATGACTCAACCAAAAGGGGGCAGCATGGATGGGGTTAACCACTGGTGGACATACTTGCTTGCTTGCTTTACCTGACCAGCAAGACCCCTCCGTTCTGCCACTTTGTGCCGTCTGGCGTCTCCCCCTCGCCACACCTGCACTTCTCGCTCACGACTGCTGTCTGTCCTGGTCCCACGGTAGAGGAATGACCTCCCGTTGGATGTCAGAACGGCAGAGTCTCTGACCTCTTTCAAGCGCAGACTGAAGACTTATCTCTTCAGGCTGCACCTTTCCCTCCCTACCTCACCACCATGATTAGCCTTATATATGCCAGACTGTAATGGCACTTATATAGTTGTATAGATATTGTTTTGTTTTTTTGTATTAGCTATTGTATCGTTGTACTTGGGGTATTCTAGCTGCCAACTGTGGCATGCTAGTTTGGAAGTTGATGTATTCTTCAAGGGTTCCAATTGTATCTGTATGGTTACACTAGGACTCGGAACTGTACTGTCTTCTCAGGTCCTCTTCGCACTTGTACTTGTGTTTGATCTGCACTTCGTTGTATGTCGCTCTGGATTAAGACCGTCTGCTAAATGCCTTGTAATGTAATGTAATGATCTATCGAGAACAGGAAGGTAAAATCAGTACAGCAGAAATCACAGCTAGTTATTCAACGGTCATTTCCAATCAGGGAGAATGCAACTGTGGAGCATGCATTCAAACAGGACTGATATTATCACAAATTATAATGCAATATGTTTAAAAATACAATGCTGTGAAAGGTATCACACTTTCCAAAATAACCCCATATACTGACTGTATGTCAATGGGACCTGTTTTCATTGTAAATGTTATACATTATTTTACAATCTAGCATCTTTCACATGGGCTAGTGGTTATTTATTTATAAATGTATCTATTTGATGATGATTTTTGTTAGCAGGGTGCGGGGCTAGGATCAAAACATTCATCTTTATATTTAACATTCATCTACTGTATGATGTTGCCGGGAAATATGAGTCGGACTTTATTCTGTTAATTATTTATTTTTCTCTCATTTACCTGTCCTGTCACTTGTCTAAACAAATTAATATATCCTGGTAAAATGCAAATAAGCGATGTGATATTTAGCAGAGAAATGTTAGGCCCCATAGCATCTTTGCACTGACATGAAATCCTTGGACGACTGAAATTAAGGCTTCAGCACAGGCATTTCAGGAGTTCACTTAGAGGAACTGTTGTCATTGAAGAGCTTTAAATTTATTACTCCTGAAGGCATAAAGTTAATTAAGACTGCATGATTATCGCATCTGTCACATGTCCACGAGGCTAAAGAAAAAGGAGTATTTATTCAATTTTATAAGACAAACTTTGTCAGATGATTAAAACTATATATTTTTAAATGCTGCAGAGCATTTACTTTAGCAAGAACACACTTTTTTTGGACAGGCCATAGAGACCCACTGTCAGTGAACACTTTATTAGGTATTTATTAGACACATTATTTTTACTCGTTGGGATTCTGCTGGTGTAGCCTATCTACTTAGTTATGATGCGTTGTGTGTTCAGAGATGCTCTTCTGCACACCGCTGTTGACTTCCTGTCAGCCATTCTCAGACGTCTCTCATTAACAAGGCGTTTCTTTCTGCAGAACTGCTGCTCACTGGATTTTTTTTTTGTTGCAAAACTAGTGTGCGTGAAAATCCCAGGAGATCAGCTGAAATGATCAGTTTCTGAAATACTCAAACCAACCACGATCTTTCCATGATCAAAGTCACTTAGATCACATTTTTCCCCATTCTGATAGTTTATGTGAACATTAACTGAAGCTCCTGACCCATATCTACATGATTGTATGCATTGCACTGCTGCTACACAATTGGCTGATTAGATAATCGCATGAATAAGTAGGCGCAATAAAGTGAAAAGGTTCATAATAAAGTGCTCGGTGAGTGTGCTTACAGTGCATGGACAGTCAAACCATTTTTGCTGTTGTGACTCTGTACTCCAGCACTGTGGATCTGAAATGAATGAAAAAGAATGAACATGATGTTGTTGATGATGACAAAGTGCTAATTATCAGCTTTAATTTGAAGGGATTCACATCCATATTGGGTTATTATAGGAACTACATTCATTTTAGGGACCGAGAGCAAACGGAAGAATGAACATAACCTAAAATAAAGCAGTTATATTTAGCACTGGAGGTAGTGGACAGACAGTTCTCCTGTCCTCGGGTAGGAAGCACTGCGTAGGCAGTACATGTTTGCTGTTGCTAGTAATTCCTAGCAACTTCACAAAAGCGCCATTCCACATTGTCATTGAGAGAAAGAGGGAGTGAGAGAATAGAGAGAGAGCGAGAGAGGAAAATAAATTCAGAAGTGGAGGAATGTATTTGATGTAGGGTAAATTATTTGATGTGTATATTGCAGGTGTGGGTTATTAGGCCTGCTATGGTATGTCTGAAAGCGTCTGAATCATAAAACGCACTCTCTGGGTGAGAATACTTATGGTATGCAATGATTTATTTCACCTTCAGGAGAAAAAAAATAGTTATGCTATTATGTTTAAAATGTTGAAATAAAAACCAGATGTTGCAAAAAAAACCTATAGGTTAGCAGAGGGAGGGGATTGGATTGATGAGGTATTGTATTTTAGACGTATAAATATATTCTTCCTGGGTTGAGGCGGCAGCAGACCCAGGGGAGAGTAAAATATTACTCCTGAGTGGCTTTCTCTTGTGTTCTGTGAATTCACAAAGTTGACATACTGTAATGTCTCCCTTTCTCCCACTGGGCTGAGCCGAGTCAAGCAGTGCTCTGATTTTCTGGATGTCAAGTCTGTTCGCATAAACACGCCACGATTACTTACTGTACAGGAAAACACTGCTGTAGGAGTCCGTAATTAAACTGTACTGAAACACGGTAAGCTTCCAAAAATGGCAGCTGTAAATTTTTTTGGGAATCTCCCCCATCTAGACACAGATCTGGCTTGCACATAATTTTCAATAAGGCTTGTGTTAAAGTCTCTGTCTCATTCATACCCACATACACACACACACACACACACACACACACGCCAGTGCCCCCTCTGTCTGATGTAATGATTTCCTGAACAGAGACCGGGCTGTGAAGTGGCCACTAGTCATGTAAGCTGGAGAGCTGGATGTGTGTGTGTGTGTGTGTGTGTTTACACCTTTGATTCTTACAAGCCAGACATTTTTCTTACAAGTTTTAAGGGTCATGCCACCACGTGAGGTGTGAGAGTGACAGTGCCACCCATTGGTGTTCCTGCCATCTCTGTACATGACCGGAGTCAGCTTTACTTGGACTTAATTCTTTTGGATTGGACATTTACAGTATATACTATGATTCCTACGTAATACCATATTTTTTTTATACAGCAAACCGGCATCAGCCAGGGAGTCTTTCCTTGCAACTGTTGCCCTAGGCATACTCATGAGGGCCGGTTCTCTGTAAAGCTGCTTTGTGACAAAGCCCCTTCGTTAAAAGTGCTGTACAAATAAAAATTGATTGATCGAGTGTCTAATATGGAACCACAATTATATTAACGCAACACCCTCTCTCAAAGAGATACATTAATGAACACTGCCAGCTTTGACACCTTATTCTTCTCATAGTGCTCCGGTCCAGGAACTCAAACTCAAAGGTAGCAACTTCCTGGACACTTATTCATGGGCCCTGATTTGACCAGAATGACATCCGGGTTGCGTCAAGACACAATCTATCAACCATGCAAGGTATCCTGGTAATAGTAGCGGCCATGAGTTACCAGTGGCAATGATATTGTTTCATTTTATTAGATGAGCATACAGTATATTAATCAAAGAACTGATGTGGGTGAAGAGGTGACTCATTTAAAGATAAGAATAGCCCCCCCCCCCCCCCCCCCCCCTCCCCGCTCCATGTCTCTCGCCCCTGTTCCAGTAGAAGATTTGATTTGCAGAGTCATCAGTCTGGTTTCAGAAAAGGCGCCCACACATCGCACTCTCTTACTTCCTCTCCCCTTCCCCTTATCTCCAAACTGCCGATGCTGACGGGCATTTGTTCCACAGATTTTAATAACCCTTTCCCACTCCTAATCTATTTAAGTTCTACTTTCACTCACATATAGAAGGTTCCGGATGTGTAGAGAAGTTTATCTGCTGTCAATGGGTGAGCCAATAACACGGAGAGCCTCTGCTTACTGTAACCTCTGTAAATACAATATAAAAACAACAATTGTGCTGTAGGTGAGAAATACCATTGGACAGGTCAGGTATTTATTTAAAATCTGCTATTCCCCCCATGTCTTTCAATCTCTTCTGGTCTTATATCTGATGTGACGAATATCCACCTTGCCTGCTGTAGGTGAGAAATAACATTGGATATAAAAATAAATGCAACTGTAATGTTGGAGTAACCCTTCAAAATGTGTGGAACTCTCACGCACAATCAGCCACTCACTGATATGAACCAATTGCAGAATTTTGCAACAAGGAACAAAAATATATCTACTTATTTGTTGGGGACAAATGATACCATAATGATGCATCATTAATAGTACGTGTCTCACAAGTGTGTTGACCACAGATGAGTATTGATTGGGTTTTCTGTGTTGTTTTTTTCACTGCTGTTGACTGGCTATTGTATTGTAGCTCCGCCCATTACTGAGGCATCAATTTCAAGTTGTCAAATATCAAATCAAATATCACATTTTTTAATATCAAATATCCCCTTGCAGTGTCCCAGGGGGCATCCATCCAGTTTGGCTCTGGGACCTCATTAATTAGGTAAAACAGGTAAAACAAAAACCATTAATGTTACATGCTAAATACGTGCATGTAAATCCATGTTTCAGATACATGTGAATGCGCTGGGGATGTAGTCTGGCGGTGGGATAGGATTGGTATTTTTGGGGTCACCATGGAGTCATAGCATGAGACCCTCTATTCAACACCCCCCCCCCCCACCCCCCCACCCCCCTTTGATCAGATGTGTTTACACAGCGTGATTCAGTGAGACAACGCGTCCGGGCCTGCCTGGAACCTAGGGTAATATCGCAGAACAAGAAACAGGGCTCTCCTGTGTTTCCCCGCCCAGCCTGGCCCACGTGCCAACACAAATCAAGCCCTCCGTACCTGATAGAAATGGTGCTCTCTGCTATTTTTCCATGTGCGGCTAGGCCTGTGGTGTAGAGCATGTCAGGGACTTCCATGTTGGCCCACCCTCTTTCTTCTTCGTTGGTTTCTTATGCATATAAGAGGTTACATTTGTACATTTGTATGGTTTTCTGTAATGACTCAGTAAAGGTGTGTTGAATTTGAATCTCACTCTCACTCTCTCCCACTTCCTCTCTCTGTTTATATAACTACGCTTTGGCAGGGATACAGTGATGCCACCGGGAAGTGATACGCAGAATTAGCGGAGGACTAACATTTCAAGCTATTGATCCATTGCTTTGGTAAAAACCTCATCCCACAGTGCTGGGGATCTGTTGTAATTTGTTATGAGTAACAAAATCCCCGGCCAGCCTGATATTTGACATCTGCTACTTTTCAGAGCTGTGGGCATGCACGGACTGGCCATCGGGAAGTATCTGTTTTATGTTTTTATTTTTATTTTTTGCTTTTTAACTGTGGTAGAAATTCAGTTCAGTTTTAAATTCAGTCTCTCTCTCTCTCTCTCTCTCTCTCTCTCTCTCTCTCTCTCCCTCTCTCTCTCTCTCTCTGACATACAAACACACAGATGCACACATACGCATGACATTCTAGGCATGACCCCCCGCCTTCCCTAATCAAAACTTGCCCGCCATTTTCTCTGAACATGATTGTTTAATCACAATCGCGATCGCCAATGTTTTGTTTCTCCATTTAGTTTTTGCTGGTGTAACTGCACAGCCTGTTAACCCCTTAAGTATCGCCCCTTTTCTTGACACAAGCTTAAAAATGACATACCCAAAATAAAATAATTACTATCCTTGAAACTTTGTGACTACAGGCATAATCCTGGTCTCTTCTGAAGAGCACATAGCACATTTTTAAAATGAGAAATTATTGCATTGTGCATAGATTTTTATAATCTACATCTAGGCAGTTTTCCAGGATGTTTGGAGACTCCAAACGGACACATGCAAACTAAATGATATTATGGGTCTTATGAGGTGTAAAATACAGAAAAGTGTTTCCACTTCCCCCCTGCCTGTTACCCTCTCCCTTCCTCTCGATCTTAACCTCCCTCTCCTTGCAGAGTACAATAATGTACAGTAAGTACACTAATGACAATAATAACAACTTGTATACTGATATGTTCATTGAGGTCCATTGATTGAAGTATTTGCAAATACCCAACTCCCATCAATAAGTCAAACACATTCCTTAATTTTACATGCTATTTATTTTTCAATGAATAATAATAAAATATTATGAGACTGTATTTAGATGTTCACCGATATAAAATGGAGTAACTTCAAGTGCCCTCTACTGTGTCAAGAACTGTTTTTTCCAAAGCGGAACAAAATTTGTGTGCGTATTGAAAATGCTACAGTTTTGTTACGCAGGTGAAAAAATGCTTTGATTCATGCAAGACTAACAAATTATAAACCTTTGGAAACCTCAATCTCATTAGCGAAACTGCTTTTTAGTCATCATTTCAATAACATGCCCGTAGTGAGTTCTTTGATGAGCTGAAGTTATACAGAATTTGTTTTACATACGGATGGGGGTAACATATTTTCTCTGCAAATGCTGGCTAGAGACGGTTGTACTTGGGCTCATCGTGTTTGAGAGAGCCTATACAAAACGTAGATAATAGCGTTCTATCAATGTTTCTTTGAGTTAGCACATTTTTAAAATTATTATGCAATAATTTTTGGTCCACTGGACACTTGTTGTGGAAAGGCACTGACACACTCACATTACCTTATTTCTTGTCATATGTGGATTTCCAAAATGCAGAGAAGGTGAGGTCCCCCCACACTTGTTTTACCTCCCACATGCTACAAAATAAGGAACTGTTTTCGCAAAAGCAATGGCATATTAAAATAGGTTATACAGTTGTAACGCTTTCAAATATCCTGTTACCATAGCGATTGAAAATCGCAGGCTGAAAAAAAAAAATCTGCACACTTAAGGGGTTAAGGGGAGTTGAATTAAGGAAAGAGAGCGGGAAGGTAGCGGAGGAAATGCAGGCCATGCTTGGCTGCTGTTGGTGGTGATAGATAGATAGATAGATAGATAGATAGATAGATAGATAGATAGATAGATACTTTATTCATCCCAAGGGAAATTTTAGGCATCCAGTAGCTTATACATACATACATATACACACATATCTCACACACATAAAGATCAAAATCACTCACAGAAAAGTAAGAAATAAAGAGCATGTGAAGTGATTACAAGGGCCTAGTAGGGACTGGCCCTGTGATATATTGACCATGATAAGGTGCTATGGTAGATTGTGTGCAATGGTGGTAGTGCAAAAGTACAAAGTAAACACAACAGGGGTAAAAGTGAGGATTACAGTCCAGATTGTTTCTCTTCTTAATGCTGCCTCCCCAGCACACAATGGCTTAAGAAAGGACACTGGCGATGACAGACTGGTAAAACATCCAGAGGAGCTTACTGCAGACATTGAAAGACCGCAGCCTCCTGAGGAAGTAGACCCGACTCTGCCCTTTCCTGTAGAGTGCATCAGTCTTGGCTGACCAGTCCAGTTTAGTGTCCAGGTGTACCACTAGGTATTTGTATGTGCTGACCACCTCCACATTGACCCCTTCAATGGTGACTGGCAGCATAGATGGCTTAGTCCTCCTGAAATCCACCACCATCTCCTTGGCTTTGGAAATGTTCAGCTGCATATGGTTGAGATTGCACCACTGTTCACCAGGTTCCTGTACTCATCCTCCTGCCCCTCCCTGATACACCCCACTATTGCAGTGTCGTCTGAAAACTTCTGCATGTGGCATGACTCTGAGTTGTACCTGAAGTCAGACGTATACAGGGTGAACAGGACTGGTGAAAGCACAGTCCCCTGTGGCGCTCCGGTGCTGCTGACCACCTGCTCTGAGAAACAGTCCTTCAGCCTGACGAACTGTGGTCTCTCCGTCAGGTAGTCTGTAATCCAGGATACCAGGTGAGTGTCTACCCCCATCTGCACAAGTTTGTCTCTCAGTCTGGCAGGCTGGATGGTGTTGAAGGCGCTGGAGAAATCAAGGAACATGATTCTCACAGCACCTTTCCCCTTGTCCAGATGATGGGGAAAGTGAGGGAAATTCAGGTATGCTCAGATCAGGGAGAACAGTTAAACGTTCACGATGCATTTCAAGACGAAATAGGATTTCATGTTGTACAATAAACAATCTTTCATTGAGTACGTAAAACTAGAAAAATAGCCGGGGGGCATTATTAAGAGCACCAGGCAAATAATTAGCTAATGTTTGCGAGTACAGGTCAGTTGTAGATAAAGGCCCACTATTAAACTCTACTAACATTACAAGCTTAATCTCAAATTTAGTGTTTCTAATATTAGTTGGGCCTTAGCCCAAAACTCTTATCAGCTTGTGATTTTGTCAATGATCTTTCTAGCTCCCAGCTTCGGTTTGAGAGGCAAATCGAAATCGCTTTAGTCTGCTGCCGGTTGTTGTTCCCCAAGCTTGTTGCCGTTGTTATTAATGATTAAAGGCTTTGGTTTTTATTGTGATAACTGACAATGAAAGTCTCTTATCTTTGTCGTGCTTCTGTTATACATTGTGTTAAACAAAATTATTAATGGTGTCCCTATTCAATTAAGGAGCTCTGTGTAAAGGCACATACAGTAGAATAACAGTGAACTGTAAGGTATTTATATGGCCCCTGAGCAGGAATTATGACCCCTTTGTGGCCCCACATGAAAATGATTATTAGATTGGCCACTGATAATTCTTAGAATGGCCACTGGGCAGAAGAGAGAAATAAAAAGTTTTCTTTTTTCCACAACCAATGGTATTTGAGTGTTTGTGTGCTACCACTAGCATTGCTAGCTCGGACGTACATATTCATACAATAATATTCAGACCAATTCAGACTAAAGGTGAGGTGGTTTAATTGTGTCATCAAAAGTTATAATGAACAAGAAAAACCAGCGCACCCTGCCTCTGTCCAGGACCATGGTAGAGAACCTCTGGTGTCATTCATTAAATATCAGTACTTTTTTCAATGACTATTGTTTCTAATAATATGTGTTCTCTATCTGTGCGATATCTTCACAGAATGAAATAGCTTTTTAAATCCGAGTCAGAGAGGATCGGAAACAGAAGTATTTATCGATAGGAAGAAGTGTAAAAGGACTGCTGGAGGAGGCTAATGTAACCTGCAGAAATCCATACTTTGCAGAGGTGTCAGACTGCAGTGGCAGAGGGCCAGTGTGTCTGTTGGACTGTGGTGTATTTCAGCAAGCGCTTAATTTAAGTCTTTGATTTGTTAAAAATATCACACTTGTTTCCAAGGCCTAAAACGGCTGCTAACTGAAATCGAACCACATAAATCTGTAGACATCCAGTCAACCCCAAAAACCATTGTAAACAGCACGCGCTTACTGTCTTCTGGACAGATATCGTGACCCCTCCTTGTCAAGTTGAACAACGACAACACAATGGGCGACTTGATGCCTTCCTGACTTCCAGACCCCCTTAAAAGTTTCAGTTCCCAAGAATAGCGGGGGGAGGGGGAGGAGGTTTTTTGGGTGGGAAAGTTTGGGCCGTTTCACAAAAAACAGGGGAATAGGGGTCAACCCATCACTCAAGGAGTGCCCGGCGCTGATGTCACCCCCTGTCATTCCCGCCCCCAACCATCCCCAAATTAAGCTGTCAGGGCGCTGCGTGCTCTCGAACCCGGCGTTGCCGTGGTGGCAATGTCTCTGCTGGGGGAGCTCTAATTGGCTCGTTACTTTGCTATGGCGAGCCTGTCCAAGTGGTTGAAAAGGCCTGGGCTTGTTTTGAATGATGGGGAGGTGGTGGGGGGGTTTGGGAGGGTGGGGGGGGTTGTGGGGGAGGCCAATCAGTGTTGCACAGAATGGTGTTTGAATGGCCTTTTCAATGTGCTACAGCAGCAATTACCCCCCCACCCCAACTCTCCGTTCACTTCCTGCCAGCAGAATTTTTGAATCATTCCCAAGCTGTTTTCGGGTGTTCGTCATTTTGGCCGGTTAATCTGCGGAGAATGGGTCCAGGAGGGCGTCGGGTCGGCCATCGGCCTAGCGTGTGTGAAAATGGCGTGCGACCAGGTGTGGCCTGCTGTTACCGGGAGACTGGCTCAGGAAGGAGAAGTGGGGAAGGGGGGGGTTATGTGATTACCATACATATCACACGCTGAATGTCACCCTCCCGTTTTGACTGACGGAGACAAACGGGCTCACATAAGGGGTTGTGTGTGCCAGAACAGACTGCTGTAGAGGACCTTTCAAAATGACATGCACCCCTCCAGCCAGACTATTCGGCGTTGGTTTGGTGTTGAAATGGCGAAAGAATACCACCCTCACCTCCTCCTCCTTCCATGTCTTCTTCCAGTCCTTTCCAAATTCCCACATCCGTTCAGTTCCTGCCCCGGCGTCTGTTGCACGTTTGATATTCAGCAAGCACCCCTACTTCCCTTCTCTTTCCTCTCCATGCAGCTCCTGCCCCTCCACAGCTCAGCAGGTAGCGGAATAATGTCGTTTATTTTCTTTTATTCGCTTCCCCTGTATTTCTTTTTTCTTTTTCTCCTCGCTGAATTGAAGACTGTTAATCCACCCCCCCCTCTCTCTCTCTCCCTCTCTCTCTCTGAGGAATTTTGGTCATTCCGACCGCATTTTCTTTAAAAGCCTCTCGGGCGGGAGGCTTGTCGGTAGGCTGTATTACTTTTCATTATCTGATTGCTAAAACTCGGCGCTTTCTCTTGCGAGGGTTTAAAGAGCGCAGACAATTTGAGCGGGATCGCAGTGTTTGTTTACCTGGAAACATCCGTACTTATCCTCATTTATTCCTTGCATATACCACTAGCTTCTTCTCTCACCCTATCGAGCGCAAATAATTCTTCTGTGAGCGTTTCACAGTGGAGCTTAGCGAATAAAGCCTGAACAAAATGTCAACAATAAAAAAACAAAAGGCAAAAGAACAACACGTAGAAAACACAACCCTGTGATTAATAAATTGTGTACTCCTGACAGGCTCGCCTGGGCTGACCCCTTAATATATGCACCACAATGCTTCTTGAATTCTAGGACCAAAGCGGTGAGTGAGTTTTGGTGTCTGCAGTCAGCCTTTTCTCTGCATTTTTAATGCTTTTCTCTGCTTTTATAATGAAGTGATGTGAGAACTCCACAGCTCCCTGCTAACGAATGACACTCACACTTCTATCAAAGGTTTCGAGTTATCATGCTCTTATGAGCAAATAGTGGTGCGATATCTCTTCCCCTCTGCGCAAAGTGAAATGTTCACTGTTAATACAACTCTAACATAGATGATATGACTCCGAGAGGGATCAAACGTACTCTCGGAATGAAGTGTACTTAACCGTAACAGAATTGATTCAACGCCGAACATTTTGCTGCATAGTCCACGAGAACAGGTCAATTCACAGGGCCTGCTGAGTGGAATATTTCCCCGCCAGCTTTCGCTATCACCAACTTGGCTCATCCTTTACCTGAAGGTACTAGTGTAAAAGAAGCCCCTTGGTATAACAGCCAAGGCAGGGTCTAACAATGCTGTCAGCAATGCGTGTTTTGCGGTTTGTTTTCGTTCATGCGACTGGATGCCTTTTACCAGGTGTTCGTTGGCCAGCGGTATGCCACGAGGCCTGTTGAGAGAGCTGACACTATAATTACTCGGTACAGAAACCTAAGGGCTCCCTCTGCGTGTGGGGTGTAATTGCAGTTAATTAGGCTGCGGTGGTTTGAGCTGGGTGGCGCTGTCACAGGTGGGAAAAAGGGGCTTATGGGATTGTCATGCCCAGTTTCCTTCTAGCTTGTCACTTAAAGTCTCTGAACCCCCCCCCCCCCGCCGCCCCCGACCCCTCACCCACCCTTCAAAAAATAAATAAAATACAACCAATGAAATATTGGGGCTACTATGTTTAACCGAACACCAATCAAAGATTACTTTGTTACCTGATACGGTCATTTGCGAGACGGGGTCGTCGGCTACGTGTAACGACGATACGTTTTCGTTGGAAATGTTTATGGAATGAAAAGTTTGCATACTGCTTCTGGAAACGATGACATCATGCGTAAGCGACCAGGGGAGAAGTACTTTAGTGCATCAAGCTGAATGGTGGAAACTTGACTCGTGCCAGTTCATCAGAACAAATTAGGCTTTTAGTATCATTCCAGGAGGGCATATTACATCCACCATCACAGCCCCAATGGGTTTCCCCACTGCGACTGTGTGGGAAGGGGCAAAATTAGCACTCCAGAAGAGTAGCATTGATTTTTAAAAATGTTTTCATGGTGTGCTGTATTCCATTTTTGAAATTTTGACAACGGCTAGTAAATTACAAATGATTTCAAGATGTTCTTCAGTCACTCAAATTGCATTGAAAATACATCTGCCCTATCTGAGTCAGATTTTTTCTGTTCTTTCTTTTCTTTTGAGTTGCATAGCACTAGTTTTCAGTTGCACTTCCTTATCAACACTTATTTTGTTTCCTTTTTTCACTGAATAATCTCAGAGTGAAACAGATGTTGTGAAGTGATGGTCTTAAAATATCACTGTGTAACTGGCATGGTAGCAACCCCTATGGGCCGTATTCACTGACATCACTAAGTTATGTGAACAAAGGCTCCAGTCAGCGTCATAGGCCTATCTCCCATTTCCGGGTAGCCAAACCAAAAAGAGTGCTGGCAGCCTTCCTGTAGTCTGGTTCTGAGTTAGTTCATCGCAGAAAATGGAGTTCTGAGCACAACACTCTGGCTCAGAAGCAAATAAAGCTTGCATCTTGTGAAATAGGGGTATTGGCCTTCCCTCTGGCTTCCTGCTCACCATGACAGCAACGTTACCAGTACCAACCCAGTTAGACACTTGGGGGAGGCCACAATCGATTGTTACAGTCTTCATGAAGAACAATGGGAAGCGGCTGCTGTACATAGCAAACAAGTTTTATGGCACGTTAATATATCAGTTATATATCCTGCTAAATAACAGGTATAGTTATCCACGAAAAGTAATGATCAAACGATTCAAGTGGAATGATCCATCAAGCTTCTGTTTGGGCATTAGCTACATAACTAGGTAGTTCAAATTATGAATAGTATATGATATCAGTAGTTAGTCAGCTAGATTCTTGACATGAAAATCAAATCAAAACAAGCCTACCATCTTAAATAACAACCCCAGCTCCTGTTTGAACCTTATCTACTACCTAGGAAAGCCACATCTTGACACCACTCAAAAATACATGTTTTACTTGGTATTGCAGAAGAAAACAAATATGTCAAACACTGAAATATGTAAATGCTATTTTCATCTATGGACTTCAGTTGAGTGCAGTGAGTGCATTTATAAACCCACTGACTCATCATTGGCGATGCACAAGTCTATTACAGCTCTTATGGTAATCAGGACCATTCATTAATTAGTTAAACATTTTTTTTGTTAACGTGAACATGTAAATAAATTGTCACATTCTCGCAAATAATTGATACTACAGCTCAATAAATAAACTACAGCTCAATCAGTGATGTAATAACACAGATAACAAAGCTGTTATGGTAAATATAAAACAGAGATTTAAAGGTAGGATGTTAAAAATAGAAACTTACTGTGCTGCGCTGCCGTAGTGTTACTTATTTTAAATGTCAAAATTCCTACTGGAGATGAAGGTAGCCAGATAAGAAGTTTATTGGAACTTTGTGCAGAAATGTAAGAAATGTGCACAGATGACTGAATTGAATCTGTTGACTTGCTAAAGTTTTGTTTGTTTTGTTTCACGATAAAAGTTTTCTCTGTGAGCATGCCAGTGATGCGATTATATGCAGGGTTTATTGAATGGTAAAGGAAAACCACAACATAAAAGCCAAACATTCTTGTGTTTCTGTAAGATAATCCTACATGCCTAGTACACCCCCACCCCTATCTCCCATTCCATCAAGGTGTCCTCCCACCCTTATTGGCATAGCATGGAAAACACATGAATCACTGTCTGGATTTCTTGTGGTTATCAAGGCCCGACAGAAGCTGGTAGAACAGGCTGGGTGATGCACTCATTGAGGTTAATGTCATCAAAGAACCAGACCGCCACCCGCACCCTGCTTCATGCTGGTCCCAGAGCCCGGTTTCTCCTCCAGCCAAAATCAGAGTGACAGAGAAACTGCCATTTTTTAGATCTCTCCTGCATTTGAAACCCATCTCTCTCTGTTTCACTCTCTCTTATTTCTCTTTTTATCTTTGTGTGTTGTGTTTTGGTGTTTTGTGTTGGCTACTTGTTCAATTCAATTCAATTCAATTTAAGAATGCTTTATTGGAATGACTGTAATCATCACAATATTGCCAAAGCAGTGAAAGTAATGAACTTAATATGATTATTAAGGTATGTGACAGTAAGGTAAGGTGTATAAACTTAAGGTAAGTTTCTGGTTTTTGTTTGTTCTGCATTAATGTCCTGTGATGTAGTTGCAGTGTCAACATGAAAGCGGGTGAAAACTGCTGCATAGTCCACAAGAACAGGTCAATTCACAGGGCCCCACTGAGTGGTTCCTCTCTGAGGGCTGTGTAGCAGAAAAACGAAAACCCTGGCTGGCCCCGGCTTATTGCTTTTGCTGGACGTGTCGATTCCTGTGAATGCCCCTACTGATCGACTATGTGCTGTCCCCAGCACTGTCATTGAGGACGTGCCGCATGTCGTCACAGGTGAGAAGTGTAATTTGGATACATTGGCACTCTCGGCCAGATGCATTTGTCTTCATTAAAATGTGGGAAAGGTTTTAGAGAGAGAGGGGAAAAGAGAGAGCGAGAGAGAGATAGGAAAACTCAGAGAAACAGAAAAGTAAAAGACGCAGGGATAAAGTGAGATCAGATGAGTGCACCTATGTTGGTCCAGGTCCATATCGATCTCAGGGCCTGATCTGAGTGCACCGTGTTGCAACCTAGAACTGCTAATTCTGAGCAAGGGAGGCTTAGTCAGTCCGCTAACGGACCCACAGACCCCTGTCTCGAAGTCCAAACCTACACTTAGGGAGAGGCTTGAGACTGAAGAATGCTTGTTTCTGAACCACTCAGTCAGTAAAGGCTCTCAACACAAGCATATTCTGGGCTTTACTGCATCGAGTAGTGAGTACATTCTCTCACCATGACAAAAATCTGAGTCCTGTGGCTCAGGCAGTAAATGTTCTTACCGTGAGCATATTCTGGGGCCAACAGAGTGGCTCAGTCAATACAGGATTTTGCCACAAGCATATCCTGGGGTCTACTGTGTGGCTCAGTCAGTATAGGCTCTCACCATGAGCATATCCTGGGGCCTACTGAGTGGCTCAGTCAGTAAATGCTCTCACCATGAGCATATCCTGGGGCCTACTGAGTGGCTCAGTCAGTAAATGATCTCACTACAAGCATATCCTGGGGCCTACTGAATGGCTCAGTCAGTAAATGCTCTCACCATGAGCATATCCTGGGGTCTACTGAGTGGCTCAGTCAAGGTCACCATTGCAGGTTTGAACCTCTATATTGAGCCTGTGGAATGGGGAATCCAGGAAGTGACCTCAGTTTGACATTTTTGGCCCGGAGTAAGGTGGGATTAGGTTATTAGAACCAGCGGCTCCTTGGGGTCTCCTGCCGCAGTCATTTTCCAGGATACACCCAGAGGCACACAGTCTACCAGGTGGCATAGTGATGACTCGAGACCTCATTTCTACACACAGCAGCATACAAATCGCGGACCATTTCAAGGTGCTCGCCCGATGTTCTGCTGATCCAGCTGGAATCGCACCGCAGGGATCCCTGTGAGTGTATTACCGGGGTAATTACGGACAGTACATCGATTTCCAGTCGTGTGCATCGTTGTCTCGGTGTCAGAGTAAATCTTCAGAGAAGCAGGCCAACAGGGGTAACTAATAACGGCTGGCAGGTACGAGCACGCTCGAGACGGGGGAGAGAAGGGCCGACTGACAGGCCCACCCAAGGTTTATCAAGATCCACTCACCCGGGTCGGGCTATCTCTGACCTGGATGTACTGTAACCTTCAATCCAGTTCAACTGAAGGTATGTGTACTGAGCCCTGGGGAGTCACAGTTTTGTCATACGTTCAGTATAAGCCAGGTATAAGCGGTACCTATAAGGTCAGCCATGCAGTGTCATTACATTTCAAGGCCTTTTTCAGCTGTAGGTTTGACACTGTATGTCAGATGTTATATTTGATATTTCAGTCCCAGTCAGTTCAAGCTAAATATGCATGTGGGAAGAAATAAAAGCTTCTTTTGTGGAATTTTTTATTGTTAATTATTGAGTGACAGATGATGGGATTAGTTTTACGATCAGTCAGGCGAAACAGTGTTTTTAAGAAATAATTTCATGCTGTCAGTAATGTATAGTATTTATTTCACTTTGAGTGGACGGTGATGCACTAGTTTGTCTGTCAGAAAATGTTTGAGTCTAGAAATGACTAATTATCATTGAAAGTCAGCACAAGCTTCTCAAACCTATTCTACTTTTTTAATTTCCTTATTAGTATTTAAAAACACATGTATTCATACGTACTGTAAATATTCATATTTTTTATTAGGAACAGCATTGTGTTTTCACTCATTCAATGGATAAAATAAGGAAGAAAAGGCATAGATTTAAATTAAGGAAACAACGGGTTGTTCATACCAAAAGTGTAAAATTAACCAGAAAATAAAATTGGAATAATTACTTCAGGCGATCAGGAAAAACATTGTGTAATTACATCACCAGTGATGCTCTATGTCCCCTGGGACTGTTGTATTTTATTGTAAGTGACATGAATGTATGAAGGCGGCACGGATGGTGCAGTGGGTAGCACTGCTGCCTCACAGCAAGGAGGTCCTGGGTTCGAATCCCCGTCGGCCTGGGCCTCTTTGTGCGGAGTTTGCATGTTCTCCCCGTGTCTGCGTGGGTTTCCTCCGGGTACTCCGGTTTCCTCCCACAGTCCAAAGACATGCAGGTTAGGCTGATTGGAGAGTCTAAATTGCCTGTAGGTATGAGTGTATGAGTGTATGAGTGTATGAATGTGTGAGTGAATGGTGTGTGTGCCCTGCGATGGACTGGCGACCTGTCCAGGGTGTATTCCTGCCTTTCGCCCAATGTATGCTGGGATAGGCTCCAGCCCCCCTGCGACCCTGATCAGGATAAGCGGGTTCAGATAATGGATGGATGGATGGATGGATGAATGTATGAATTACAGAGCATATGGAGAGTTGGATAGAGAAAAAGGGTAAAACAGTGAACATGAAAAAAGTTGGTTTCCCCAGCTATTGTGTGCTGGCCCTGACAACTGGAAATGAGAGGGAGCTAATTAATCTCTCTCTCTCCCTCTCTCTCTCTCTCTCTTTCTCTCTCTGTCCCTTTCACTTTTCAATTAAATTCTTTATTGGCATGACAGAACATTACAATTTTTATTGCCAAAGCATGTATACATACACTTGCAGAGCACATTATTATTTATTATACCTACTTATTAATGTGATTATTTAATCAGCCAATTGTGTGGCAGCAGTGCAGTGCATACAATCATGTAGATACGGGAGCTTCAAGTAATGTTCATATCCTTTAATGGGGGAAAAATGTGATCTAAGTGACTTTGACTGTGGAATGAATCTTGGCGACAGGGTGGTTTGAGTATCTCAGAAACCTCTAATCTCATGGGATTTTCATGCACACTAGTCTCTAAAGAATGATGAAAAAAAAAAAAAAAATCCAGTGAGCAGCAGTTCTACAGACAGAAACGTCTTGTTAATGAGAGACGTCAGAGGAGAATGGCCAGACTGGTCAAAGCAAACAATACTTAACATAAAAGACTAGAAACAACACTAACCATTCACAACCATACTCTCTCTCTCTCTCTCTCTCCCCCTCTCTCTCTCCCTCTCTCTCTCTCTCTCTCTCTCTCTCTCTCTCTCTCTCTCTCTCTCTCTCTTTCCGGTCTACCACTAGCACCTGTTGAAGCAGAGCAGGTCCGCACTTCCTTCTCTCTCCAGCCGTAATGAGGCTTCACAGCCGGGCCCCGGTCCGGGAGCCGCTGCGCGGCCTATCTGTCTCCACGAGTGACAGCCGCATCGCCACAGTCAATAGCCTTTCATCTAATTAATAGGCAATTACCAAGCAGGGATTAATCACGCACAGAGAGGGCCAGCGAGGTCCGCAAAGGTCACATGTGTATAATGAAGATTAACATTGACGCCACATTGATTGGCGTGTGGAAAAAAGGTCATATCGCGGCACACAATGTTACAGTAATATGCTTGTAAAGAGGACATGAGATAATGACAGGGGTTGTTGTACCGCGCTCATGAAATCAGAAGGGAATTCAGCGATTATAAGAACACCCGATTGGGCGGCTGAGCACTCAAAATGCAGTTCACAAGGGTTTCCGGTATTAAGTGTTTTTTTTTTTTTTTTACTTTTTTTTTGATTCGCTCGTTTTTCACGCTAATCACTATGCCAGTATTACAGAGGAAGCAAGCTGTAGTGTCACAAAGAACTTCCTGCGAAGCAAGAAATATAAGAATCCTTTCATTATTGGACCAGCTGCTTTTGGCTTTGGAGAGGGGAAGGGCTCACTTCTACTCCTCTCTGTCTCCAAAGTGCAATTAGTGCCCCGAAATGCCTACTTTATGTGCCACTGCCCCTGAAACATGTAATCACCTCATCCCCACATTGTTCAGGCTGTCTCTCTCGGCCTCTTTTCCTCTCTTTATTTCTCTCTCTGTGTCTTTGGGTCAGTCTCCTCTGTTTGCTCTCTGTGTGTGTTCAGCATTTGTTCAGACGTTAGAATATTTGCTTTGCGTGTCACCTATATAATTTAGAGTAACAAATTATTTGACGTCTTAATTGTTCAGTTGATTTTGGCAAATATAATATACTTTGGGGAAGTCAGGACGGGGTGGAGGGGGATTTTGGAAGGGGGCAGTAAAATGCTAGTGTGACCAATTTGTTGTCAGTTTTGTTGGGAAGTTTACGCTATAGTTGTGAAGGGAGTACTAAAGTCAGCACTGTCTGCTGTGCGTAGGTCAATACCATCTGAATCAATTGCACTTAACTTTGAGTTGATGTGTACTAGTAATTGTGACCACTGCCCTTGTCTTTCTCTTCAAAATCCTGTCTTTCATACCTCCCTGAACAGGGAAAAGCACAGTCTTGGCTACTGGAGACACACAACGCCTGCCAATTACCGATAGCTTCGGATGGCATGCAGTCAACAGGAGGCCGACAACAGAAATCAGGCGAATGGCGATAGCTTCTATTACAGTGCCAAAACAAAATACCTAAACAAAACAAATAAAGTAATAATAAAATATTGTTAATAAGGTGCAAATACTTAAAACATCCAGCAATCAATCCCTAAAGGGTCTCTCCTGATGTGGCTTGCTTAGAGTCTTTCCTTACCCACTGTTGCCTCATTCCTTTGCAAAATATCACAATTACTGTACGTACAGTTTAAAACCTGTTTTCACTCTGTGAAAAGAAGGTTTTCAGTGAACTACACTGCATAAAACACCATTTGCTGTAGAGCAAGGTCCTTTGCCCAAAGTAACCAGACAGATACACAGGTGAATATGAACTAATTGTTTACATTGAAAAGTTTGAGAGCGTGACATGTAAAATGCAAAGAAAGGAATTCATATTGCTTTCTCTGGAGTAAAACATAGTGTGTGCACCAGCTAAAATGTATACAAACAGCTTGCTAATGTGTAGCTGTAAAATTAATATTTATTTTTTCAAATGTAAACCCACAGAGGTTCTTACCTCTATTTTACTTTGGAGCGTTGATTAAAGTAACAGACAACTGTTAACTACCTGGATTCATAAATATTAGAACAGAGGTTTGGGAATATTTACAATTTCCCTCGAGAAGACCCTCGCTTCCTCATAGCGAGGTGAACATTGTGGTGGAGAGTTAAAATAACAATTAGTTCTCCCCCACCCATTATGCAGATTAAATAATGCACTGAAATGACACATTCACACACTAAAAGTACAGTATATAATAACATGTATAGCACTAATGTGCAATATATGATTGATTGATATTGCCTGTAAATGGTTTCAGCAGAACCCTGACTCACTACTCTGAAGAGTCAGCGTGACCGCATTAATTGATAAAATATATAAAACACAGATGGTCCCTAAGTGCTGTATCCAGATGGGGCACTTGTTTTGTGGCCCATCGATGGGTCACATCCTGACTAAACATTTCGCTAGGGGCACTCTGGAAAATATGCTTTCTTTATGGGTCACCTTGAATGAGACGAGTGGGTTTTTTGATCTGATATCTCTGTGTGTTTTATTTTTATTTAACACTAAGTGGCAGGTAGTGGTAGTTGCATTGCTGTGAAATGCTTAATTTCTGTTCAATCCTGTTTCATGCACTTCAAGGAACTGATTTGCCGGAAATAACCGACTTGTTAAAATTGTTCATACAGATAATTTGTTCTTAAAGCAGTTTCCTTGCATTTGTTCAAATACAAGAGCTTCATCCAATGTGCAATTTGTTGAACCAATTGCATGCAAGCAGTGTTTTAAGCACAACTTAATATATATTCATCTATTTGTAAAACCACTTACTCCTGGTTAGGGCTCCCTAAATCGAAAGGCAGTAATACATTCTGGTCAGGTCCATTGCCGGGCCCACAAACCATTCACTCGCACATTCATACACCAAGGACAATTTAGACTCTTCAATTAACTTGACCTGCATTTCTTTGAAGTGTGGAAGGAAACTGGAGTAAATTTGCTGGTACAGGGAGAATATGCAAACTCCACACAGAAAATCCCTCAGCCGACAGTCAAACTCAGTACCTTCTTTCTGCAAAGAGAGAGCACTACTCACCCAGCCACCCTCCAACTTAATGCTGTTTAGCATATTGTCGGATACCTAGTTTTTAGAATATGGCATATGGAAGAGGGGGGCATCATGTTTTCATACAGGTTTATTTGTTCACGGTCTATAAAATGTAACATTGTTACAAAATGGCTGCCTCTGGTTGACCTGATAAGGCTCTTGCCCGTTTTGTTTTCACCTCCCTAAAAATCCACGGGAATTCCTCAGGTAATACAAATACACGCTCTAACCTATGCATACAATTTTAGGGTGTTATGACACTGTTGGTTGGTAGCTTGCATGGCAGCCAATCACCGTTGGTGTGTGAATGTGTGAAGCATCAATTGTACAGCGCTTTGGATATAGGCGCTATATAAATGCCAACCATTTACCATTTACTGTATCTCCTCTCCTGATAGCTTTTATTAGCTGTCTGATGAAACACCAGAATACAAAGCTATTTGGCATGGAAAAAACACACCACAGAGTAATTTCTGCCTTCTGGATTTCAAGTTTGAATGCTCAATCTGTACCATTCATTTGAATAAATCAATTGAAAGCATTTTTCATGTGGTTGTTGAAAACGGCTAGTTTGGAATTCATACATTCTTGGAGAAAAAAAGAGGAACACATTTTACAACTGCCTTCTCACATGGTAGTGATATTCATTGCCTGGGAAACATTTTTTTTTCCATACTGGATATACTTAACCATTATTATTTATAATAAGTATCACCTTATGAGGAGTAAACAAAATCTGCCATTTCTGTATTTCGTTTAAGATCAGTTAGCCCCTGGCCCGTTCATATTTGGTCTCCTTAAATAGAGGCTAAAGCAACACATCTTTTGATAATAATATGGTGCTTTGTTTTACTTTTCAGACCTTCGGGTTACTTTTATTAATAGTAATCTTGTCATTCCTTAGATAAGCCAGTCCTTGCCATAAATTAACCCAACCTCATTTCACCTCAGCACCCGATTTATGACTGCTGAGCAGAAGGGTTAGTTTAAGAGCAGGGGGAGTTTTTAATTACTTTTTGCAACAGAGAAGTGTTTTCTGTTGTTTTGTGTGTTTGTTACATTTTTTATGTATCTTGTTTTCTTTTGGTCCTCTTTCACTCTGAAGGCTAGTTATCTAGCCAAGTCTACCTTACTGGTCTCTCACTGTGGTAATTTCAACTGGAGGAATTTGTTATGATTTCTGGTTCATTACAAGGAGTGAGTCTACTTTTGTGAATGTATTATTTCTATTTTTGTTCGTATTTCTTTGCTTGTTTAAAAAAAAAAATCCAATTCTAATAGATTTGTGTTAGACTCCATTTTTTAATTAAAAGAACTTATCAACAAGAGCTTTAACTTTTAGAGCTTTAAATTGGGATTTTAAAAAATGAATAAATAATTAAAACTGTGTAATATGTTAATGTGTGTATATAATTTAAGTGTCCCTTGTTCTCTTGCAATGTCTTTCAGAGGGGTAATCTGATAAAAGGGCTGGACTCAAGCAGCCACACAGAAGTTACCCAACAACACAGATTGTGTCCAATCACCTGCTACAGTTTTTGAGTAAATCCTCTTTTGTGCGTAGATGCTGTAGACAAGCATTGTTTTAGAGAAGTCATAACTCAATCCTTTGCTTAACACGGTTAATAAATGGTTATTACTAAAAAAAGGACCCCTTCAATAACTTTCACCTGTCTTATTTTGCTGACAACATAGCCGGCTGTCTTATGTATTCACCCCATAGGGAAAAACAGAAGGAGAAATTGATGCTCCTGTCCTTAGACTGACTAAAAAGTACTTTATTTCTCCCCCAAGGGAGCGTGTTGTGCGGCGTTCGGTACGATGACACATAACAACATCCCGCAGAAGACATTAAAAGAGAAAAACAAAGCACGTCCAGGCCCGACTCGTCGCCGTTACAGTGGCTGTCCAGGGACATTGCGATACACTGTTTTTTTTTCATAAATCGGGTGTGAATAATGAGCCCGGAGTAGGAGGCGCTGCTCTAGGGTGACTGATCTTCAGAACACGGAGTCCAATTAATTTGTCTCGCATATTAGATGGGGTCATCTCAGTTCCTCGTGGAACCACTTGCACAATGAAGGCAGACCAATTACGGTGGAGGATGACTGGTTGATATTGCCTCTGAGCATGAGCAGGCATCTTTGATATCATATTCTGTAGACCCAGCACAATGTTATTGTTGTTATTATGATTATTATTGTTATTATTATTATAATAATTGGGCCCCTCGCTAGTGCCAGTGGCATCAGTAAACATACGGAGCCATGCTGGAGCCTCCTGGTATGGGGAGAGTATCAGCTCTAGGACAGGAGTCACTAAGACTTTCCTTTCATCTTATTTTTAATCTAATCCTTACTGTATATTCTTATAACATGAAACAACTTAAAACAGCACCTATGCCATGGCTTTGAAAAGTGTTCGGATCTTCGAGAAGACCGTAAATATGCTGTAGGAAATGCTCACATATTGATAAATTTAAGCTTTCATTGAAGTACCTACGGTCTGCTGAAAAGACTTCAGGGAATTTGTTATGTTTTGCGACGAAGAGCAGTTGAAAAGCAAGATCGCATTAGAAAGTAGTTCTTTGATGATCGGGAAAGACTTGGTTAATTGGGATAATATCCTTGACGACAACATAAGAGGGAACACAGAATATTCTAGAAGGCCCTGCGGTGTGTTCCCATTGATTACAAGAAGGTGCGCATTAAACATAAATGCATGATTATGTTCGCGGTTAATACAAGTAAATCAAGCCCTGCGGCACAACATATGTGCGTCGGATAATGGGGCAAAGCTCTTGAGCTCTGGAGAAGCATCCAGGGTGGCGACCCAAAGAAAGGACGGCCATGACACGTCAGTTAAATGCAGCGGTTATCCTGACTCACTGTGACAATGGGCACTGAGACTCGCTGTAACGCTGCTACAATTGAATTATTGTAGCTTGTTATAGCTTAACTTCCACGATGACCGAGACTTATTTGACCCTTGTACAGTAGATCACCATGGCTTATGACTCTGGAGCAGTAGTTTACTGGTATTCATTTTGACCTTGGGACAGAATGAGTACCATTAAACTACACCTCCAAGGTCATAAGCCACTGTGACGTCTTCTGATCCTGGTGCAGTTCAGATCATCTTATGATGGCTTATGACCTTGGAGCTGTAGTTTAATGGTACTCATTCTCACCCTGTTCCAAGGTGAATCAATGTGATTCATCCTGACCTTGGTACAGTAGATCACTGACTCATTGTGACCTTGGAACAGTGTGAATCATTGTGATTCATCCAGACCTTGATACAGTAGATCACTGACTCATTCTGACCTTGGAACAGGGTGAATCAATGTGATTCATCCTGACCTAGGTACAGTGTGAATCATTGTGATTCATTCTGACCTTGGTACAGTAGATCACTGACTCATTGTTACTTTGGAGCAGTAGCTTACTGCGACAAATTATGATGCTGGTACCGTATGGATAATTGTGACTCAGTATGTATCACTGATGCATTCTGACCTGACGTTAGTGTATTGTGACTCCTCCTGTGACTTCTATGCCCTCTTGGTAGGGTATAGATCAGTGCTTTTCTACCCTTTTGCGTGCTGGATCCTCCGATATAACATATGACAGTGTCCATCCTGTTTTTTACAATGACGACTCAAGTGCTTGCTTTAAAAAATATCTGCCAGTGTAACAGAGACGGGTATGCTGCATTGTGCTTTATGGTCTGCCATTATGCAGTTTATTGCTAATAAATAACAGAAACAAGTGGACTATGGGGCACTGTATTATGTTATAGTAGTCTTGCTAGGTAGGGAAATCGGTGTAGCGGGACTGTGAGCATGACTAAGCAGGGGCTCATGCACTGATTTGTATTATTTTATTATTTTTTCCATTGTTGTGGAGAGAGAGAAGTTTGAGTGTATTGTACACCAGTTAATAGAGGTTAAATTGTATGTGTGTGTATGTAGTATGTGGTTAATTAGTAAGATTAGCTATGCAGGAACTTAAGTTCCATGTTCATGAAACAAGTTTGAGATTAATTTTGCTTTATCATTTTGCATTATCATGCTGTAAGTGTGCATTTCTGCGGTAGGGATCTCATCATCTGGCAGCAATTTTGAATAATTCATGTACATCTTTATTTAAAATATGTTAGACGGTGGTGACTAGGGGTGAGCCTAACAGTCGGAAAGTCCAACTACACGGTATACACACTGTGGTTTTGCCTGCTGTCTGACTACGACGGACCAATATCCCTGGTCGGAGAAACACATATTTTAACATATTTTGCCTATTTGTAAAATATTTTCGCGGAATGTGTACACACTGTAATGCTGAGTGAAAAGTGATCTTAAAGCTGCATAATAGGATAGACGCAACCAAGGTCTCTCCCCTGAGTCTCCTCTATCAATACCATTGTTCACATTTCCATGGTGCCACTTGCCAGTTCTCGCCAGACGCCTGCATCTCGTGCACTCACTAGAACCGCACTAGAAAATCCAAGGAAAGGATTTGCAACGCAGGCATCTGAGTGTGTGGGTGTGTATGGCTGTTCACTAATGTATGCTTGTGTTATTGACTTGCAATGCTTCTAACTAAACTGTCTGAAAGTAAACTGAAAACTGTAGCCTGCTTGCATTGGCTTGCAAAGGTTCCACCACTACCACCCCTGCTGAAAAAACAGCAGAAGCTAGGTTTTGAAACAGCTGCTAGCTCAGACCAGACCATACCAGCTCAGACCAGCCCCCAGCTCGACATGGTTTAGCTGGCTGACCAGTTCAGACCAGCTTCCAACTTGACATAGTTTGACCAGCTCAGCTCATACCCAGTCAGAGTAGCTTGGCCATGCTGGTTTACCAGCTCATATCCAGTTAGTCCAGCTGATGACCAGTTTGACTGGCTCAATTTTCAAGCTGGTCAAGCTGGCATAACTGGATTTTACAGCTGACTCCGACCACAACTAGTGGAGCTTGTTCTGTGTACAAATCCGACTATGATGTGGTTAGCTCAAGCCTTGTGGTGACCTAAACGGAATCCTCTTTTAAAATCATTCAACTACTGTGGATAATAAATGTAGCTTGCTGTACGAACATATGCCTGATTGACCACAGCTCTATACTGTATACCTATACATCATTCAACTGCCACTAAATTAACATAACATATTATGTGCTGCAGACCACCGTGACTCACTCTGATCCTAGACAAGGACTAGTTTACACTGTAAAGGGCTATGATGATACTCTGTCTGCCTGCACTTACACAACACAATAGTTCTAAAGTGTCTCTCCGGTGAAAGCGGAGGGGGAGTCCTTTGTCCAGACGCTGGTGTCATTATCCCACCCCCTGCAGCTCAGAACCCAGGAGCTGGGCTGCATCCATTATTGATGTGTGTTTAGATGCACGGTGCTCCTGATATCTGCGCCCGTGTCTTTGCTCAGCACACGCACACGCACACACACACACACGTACATATAGAAACATACACCCACTCACACACATACACACGCACACACACACATACACACACACACACACACGTACATATAGAAACACACACCCACTCACACACATACACACGCACACACACACACACATACACACACACAAACCTGAAACATACTCATGCATACACATACACACACGCATATGCACACACAAGCACACACAGAAACACACACATGCACACACAGACACACACATGTACACATAGACACACACGTGTACACATAAACACACACACACACATGTATTCATAGACACACACACGTACACATAGACACGCACACACATGTATTCATAGACACCCACACACGTACACATAGAGACACACACACAGACATGTACACATGGACACACACACGTACACATAGACGCACACACAGACATGTACACATAGACACACACTCATGTACACGCAGACACACACAAACCTCAACATAGAAAATAAATCTCTGTTCATAATTGGGAGGAGTATAGCTTTATAAATAAATAAATAAATAAATAAGGCAGTTCAGAGCTCTTTTGTCTCCTGCCTCAATAGAATGACACAGCGCCCCCAGAGCCTTTATGCACCTTATTTTGACACTAAACTGAAATTCATTATCATCGTTAAATATACGGCTGAAAAGGTAACCGCGGTGATTATTCATAATGCAATATTTTTAGTGGCATATTGTTTCAGCCCTTTTAAACACAACCAACCTCCTCCATTCTTTCCCCCCCTCTGGAAATTGGAAGTTAAAAATGCACCACGAGAGAGACTTTTTGCCATTTGTCATCCTAAGATACAGGCGGCAAGCAGCAAGGAAAGAAATCCCATTCCGTAAATGATTGATGAAATTAGTGTTTGTATATTTATAAGTGTCTGTATATTTATAATGCTTGCCAAACACTTTAAGAATGACTAAAAAGAAGCAATAAAACTCAGAGGAGCCACAAAATGCAAAATAAAAAGAATTAATATTTTAACAAAACATCTGTTATTTCACTGTTTTTCTTCACAGTGCAGCAACACATTAGCATTTCAAATCTTCATGAGTGACAAACATTGCAGTTTTTCAAAAAGTTTCTCATCTTCGACAATCTGGTAAAGTAATAAAGAGAAATAGCAGTAGAGACTTATACACTATTGCATTAGCTACAAATTATCAACATTATAGTCTGTGACAACAGTGACCCATCCTGTTAAATATTGAATGAGATTACATTTTCTGCTGATTAATCAGAGCATAAAGGGTTTATGACTTATTAATCTCTTGACCATATCTGTATGCTTTTATGCATTCAGTCGCTGCCACTGCGTCGACATTTGCATTAACAAGCTGGTGCACAGGTGTACCTAATAAAGTGATCTTTACTGATTGTATACAGTGCACTTCACAATTGTACAATTTCAGGTCTTTTCAGCTCTGTACTCCAGCACACTGGATTTAAAATGAAATAATATTAGGTTAACGTCCAAAAAAAACAAATATGATGTTAAAGTGCTGACTGTTAGCTTTAATTTGAGGGTGTGTACATTCATATGTGGTGATGTATGTAGGAATTACATCCAATTTTATACATCGTCCCTCATAAAAACCCAATGTAGTTTTAGAAGCTTTATGGTGATCAAGATATTGGTCCTATTAACCATTTATATAGTACGTATCAGAGAAACATATTTAATTATATTTAACCTCCTAAGACCTGGCGTACACATGCGTGGACTCCACATTTTGGGCTGTACAACCATAATACTTAATTCTTAAGACCGAGAGTCCACATATGTGGACATCATTTTTCTCAAAAACTACATCATGTCAAAAGATGATGCTTAGTTTTTATACTTATCAGGTCCCAATAAGCCCAAATAGCAAAGAGAAATTAAAAATGCATACCAAAAAAGAGTGCGGGTCTTAGGAGGTTAAATATATTGTCACCAGTGCTGTCTCTACATTAGAGGTCGGTGAGGCCCGGCCCCACCACTAGTTGGCGGTATTGTGACTTTCTTATTTCTGAAGCACTCCAGTTCAATAAGAAAAATTTGTTTTTAATCGCTCAACCTTAGATCGATATTGCCTGTAATTCCTCTTTTAAAATGCACTCAAAGTAATACAAATTGTTTGTGAAATCTGTACTGTAGCGTATGCTGCATGATGCTGGGAATATCTGTCCCCACAAACCCTGGCAGTAAAACAGGGAACCCCTTCTGCTCATGTTAGCCTCTACGGAGAAACTGCCAACCAAATGGTTGGGACCACACCATTCAAAAAATATGAACTAGCATCACCAAGCAGGAAAGATAAAAACCGTAATTTCATTCCAGAGTGGTCCCAGACATCTCCCGTCAGGATGTGGTAGGCTAGACTGACTTGGTCACATCCTTTGAAATGACCCATGTTGGTTGTCCCCTGCTTAGTCTGATGAACAGTAAGTCACTATGGATATAAGCGTCAGCTAAATAACTATAATGTAATGCCATTTCTATGCCAAAGACATCATTGACTTCCACATAGGCACATTAAAATAAACAGTTGCACAGGGCCGTATAAAATGAACAAATGACTAGAAGATTAATTTTAACAAACTTATATTGTACAGTAGCACCTAATGCAAGGCTGTGTAATTACCTCAGTGGCTGACTGAGTTTACGGCGGAGTATCTGTTTCAGTCTTGCTCAGTGTTCAGCCAGGATCTTGTTTCCGTTGGATTGATGTTCAAAGTGAGGGCACAGTTCCGGCGGTTATGAATCCTAAGAGAGAGAAATTAATTTGAAAACAGAGCGGCCATGCAAACAAGTGGGAAAATGAACGTTGAGCCAACAAGACTATCTGCATGCTCGTTCAGTTTCAGGTTCCAGAAATGATGTTTGTAATGACCAGCAATCCCCCGACGGAGACCAACAAAACAACATGTGTTTAAGCATATTTATGTTCTTCAAAGGCCATGGAAGGACAAGACCAAAAGAGTAAGAAAATAAACAAGAAGGCTCCCGGAAGGTTTTGAGTAAGGAGAGTAGGCTGGCACAAATAGCAAGGCCAAAAAACTGCTTCTCACATCTACATCAATTGTCCTTTCATCGTGT
Organism: Conger conger; assembly: GCF_963514075.1. Classification (NCBI taxonomy): domain Eukaryota; kingdom Metazoa; phylum Chordata; class Actinopteri; order Anguilliformes; family Congridae; genus Conger; species Conger conger. Next base: position 33,870,623 of record NC_083762.1, on the reverse strand, counting down.
CTCTGTGTCTTCGGGGTCTGAAACACCAGTGAATTTTAGATCTGGTACATTTATACAATAATGTGCTCTATTTCTCTGGCCGACCATTTTAAATTCCACCAATACCCTCAGCCACAGCTGCTCAAGAATTCTAGCCTTATTTGCTTTTTATTTGCGCCGGGATTGGCTTATAAACCTGGAGATGGATGAACACAGGCAATGTACACACACACACGCACACACACACACACACTCTATTACCTCTTTCCCTCCCATTCTGTCCCTCTCTAACACCTCACCATGCAGAGAATGGTTTTATTATAGTAAATTTAAAGAGTGTGAAATTTCTAATGAACAGGAAATCTGATCTTTCCCTGCCTATTATTTCTTTCTTTCTCGGTTATTTTCTCTACTCGGGAAAGACGATGAAAACAATGTCTGAGCCTTCCCCTGCTGTGGCACAGAAATGTGTACCGGGGTAAAGATTAAAATAAGGCCTACAGAGAGGCAACGCTCCCGAGTTTGATCCAGTACACGGCCTCTGAAGGTTTCCTGTCATAAAAAGTCATTCAGAAATGTTAACCGACCCCAGCCTTAATGAGAAACGGCACAATGGTTCCTTGTTTGGTGTGTATGGGCCACCTCTGTGGCTTCCTCCCTAAGCCTAGTCACACACAGCCCAACCCGAGTGCGTTACCATATGACGGCATGCGTGCTTGAGAAACGTGGCTCGTGTTAAGGTTTTGGGTGTGGGTGGTCCTGCTCCGTTAACGTCGGGGCTAGCCAATCGCGATTAATCTAGAGGCAGGTGTCTGTTTAGTCTCTTTTTTTAAGTGTGCCAGCTTGCAGCAGATGCTTTTAATGGCGGGGATTAATCTGTGATGTTATTTACCCTGACACCAGGGACTGAACGAGAGACTGTAAATCATCAGGTTAATGTAAAAGACTTGCAGTTTGCCAAAATAAAGGAAGATGGAATGAACATACTGATAAATGTTGGCTGAAGAAATGGTATTGCTACTGTCTTCTGTGCGAGACAGAGAAAGAGAGATATGTTTCTGAAAAGATGTGCGGTTTCCAGTTTGACTGGCACAAGTGGAAGTGTGGTGAGTTGGCTGGGAAACAATATTGCTGATAACAGTATTAAAGATATAAAAGATCACTGCCTGTGTTGATATGAATATGGCAGTACAGATACACATACACGCACGCACACACAGGCGTGAACATGCATACACATGCATGCACCCGCACATGCACACGGCATCACACATACACTCTGTGAGCACTTTATTAGGTATTTATTAGACTTATTTTTTAGACTTCTACTGCTGTAGCCTATCCACTTAGAGTTATGATGCGTTGTGTGTTCAGAGATGCTCTTCTGCATACCACAGTTGTAATGTGTTATTATTTGCTTTACTGTCACCTTCCTGTCAGCTTTGACCAGTCTGGCCATTCTCCTCTCTCATTAACAAGGCATTTCTACCTGCAGAACTGCTGCTGACTGGATTTTATTTTGTCAAACTCTAGAGACTAGTGCATGTGAAAATCCCAAAAGATCAGCAGTTTCTGAGATACACAAACCACCCTGTCTGCCCCCAATCATTCCATGGTCACATTTCTTCCCCTTTCTGATGGTTGATGTGAACATTAACTGAAGCTCCTGACCTGTATCTACATGACTGTATGCATTGCACTGCTGCCACGTCATTGGCTGATTGCCATCACATGAATAAGTAAAGTAAATTATAAAGTAAAAATGTTCCTAATAAAGTGCTCGGTGAGAGTATCAAGCACACACGCAAACCACCGCACTTACAATCACACGCACACACATACATGCACGCATGTACACATACTCACACATTCACACACACGCCCACACACACAAACACGCACACACATGCTCGCACACACACAAACATACACACAGACACCCAGTCCCTGCATTGTAAGGCTCTGGGCTGAATTTTTCTTCTGTTCCTCCAGCGTCATCTACCGCGAGTTTCCCTCAAAGAGGCGGTGAACGCTGCAGCCTCTGAGATAATTACAGCTTCATTGTTTGGATTACAGACGCTAATGAAAACGACGGGGAGAGGGAGCGTCGGAGCCGGAGACTGTTTTCTGGGATTCAGCCGGAGAAAGGAGCCGCGCACGCGCTCTCCGTAACCACGCTGCAATCTTGCGCCTTTGAATCCTGAAGGCGTTTTTACTCAAAATTAATTTCCAAGGTTGAAATGTCTCTCGGTACATCTCTCAGATAATTTGAATTAACACTTTTCCCTTAACACTATTATATTAACTTGCTGTCAGCATAAATCATAACAGTAAAATAAGATAAAAATTAAAGACAAATGTCCTTTTAATCCAGGCTTCACTCCTGGGCCTCATTTTTCATTGTACGGTAATTTAATTTTTGCTCACTTCGGTTTATTGAGAAACATGCATTCAAATTATCCCATAACTTTGATGAATGCAGGGTTGTCTTGTCACCATCTACAGTGTATGTGTTTTCCTTAGGCAGGTAGACTTTTTAGTAAGCAGTTTTTAAACATTATATTTGTTGTCTACACATTTCTTTATTTGTTACATATGTATCAATCTGACCAATCATCACACATTGTAAAAATGGGATATAACCACAGGGCATTTCATGTCACGTACCCGAGAACTGACGCAGTTGATCAGGTTTTCTGTGAAAATATGTGATAAGCATAAGTACATACATACATTAATGTGACCTTGGAGGGAGGCTCACCATGATGACTGACTGATGTACACTGGAGATTTATCAAAGGGTTATCGCATTTGGGGAATTGCAGTTTCTCTTCAGAATGAAAACCAGCACAAGCTGCGATGAGCACCCAAGGAAAAATATTTCATCCATAAAAAAAAATATTCTAATATGGTATGATACTAGATGTTTCTGATAGGTAACAGGCCTCATCTAAGAGCCTGATCTTGTGCGATGCAGAAAGTTACTTTCACATACTCTGATATATACTTTGACTGGTGAAGAACAGCACCACTGGTGTATATTAATGGGCGGTCATGTTTCAGGAACTGACTGGAAATGTGTTGGTGGAGATTGAACAAGGCTACAGAGCTCAAAGGCTACTGTTTGTTTTGGTTTGTTTTGACTATTATTTTTACCTGAAACCTGTGAGGGTGACGGGCAAAGATTTTTTGTTTATTCTTGAGCTCACTCTCAAATCATAGATGACCAAGTCCAGTAAAATGTCACATGCCCCACTGTACCACTACAAAAAGCACCAGGAACAAGCAGGAGCTGCCATCCATCACTAGCAAATCAACCCAGCTCAACCAGCCAAGAGGACTTGCATACTAAAGCAGTAAGACTCATCTAAATATCCGGCCTCTTTAGCTGGGAGAACTCACGTTTACTTTTCATTTTAAATGAACTCCCCATTGCTTTAAATGAAAAGACCATTCGTGGTGTTTTGATTATTTGCTGTTTTGGAGTGGGCACTGTTCGTAAGCGAGTCACTTCTGGCTCAGCACTGGACTTGGCATAAAAACAGCAATGGCTCTGATAAACTTGTGATGTTGAGAAAACTAAAAAAAAAAGAAACACCTTCCTTCATCACTTCAGAGTGCAATACGTTCTTGCTGTCATCGTTCCCATGGAAACTGAATAAAATAAAGCGTGTGTTCACAAGTTTTGTAGCAGCCCCCCCCCCCCCCCCCCCACCTCTTCAGTCTTCACCAAGTATCATATTTGTGTGTTTTAATTATGATTTTAGTTGCGTGACAGCAGTGACTGTTTTTCTCCCTCCATACTTTCTTCTCCTGCATTACTTTTTCCGGCTCTCCTAAGATGAAGAGCTTGGTGTGACACCCTTTGAGAAGTGGTGTACACTTGATGCTTAATAACACCCTGTCAGGAAACATATGCTCCCCACTAAGGTGTGAGAGAGAGGAGACACATGCACGCACGCACCAGACGTTGTCCTCCTTTTATCTAAGCAGGAGAGACACAGAAAGAAGCCACTGGCTTGATTCAACCATCATTTGTCCTTAACTGTCAGAAACAGAAACGTGTGGCTTTATTTCCCTTTTATTTAACCAGACAGGTCAACTGAGAGCTCAATTCTCATTTGCAGTGATGACTTGGGGATTCAAACCTGGTAGCAAATGCAATGGATTGTGCAGTCAGATATAGGAGATGATTAGGCAGCCAGATGAAAACAGTTTTTGTGGGAATTTGCTGAGGGCACCAGGCTTTCAAAAAATGTCAGGGGACCATTAATGTCCGAAGTGAATCAGGACCTTTGTTTACCATCTTATCTGTAGGCAATACAAGTGTTCCTTTTTGTTTTCCATTAAAAATAGTGGAAAGTCAATTGAGTTGACTGAATTTGTCCAACCCAGCTGTCAAACTCATACACATTTCATTCTCAAATTTAAGGACACACCTCGATTGAATGCAGATCATGGATTCCTCTTCAATGAAGCTTAGAGAGGCCAAAGAACATATAATACAGTATATTGACATAATTATATCAACACAGTGAACAATACTGTATGTTGACCGAGACCACAAGAGGAAGGGTGTGACCTTTGTGCAAAGTTTGGGGGAGGGACACTTTTTTAGCATTGCCTTTGTAGACTCTAAGGAACTTGAGGCTGAAGAACTACAAAATGAATGAAATGCATTTTACATATTCATCATAGTATGGCTTGCAAGCAAAGCTAATATACATGTATTTACGACATTCACAAGAGACTAGTTAGTTCTAAGCTGACTTGCGGTTAAAAGCTTGCCAGTTTGCAAGGCTGTAATGTGCTCTTGATTTTCAGAACACGTGTTGCTGTAAACCACTCACAAAAGCAGGATGAGGTGAACAGAGGTGGGAAATGACTGAACAGAGGTGGGAAGGCAATAGGAATGACAATAGGAATGACATGCCTTTGGCCAATAAATTATTTTTATTGAGCTGCTCTATAATAATTTCTCCTTGCACCTACAATTGTTGGAAGGTAAACTTGGACATTTTCCGTGCCATTTTTAGATTCTTGAAGGATCTTTCTGTCCTGAAACTATTTCTGCCGTGCACCATCTTCCCGACAAATAAATAAATAAATTAAAATCAAGGGGGGAGCTATTGATTTGGATGGGCAGATTATGGTGGATAAGTGTTTCAGATCAAAGGATGCAAACAGCCGTGTGGTATCCAAACAGAGGAGGGTTTATTGACTTAGGATGCGGTGAGAGAGGTGGTCCGGATAAACAGTAAATGTAGACTGTGGGCTGAAGGTATCGAGCCGCACCTTACCCTGGGAGAGAGGGGGCCTTAGCGGTCTGGCCCTGGCTGAACACTTTGAAGATCTCTTCACTTGGAGCCAAGGCTTACTGCATTGCACACAGTTTCGGTAGAAGAAGGGAGGGTGGGTGGCATTAGCGTGACTAAGAATAAGTGTGATAAGAAGAGTGGGAAATCAGGTTACCTCCAGAAACCTCCTTCCCAGCTGACTGGTATGCTGAAAGGGGAACACAGCCCTGCTAAAAAAAAACCAAACAGCTCAAGTTAAGTTTTGAAACAGCTGGTAGCTGGTCGGCCAGTTAGGGCAGCTCCATGCTCAACATGGTTACACAAGCTGAAGCTATGTTTTGAAACAGCTAGTAGCTGGTATTTCAAGCTGGTCATAGCTGGATTTTACACTAGGGAGTCTATGTATGGCACATTTATACAGTAGACCTCCAAAAAAGATGAGAGAAGGGAAATACGATTTACATGTAGCCAGAGAAGTGGAACTGTTGAGACGTTGACATTTTTTTTTTTTTTTTTAACTATACATTTGAGGGCTTTTAGGTGGTCATTTTTTATACACGGTGATAATAAAGAACACACAAAGTCGACACAGCTAACTCCACGAGTATATTTCCCCAGGTGCTCTCTCTGGTCGTAATTCCTTCATTTGTTTATATTGTGAGTTCATAAAGACGACAGGCAGTCTGTCTTCTTTCGCCTGAGGGTCAGTCTTACTCCTTCTCTGGCATGTCTGGTAGGGAGAGGTGAGGAGGGACCAGACAGTCTGGCCAATGGTATGGTTTCCATGCGCACTGGCCGCTTTATTTCCTCAGTAACAATAATGCAGATATGCCAGTAAAGCAAATTCCCATTTCGGCTTTGTTTTGTGCAACATTTTCCCAGACCAATTTTCACTTGAGAGGCCAAGGTGCAGAAGCAGACAGTGCTTTGTACAAGAGAGCAGAAGTGCTGCACTGCCCATATACCTCCTCACTTTTATACACCAGAACCCACTGAACTCTAGTGTCTCTACTGTGACTCCAGGTGCTAATGGTAAGACTTGGAGGAGCCACAGTGAGATCCAGGCAGCGAAGGGCATGGATGAGAATACATTGAAATGTATTTGCATGCATGCATATATTGCATATGGTTTCTCACGTCTTATTTATGGCTTGCACCTTGGAAAGCGAACGACGGCTACACTTTTCAAATGTAGCTCAAAAATTTTATTTGGGATCCATTTTGTATTTTTCAAACAAACACATTTCAGAGTATTTTCGCCCATCGCAACAAGAGAGAATACATGTTGGTGGCATGTTCGTGTGTATGCATATGCGCGTGTGTATGTGTATGCGTGTGTGTATGTGTATGCATGAGTATGTTTCAGGTTTGTGTGTGTGTGTGTGTGTGTGTGCATATGTGTGTGAGTGGGTGTGTGTTTCTATATGTACGTGTGTGTGTGTGTGTGTGCGTGTATGTGTGCTGAGCAAAGACACGGGCGCAGATATCAGGAGCACCATGCATCTAAACACACATCAATAATGGATGCAGCCCAGCTCCTGGGTTCTGAGCTGCAGGGGGTGGGATAATGACACCAGCGTCTGGACAAAGGACTCCCCCTCCGCTTTCACCGGAGAGACACTTTAGAACTTTGCAGCTATTTAATGTTTAATGCGTATTTAAGCTAAAGAATGCTAATTTGTGAGGCCTGTCACCAATTTTCCCCTTTCGCTCTCTCCGAAATCACAAAGCTCATTTCCCCAAGGTCGTACTTATCCCCCCCCCCGCTACAGCTGGGTGCCATTAAATTCAGGAAGTGGAGGGGACGTGTTTTCGGGGTGACTGAAAAAGACCCGGCGGCCGATTCAACCTTCAAGGCGGTACCCCACTGGCTGGTCCCCATCTGGGGTCCCTTCCCTCACCCCCTGGTGACACCCGTCCGTGAACCCCCCGCTGAATCGGGGCTGTGAAGACGATCCAGAGATGAGGGGAAGGAAAAAGACAAAGGAAGGAACGAAGCCAAGGAAAAGAAAGCCAGAGGAAAGGCCTGTCTCCCGTCTCGCTAATGGGAGGGAGGATATCCGGCCCCCCGAGTCGATCTGGTTATCGCGCGCTGCGGAGCTTTTCCCCGCATCAGATGTGTCCATGGTGACCTACACCATCCCCAATGTTTTGTTCCAATCACCTGGATTTGGATGCACAATTTTTCAGCCAGAGGGTTGAACTAATTAGGGAAAACCTGAGTTAACGGGTGGAAGAAACACATGGGATGACTTTTACTTTCTGAACCCCGGACCTTCCACCTCTACGTGCCACATGGCATCATGGGACATGCAGAAAAGCTGGGAATTCAATAGCTGGACAGAAAAAGACACTTTGTGACTTCGACTGAGGGGTAGAGTCTATACTTCTATGTAGTGTGTAGGACTCTATGCTTCTCTTCCATTCATGGGAGACCTATTCTAGGTTGAAAATGTTGGCGCAGTTCTGAAAATCTCCACGGGCCACACCAATACTTTAAACCCAGGCCATGAGAATATGCTGTTGAACGGATGTTTTGAATTCCTGGGTGAAATTTGAATGGGTATAAAACTCAGTTCAATCCTCAGTTAAAACAAATAACTGAAATGCTCTCCATATACATATCCACATCCCCACAGTGTTCAAGGCGTTGATTGAATGTTATGCACTTTAAATGTAATCACACAGCATTTGCACATGATACCTTATTACCCCCGATGACACCGTAGCTGGATGAGACACACTAACATATTTGGTGATTATGATCATTTACTTATCTTGCCTTTTTAAGTAATTGGCTATTGTTTGCGGCTATTTGTCATTAATTGTGACGATTGTAAAAATGCTTGGTACATGCTTGGTACAACATCTATCTATATACAGTATCTGTCTATCCTGAGAGCTATTAAAAAGGGCTTACTTTTCAGTATAAAGCATGCTTCCTATTGCAATTTCACACCAATTACTGTACATCACACTACACTTGTTAAAATAGTTGTTTTGACATTTTGCTTTAAAAAATTAACTTTCTTATTTGAACATACAGTATCAACCTCGATTTTAAGAGTGACTCAAGTTTTTAAAAATGATAGTTTTGAGGGACAGGGTTGGTGGCAGAAACAGTCCAGGGTGGAATCTAAGGTGAGGGCAGTCTGCTTTAATGACCTCAAGTGAGATTATCAAAGATATTTTCAGCAAAAAATAGAGCTGCAAAATAAGTGTACAATATAAGTACCACTGGAATAGCATCTGTACAAAGTTGATGAATAAACCAAGGCAACACGTGGTCTGCTAATCCAACGCATTCAGGGGTTAAATAACTCACCGCTTGGCTGCCATTTTGTTTCCCTCGTCTCAGGCACCTGCTGGAGGAAGAGTGCCCTGCCGGTGCATTATGCAAATGCGTCGCCACGACAGCCGTACCTGCTGATGTGATTAGCCATCGGAGAGGAGGACCTGCAGAGGAGCCGGCGGGGAAATTATCTCCTTTATCTTACCGTTTCATTAACGTAACAGCCTCAGTCATCGGCGCGTGTGAAGGGGGAGGGAGGAGGGGGCGGTGGGGAGATGGGGGATTGCTGTCTATGAACTACGGTTGAGGGGAGGAGGAGTTAGTCTAATAAACTCCTGCCCAGGAGACAAAGATGAAGACGCTTGTGTGCATATGTCTCCCGGGATTCGGCCTTGAAATGTTCCCTGCTTTTCAATAATTCAACTCGCAGCCTTCCACACAGCTGACGAGGACCAAACATTTACTGATCTGATTTCAGCAGTTAACACCATCTCCCCCTCCCCAGCACACACACACACAAACACATACAGACACTCCCTCCAGCACACACAAACACAGATCCTGCAGTACACATACACACATGGAAGCACACACACTAGTTTTTGCCACACTCTTCCACCACCATCGAATGACATGGGGTTAGAGAAGGGTGTGACCCCACTCCACACCCTCGTCCCAATCCCATGTAGCTGTGAGTGTCTTCTCTGGAAATGTTTGGGTTACACAGGAGTAATACACTGCAATATGTCTGCCACACTGTCCAACATCACTTTCCTACACACACATGCGTCACTTGAAGCTCAGCTGGGCCTGTAGTTAACACAGACACACACGCACAAAGAACTAAGAGAGGAAAAAAACGTTTTTCCTGCAAGTTTAAGACAAAATACTCCAGCAGTGTAGCCAAATATCCATTGTAAAGCACTGACTCCTAAAGGCTAAAAGATTTCACAGCCTTTACCTGTTTAGGGGTGCTGAGAAGCAGCTGCACGACACTCCCCAGCAATGACTAGACAGAAGATTCACTGCAATTGCTCTCTGGGATTGCGGGGTATCGGTATCTAACCTCGCTCCTCCGTCTCTTCTCTCTTTAACATAGTTTTCATTTTGCAGAGAGAAAGTCGGCGTAATCCCTATTCTTTATTCCGTATCTCCCGCTCTTTGTCCCTGAGCGGGAGGGATTGTCAGTGCGGTCACATCCAGCCGAGCGTGGCGGCAAGAGCTCCACTGTAATCACCCGTGAGCTCCCGAGGTGAAGATACGCCGCCCTTGATAATGTCAGCCTGCGAGAACTCCGCCGAATGCTAAAAGCACTAAACAGGGAGTCTAACCTGTGTAATCAATCAATCCGGAAGATAATCAATAAAACCACCGGGAGCGTACCGTAAATCAAGTATGTGACTTTCGGTATATCATTTTTCACATTAAATATTTTACTGAAATTTGAATATTAAAAAAAATACTTTATTTAAGTTGCAGTAAATTATGTTGAGATTCAGCGCGGTTTAATCAGGCTGCGATGAAAAGACGTTTCTCAGAAGCGCTGGCGGAAAGTGTCCGTGGAACAGACTGACGCTGTTGCACGTGACCCCTCTCGCTGTAGCAACACTGTGCTGAAGGAGCCAGATTGGCGCTCTGGGCATCATTAAAGTGTTTCAACACCATTGATCATGAGTCATCAAATGCTAGCAGTGTTAGCGGGTCACTGGTCTGAGAGCCTCGCTAAATACCAGGCAGAAACAGGCAGAAGACCGGAATAAGGATTTCGCTTTCATCGCAAATGTCACTGCTGCTGTGAATGAAAGGCTCTATTGAAGAGTTTTAAAGATGAAAGATTTGAGGTGAAATGTTGTCAAAAAAATTTGATTTGATTTGAAATGAAACAATGAGAGATTAAAATGTTGACAGTGAGGACCTGCGTTGCGCCAGTGAAAATCAAGGAAATCATTATGAGGCAGAGAAATAAGAAAACTGTCAAATTCATAGATTCATAAACAAACATGCTTGCCAAAACAAACTGATTGTTACATCATTCAGAAGAAAGAGAGCACTGATGTATGTATGTTTGGGATCATTGTCTTGTTGTGGGAGGAAGTTTTAGAGGCAGATAAGATTCTTCTGTACACTTCAGAATTAATTCTGCTGCTGGTATCAGCAGTTACATTATCAATGAAGGCAAGTGGGCACCTGTGGCCACCATACATGCCCAGGCACCAACACCCCCACCACCATGTTTCTCAGATGATCAAGGTTATCTCGATGCTGAAAGCTTTCTTATATCTGCACAAAGGAAACAATTGAAAACAGCTGACTAACCAGAAACAGCTGAGAAGCCAATTGTCAAATTACTTTTGGTCCCCTAAAATAGGGGAGACTAAAAAATGTGATGAAAATATATCATAATAATCAATATAATCCGACTTTAAAGCTGACAGTCTGACAGTTCAGAGCCAAAAGCACATAAATTCTACCTCTGGAATATCTGCACTATATACATACATACTTGTTATTGCAAATATTTATCATGTGGCAGCAACTGAATGCATAAAAACATGCAGACCTGGTCAAGAGGTTCAGTTGTTTTTCAGATCAAATGTCAGAATGGGTAAGAAATGTGACCTAAGTGACTTTGACTGTGGAATGATTGTTAGTGCCAGACAGGGTGGTTTGAGTATATAAAAAAAACATCTAGTGAGCAGCAGTTCTGTGGGCAAAAACTTGTTTTTGACAGAGAGGTCAGAGGAGAAGGACCAGACTGGTCAAAGATCACAGGTAGCTGACAGCAACGCAAATAAGCGCGCATTACAACAGTGGTATGCAGAAGAGCATCTCTGAACAGACAACACATCAACCGTTGATAAGCTACAGCAGCAGAAGACCAATAAGTAAAAGCAAATGTTGAATAAACACCTAATAAAGTGCTCATTGAGTGTATATACAATGTTTGCAGGAGAAAGGCCTAGAGATAAATCTGAGCATTGTTGCACACTAAAGATGAAATTATATACTTTAACAAGGCTATTCTAAAGATAGCTTTCCCAGGTTAAAATTGCAGCCATAATATGCACACTGTATGTCAATAACTGATGCAATTCAGACCATTCAGAAGATTTTAGCTAAATTGAAGGAGCTCCAAGAAACAAATGTATAAATAAATGAATAAATAAATAAATAAAAAAGGTTTAGTTTCCACCAAGAGAAAAAAAAGAGTGAGAAAAACATTCTGTTACTGGGAAAGGGAGTGACAAGGAACACGATATCCCATGATTTTGATACTATACAGGAAATCAAAATGTCAGCTGCTGATGCAGGAACATTGGTGGGTGGGGATGACAGGTTCTGCCCATGACAGAAATAGGGAGAGATGGGAGAGAGTGAAATGAACAGGAGAATCTATCGGTATTTAGCTGGCTGTTTAAATGTGCTGTTCCAATTTCTGGAGCTGCTGTGTGGGAAAAGCCAAGTTATGATATTAACAAGGACTGCTGGATTATTGTAGACTGATGTAGATCTTTGGAGCCACCAGTGCTGCAGTGGCTAAGGATAAAAATACCCAGTGCTTTTAGCTGTACCAGGTGGGGCTGTGCTTCATGGCTAGTCTGTCCTGACCTAGAGTACAAGCATTCAGAACTCCATATCGAAATATTTTATTTTAGTTTATTATGGTATACATATTCAGGTCCATAGTGCCATAAAGATATGAGCCTAAAAAGTGAGTCTTATAAGCCATGGTGAAGTCATAGCTAGCTATGGTGTGTGTGTGTGTGTGTGTGTGTGTGTGTGTCTGTGTGAGGGAGAGAGAGAGAGAGAGAGAGAGAGAGAGAGAGAGAGAGAGAGAGAGAGAGAGAGTGTCACTCTGGGGGCTGTATCTCACGCACTTAGTAATGACCTAGACAATCCAACCTATCCTCCTTCTCTTATCTGTCTGAAGTTGGCTAATGCACTTAGTCTACCATTGCATTACATGATGCTAGCATTGTCATTGGTGTTGAATTTGTCTTCTGCTTACAATTGTACTATTCAACCCTTTATAAATCCTTCTCTCTACTTGTTCAGTAAGTTATTTTGACTATTATCTCGTGGTGTGTCATTCATGAATTATTCATTCTTTTTGAGCTACTGTAATCTTTTTGGTGAATGAAAGGAACTGACTCGCCTCCACGTAATGGGTTAAACGTGGTTAATGGCTTGTCAGTTGTGTTCATTCTGTAAACCTCAACCAGAAGAGCCTTTGTGTTTATGCTTATAATTTCAAATGTATTTTAACCTTTATGACACAATACACATTTGTCACATTTTTGAATTTATCACAGCTCTGTAACTCTCATTGTGGGAATGGAAATTGTACTTTGTATGCTCTCAACCAGTGCAATGCTCTACCAGTGCATTTTATGTACAGTTACTTTCTACATTGCTAACATGAATCAGTCTAACAGCCTGGTGTAGTTTTCCAAAATGAGGTCTCCATTTTAGGTTTAGCAATATGTTAACTTTTATAGCCTATGGGGGTTCATGGAAACCCGATTTAGCTGTCATTTATCATGTTAGTGGCAAGCGCCTCACATTTTCTCAGTTTGTTTGCATCCACTGTCTCTAACTATTTGGCAAAACACTTGATTGCGAGGCTACTATGCAAATTGCTCTTGAATTATAGCAGATTACAGTATATGAGATTTTACAGAAAATTTGTTTTCAGGTTGTTTTCATCACCCAAAAGTCTCATTTCAAACCATATTCATCAGTGCCAGGATCATTTATAATGGATAAAGTGAATGGTAATGCAAGAAGCTCGATCATTCTGCAACTAGTATTTGGTAAGGATAGTAGGACAGGAAGGAGGAAGGACAAGTAGACATCACGATCATAGGCATTTCCACCCCAGACAGTCAGTCAAGCTGTGCCTGGCTCTGACTCAAACTTCACAACAATAAAAAGGGTCTCCCCTTTTCCCTACTCTGCTGTCTCTGGCTCCAGTTTGTATAACATGGAGGCACTTAAACAGCATCTCCACAGCAAATAGCTTTTGGAAAATCAATGAGAGAGCTCACAAACACATTGTCCATATTTTGTTATCTTATATTTGTGTATCTCAAACACAAAGATAGCTTGCATTTAAATGTTGCATGGAAATAAAGGATTATGTCACTTTCACATGGCAGATTGATTTGGATATGTAAACGATAAAAACATAAGCAGATAAAAAATGAAAACCTGAAGAAATAAAAGTACAGTAAGCACAGAGACGGCTATTGGCATTAGCAGCAGATCTCTCCTCGGCAGGAGAGCTGGGCTAACACCTGGATGAGAGATATCCTCCCTTCAGACTGCTGTAATTTTACACTGGAGGAACATTGATCACATGTATAATTAAAGCTAACACTGTGCGGAGCTGCTCCCGGAAACCCAGGGCCATCGAAGGTATCATTAGCTCACCCAGGTTGCTGTACAGAGGGGAAGAGAGAGTGAGGGGGAGAGAAAGAGAAAGGGAGATTTGAGAGGACATTTGAATTTGAGAGGACAGAGAGAGAGAGAGAGAGAGAGAGAGAGAGAGGGGCAGAATGTGATATGAAGAAAAAGCTAAATGGGTAGAGAGAGAGAAGAGAGAGAGAAAGGGCCATGCAACTGGCTTCTTAATTGTCTGCTCATTCATTATGGATGCGCTGTGAGCCTTTCCTAATTTAGAGGTAATTCCAGTTTGCGTCCGAGGGGGACAGCAGCATAAAGAAGCCAGCGCTCACGTTCTTATTGACCCCTCTGTGTTGTTGCCACTTTGGGGATAGCTCAGAGATTCCAGAGACTCGGTGCATGAGAACACAAGATCTTTTGTATTACCTTGAAGTGTTATTTTTTTCCAGTAGCATACACTGAGGAGCAACTGAGACCGAAGGGAAATATGCGCCGTAGTCTCTCATGTTACGGCTATATGCAGTACAGTATGCACGCAAGTCAGCAAATCTTCCAGGAGATTTCAATAAAACAGAGGTGTTATGTAAGAGAAAATCATTTTCCAGAATATTTTATATGATTTGTGGGTGTGTAGAGGATAAAAATGTCCCATACTGTACGGGAGACACAAACACACGCATTGCACGAGCGCACTCATATATGTGTACAGGATTCTATTACAAATACAGTACTCTATCTTACACTTTCTGTTTGTCCATGCGCAGTAGCTAACACTGTTTCTTAAACATGGAAGGTTCCAGAAATGTACATCAAAATGTGAATCAAACAGAAAAGATTAGATAGTAAAAGCAGAATAATGAGTAATACAGTAGAAAGGGCCTGTTCCTGATGCCAAATGGTTCATTTTGTCCGGCAGCTTTCATAATGGCAGTCAGTTACTCACATTTTGTGGCAGAAGTCATGAGAAGGCCACATATTCTTGCCTTGGTTCCATCAATTGGGCCGTAAACCGGAGGTTATATCCTCCGATTCTGCTTATTGTGAACCGTGTCCGGAGCAGAACCTCAGTTTTTGGTTCAGTCCTGTCATGGTGCAGTGGGCTTAAATTACCCAGAATTCTCAGGTGGAGGCATCCTCAGTGGCAGATGTGCCTCTCTGTCGGCCATATCAAGCTCCCTACTGCAGCAGGGCATGTGGCCCGTACAGTGAAAAACTTGCCTCCTGTGAGTGTGTCAGATGAGTGCAAGCACACCCGCAGGGCTTCAAAAGATCACCTCTGCATTGATATCAGGAATAATAATTCACACAATGGGTTCTCAATGCATGGAACAGTTTGCCAGGTCATGCGGTTGAAGCAGAGCCAAAAATCCAGGCTCAATACAATGAATACTCCAATGAGACCAGACCAAGAATACTCTCTAAAATGCACTGTCGAAATTTGACCCTTGAAGAGCAAAATGCACCTCCACTGTAGCTTTATGTCTGAGAGTGTACTGATGGCCTAGGGGCCAAAAGTGGCCCACCATATATACACTCTGTCCTTTGATCTTTGAGAAATAAAAAAGTATTCTGCAGATGGGGGTTCACTCGTATGCGGGTACCTGTGGAATTTAGATGCAAATTGCTTCTCAACAGCCAGTGGAATGGAAGACGTGCGTTCACCCCAAAAGGCATTTTCCAGGGAAGATAAAGACACAGCGGTATTCATTTCTGCTCACAATTGATTCCTGGAGGCACGGCGTGGTGGTAAATAATATAAATGGCACAATCACCCCATACGTGGGGCTGTGGATGAATGCAATTACGATTGAAAGTTGTCTTTATGAGAACAGACTACAGCCAGCGACGCAGCCCTCTCTCTCTCTCGTCTCTGCACCACGGTGCGGCTTACGCAGGAAGCCCCCGTCCACCCTTTCTTAAATCGGCCCTGCCGTCACGCCCGCACGCCCATCCCACCCCCTTAATGACGGGCTTCATTTTCACCATCAGGGACATTCTTCAGTCCAAACGCGCCGGGAATGTGATGATCAATAATAATGTTCTTACAGCCACGGCTTTGAAGGAGCGGAGAAAGACACACAAAATACAACACAGGATGGTAATTAAAACAGGTCTACCATGACCCCATGAGTTATCGCTAATTACACCCCAGCTAAAATTATTGTATTTTCTGATTCACACGCTTCTGCGCAATTCTTCTCTGGTCGTGTTTTTTAGGCCCTGTATTTATAATGATCATATGTAGTTCACATTAATGCTCATTATCAATGTTGACTGTTTTGCTGTTGCATACATACCAATAGTGCTGTGTACATAGGAAAAGTTACCGGTTTATACATACAGAACTCTCTGGAACAAGATGAGCTCAACAAGGGCAGCATCACTTCTCCTTAGTATACAGTCAGCCAATGGCAGGCTATTATAGTGATGACTGCGAAGCATGTTAGCCAATGAAATGGCATTTTTAACTATGTTAGACTTGCATAAAGGAAACGCATTGTTTCTCCTGTCTAAGAAAACCGTAACCTTTTCAGTATGCATGCTGGGAACATTACACATAGGCAGATGTTCTTGAGAGGCAGTTATTTTAAAGCAAAAATTTGTTTTGCAATGCCTAAGCCTAAACAGAAGACTTGATCCATTGTATATTTGTGAGCATCTAAATGCACTCTCAAAATATGTATTATTAATAATGGTATCGATTAGGAGTAGACCTGATTCTGAATAATAAATGTTGCATGCAAAATTGTGGGATGTCTTCCAAATGTTGATGGGGGTTGGGTATTTGAATAAAACTTAAATCACTTGACTTTAAGCAATGGATTAGTACATTAGATAATGTGCCAGACAGCAGGAAAGGGAGATAATTTCAGCTAGCTTATACATTGTATATATGTATATACGTATATATATATATATATATATATATATATATATATATATATATATATATATATATAGTATTTTATAGCTCTAAATATCATTTGGTTACTATGCGTCTGTTTAGACTATACAAATGCCCTCCAAGATATAGCTTAGAATAAACAATACAGAGTACTCATTTTTGGTGGTATCATCATAAAAATTTAACCAGGAATTATAAAGTGTTTTGGCTGTGGCTCCATTGTGTTCCTAAGCTGATCAGGCACAGCCACAAGCATCTGTGGCCAGTTAAATCTACAAACATTGAAAATGTTTCTTTTCAGTGTTACAGCAACTTCCACTATTCAGTGATATTAGTAATTCTGACTCTTGGAAACAAACCCCCAAGGGTTATCTTTCAGAGCAGACAAAATTGGTTTAACAACAGTAACCATTTTATTTTGGGCATGCCATTTTCAGGCTTGTGTTAAAAAAAAAGTCAATTTACTTCATATGAACAAATACAATTTTTGAGACAAATACAATATTCTCACTGCCATTTTTGTATTTGCGGTCTTTAATTTCGTTTCTATAGGGTGACATTTTAAGTTGGTGGCAGACGCTCCACTTCACTATGGAAACCTATGGAAGAAACAACTCTGTACCGCCTGTAGCGGCCTGTGGCGGCCTGTAGCGGCCTGTAGCGGCCTGTAGCGGCCTGTAGCGGCCTGTAGCGGCCTGTAGCGGCCTGTAGCGGCCTGTAGCGGCCTGTAGCGGCCTGTAGCGGCCTGTAGCGTAGTGGTTAAGGTAAATGACTGGGACACACAAGGTCGGTGGTTCTAATCCCGATGTAGCCACAATAAGATCCGCACAGCCGTTGGGCCCTTGAGCAAGGCTCTTAACCCTGCACTGCTCCAGGGGAGGATTGTCTCCTGCTTAGTCTATCAACTGTACTTCGCTCTGGATAAGAGCGTCTGCCAAATGCCAATAATGTAATGTAAAAGTGCGGAGATGTGTAGTTTGTGTGACGTATACTTCTGGCGGTGAGACAGGAGAATTTCAGCAACATAAACACAAGAGGGGGATTCATTTGAGCAGAGTTGTCTTTGATTACAGTAACAATGGATGAAAGTACAAGTAGCAAAGTGACCAAAAAAAGGAAACCACTACAACAATCAGAAGGAGGAAAACTTGTGAGATGTCTGTATGTCGCGGGGAACTATGGGAATTGAAGTGAAGGATAGACCTGCTATGTCCAACAGACAACATGGGTGACTGCTAAATCCACCAACACTGAGGAAATTGGAGATTGCCAATTTGTAACTGTAAGTGTTTTATATATGTATTATACATTTGACCGAATTAAGAAAATAAGTGCTTAACCAGGGCAAATCGGTATTGTCAGAAATGTGTCAGTACATGTTATACATAATGCATATCACTGATTTTTTTTCTCTGTATCGCGTGATGGCTGATATGAGAAAGGTGTGACCTCCTGAAAGTTAAAATTATTTTATGAGTGACATGTCTACTAGAACTGAGAAAGTGTTAACAAATACCATGGAACTGCAAGTTCCATCTGTCAGTGCTGTGTGCTTCAGATTTTGATGGCATGGTGGAATTCAGTCTTTGAATGCCACTCAGGCCGAATCCAGACTTTTTTTTCCAGTTGTTATTGGCACCCAGGAAGGACTGTGGGCTAATGGGGTTATTTCTGCACACGCAGTTGGAAGCTGTGAAGCACAGTCTAAGGCATGGAGTCAGGCACAGTTTGAAACAGAAGGTAAAAATGTGTCAGACACCGTAAAACACAGATTGAGGGACAGCATAATCCACAGTTGAAGTGATAAAAAAATGGACGTGGAAGTCACATTTTGAGGAGAAATGAATTCTGGTTGCTATAGTTAATTGCTGCATGATTTAGCGTGCTGTTAGTTTCACCTGAGCCGGCATGTTAAAACAACCAGTGAAACAGCACCCACAGACTTGTGGGATTGTGGGATCTTTACTGTTCCCATGATAATTAAGGATAGCTTGAATCCACTAGGACAGGAACTGCCACAATGACCGTGTTAGCCTTTTCCACATCCACTCTCTCTAAAGACTAGCACTGGAATAGCATGCCCTTTCTCTCATTCTCTTTTCCTCCTCTTCTACTCCTTAGGTGTCTTAATTTACTTATTCCTTTGCCTGTGGAGGCCTCTCCCTTATTAGGGGTGTTTAGAGAGGCCACTTTTGTACTTGCATCTATATTCCTTGAGAGAGCAAAATTATTTGTATTTGTATTAAGATAAAATGGAAGTAGGACTAATTTGAACCGGAAATGGTTGTGCATTTGCAAGGGGAAAAAGTACAGACTTGACAAACCATCGTGTTTTATTCTACAGTCATCTATTATAATAATTAAGTAACAACAAACATGTTATGTAACATGCAAAAGTAGATAATAGAGCAAACTGTTGTATAGCAACCTCTGGAAAATGAGCATCGGAACAGGAGAAAATAGCTTAACAGACAAAGCAACATGGAACTGTAAATACCAAAAGGTTAGCAAACCACTAGATGGCTAACAATAATCGAATAATCTCATCTCGGTCAAACAAGCTCTGATGACCATACCGTTATGCTATTTTGGACATTAAAGCTGATTTACTAGAAATGCCCTGCGTACAATCACGTTTGGATTAAGAAGTCAGGGATTTTTCAGTTTCAGTTTTTCTCTGTGATAATTTATGTAATTCCTTGCATAAGTAATATTGTGGTGGCAACTGACTGATAGCAAAGCACAGAAAATGTGATTAATTAGTTAAAAGTTCTGTCCTGTATTTAAATTATCATCTTCTTGCCTGTCAATCCACACTTTAAAATACCAAAATGAAGTAACTTTGTCAAAAAGATGTTGGATGCCCTACCTCAAACAATTTAAGCAGATACCGCATGTAAATGGATGGAAAGAGCTGCCTGGAAGGAAAAACAGCTACATGCTTTGCAGATTGGTTTGCAGCAATGTAAAGTTAATGTACACATATTCTGCAGTAAAAATATCCATATGGGCAAATTAAATTTCAGAATATGTGAGCCAACCATAAAAGAAAAGGTAGCGTAACTATGCTACTTAAACTCCCCAATCAGTAGGAGGCTACATGAACATTAGTCATCGAAATACGACCTTTCGCATCGCAGTGCACAAAGCGTAGGTTGAGTTTTCTCCATCATGACTGCAGTGTATCCAGAGCGAGTGATTCCATTAGCAACTGTACCACACAACTGGCTAATGAGTATAAATGAATCCCGTCAACTCCCATCTAAAATCAGTTAAGAAAAGCAAGTTAACAAGTTATTAATTTGGGTTGGACAAATATTTGTATAAAATGCATCATTTGTGTTTTGCTGATTATCTTATTCAGACATGGAAACATCCCTATCTCTTATTATTACCCAAACCATGAACAGTCTGATATGCATTTTGGAACTGATCTAATCATGAAAATGTGCTTCAACTGAGCACATCTTTCTTTATCAAAATACCTAAAAATAATCAGAAATGTTACATCATCAGTTTACATGACAAATCAGTACTTTCAGCAGACTCCCACAAATTGTCACTTGAAGCAGACTTCATGTCTGTGAACCCTGAGAAACATGCATCAGACTGAAGACAGCGAGGTCTGTCAGTCAGGGGTTGATGAATATTACCTCTTCCTGTGTAGGAGGTTTAATGATATACTTATAAGTGTGGGGCAGCTCACAAACAGGAAAGCCATGATCCACCACTGGTGCACCACACAAGTCGAACAGCGATGCGTTTGTCTCAAAGTAACCAAGGCAAGAGTTCACATCTGCCTGTGTCCTCACAAACATACACATTCGCACCCATACTCACAAACAAACACACACACGCACGTACACCCAAACTCAAACACACACACACACACGTACACCCACACTCAAACACACACACACACACACGTACACCCAAACACACACACACACACACACACATACACCCACACTCAAACACACACACACACACACACACACACGTACACCCACACTCAAACACACACACACACACACACACACACGTACACCCACACTCAAACACACACACACACACATGTACACCCACACACACACACACACGTACACCCACACTCACACACACACACACACATACACCCACACTCAAACACACAGACACACACATACACACACACTCAAACACACACACACACACACGTACGCCCACACACAAACACACACACACACACACACACGTACACCCACACTCAAACACACACACACACACGTACACCCACACACACACACACACATACACACACACACGTACACCCACACTCACACACACACACACACACACACACACACGTACACCCACACTCAAACACACAGACATACACCGGCTGCAGGATAATATACAGTATGCATGTCCACACAGCATCTATGGAAACCTACTCCAATATATATAAGGGAGTGCCTCCCAGAAGTAGAGTTCCTGTGCAATGTTATTTTGGTTGTTATTTGTTTGTTTGTTTGTTTGTTTTAGTTTTTTTCTGTTCTCCAACCTCCTAAGTCCTGGGGAATTTTACTTCAAATGCACTGTTGTGCAAATGTATAGGCATATAATACATTAAGATGAATTTGACTTGATCTATATCTGTCTGTATCTGTCCTCTACCATGCTCAGCATTTAATTGAGCTATTAAAGTAAGTTATGTAATTTAGTTAATTACTTTTTTTATCTCAGAATTTAGTAAGTAATTTAGTCATTTTCATTTCAAGCCGAACACATTCAGTACTATGGGGCAAGATTAGGGTCAAAAGTTTTGTAATTTGAAACAAAAAATCATATCTGAAAATGAAAAAGTTGAAACTGAACAAGCCTTGAAACCAAAAAGAAAGAAATATATAAATGAATTCAAAAACACTGTATGATGATATTACAGAGCAGAAATACTGTACATTTGCTTGTACAGTACGTATAGATGGAGGGATATACGATGTATGAATGTACGTATTTGTATCTATAAAATCCAAATGTTGAAACATCTACTTCTTGTGCATCCATTCACTTTTGTGTCATACTTAATTGGTAAATGCATTCTCATGTAAAGTGCACAGTGTAGCATATGGTGTTCAAAGTAGGTCTTTGCAAATTAAGCTTTTTACCATTTCTAGTGCACTCTAGATCTACAGTTTACTAGATAAGTCGTTATTGTGTGATGGGATTGCGGCAGGCCTGCTCCATTTCTTTTGCAAATGCTTATAATTAATTTTAACTTAATATTTGGAAATACAATTCTAGGACAGTCATACTAGTGACAATGTGTTGCTGGAGAAGCTTGTAAAAGCTTAGTCTCATTTTTTATGTGCACACATCCACAGGTATCTCACACTTATGTCTAATCAAGGCCAGAACAGTAGGCTTAAGCCCTGCTTTAATAGCCACTCATATTTAGTACCTGCTGCCATCATAGTTCTTGTTCTAGTTATTCAGGCCTAATGCAATTCACAGACTGTGCCTTCAAAAAACAGAGCTCTGGATGAGGTCAGTTATTCAAAAGCTTCTTTATTTATAAGTCTTCAATTACTTTCTGGGATATTTCCCTCTTTGGCTGTTTTATATTTACTGTTCTGGTTATTTAGTCACATCCTTGTGAAGACAGGGGGGAAATAAATAAACAATGTCACAGGCATCTAAGCCTGCAGATTAATTCATTTCAAAACTTTCATCTCCTTGCTGTGGTCCTTACTTTTTCACTTATTTTATTTTCTTCAGAGCTTCAGTTGACAATTGGTTTGTACTTTCAGCTAGCACCCAGAGACAGACTCTATTTAAAGCTTCTCCCTCCACGTACTGCTCTACATAATTAAACAAACAATGATTGCATGCTGTATTCAGAGCAAATGTATTCAAATTCAAACTTTCACCTAACCTGTGCAGTTAAGATTTGGATTGAAGGGTGCCATGACACCGTTTATTTGAGTTTAGTTGAGTGGTCTGAGTCATACTAAGTGGATATAAACCTATATATTTCAAATAAGTTGGATAAACTTAGAAGATTTCAGACTCTGCAGTTTCCTGGGCTAAACTCCACTCTAATTTTAAGAGGCACAGCACAAATCTAAAATACCCCCACATATGTAGAATGTGTCCAGAATGTTCTGTCCTGTATCCAGATTATGCCACTGGACAAATGTCATGCCCAGAAATGCAATGATCCATTTTGTTTTCTTGGGGAGTAATCACCCAAGAACAATATCACATGTAAACTGTATTGTGTTCTCCTTGTCAAGACTTTGTAGTTAGCAAAAGCGTAATTCTCCATTTTCATTACAGTGGAAACATCAATACATCAACTCACAAATTAAGCTCTAATCAGCAGATTCAGTCATACCACATAGTATGCGTTTAAGTAATATAAAAGGTTATGAAACACTATGAACAAAAAAAATTTTTTTGGGGGGGGGGGGGGGGGGGGCTTTCCAAGACTGAATCTCTTGCATTTAATCATCCCTTTTTCCATGGGAAGATTAATTTTTTCCATGAGAGGACCTTTTTACAGTGGATGATGTATTTATCCATGAGAGAATATGTTTCTTGCATTGGATATATTTTCATCAGTTGTGTACCATGAATGTGTCAAGGCACTGAGAGTAAAGAACTGTTGTGACACACAACATGTACAAATAACATCCCTTTGACACAAAAAACTTGGGCCTGACACAGGATATTGAACACGGGTTCAACCCACAGTTGATCCATTCACACCACACTGGTCACCATACTGGCATGGGATATCTGCAAATAATTTCTGTGCAAATTCTGTTTTTCTGTTAATTTACTCAGATTCAGCACATTACATGACATTTATTTGGCTGATGCTTTTATCTAAAGTGACTTACAGTTGATTAGACTAAGCAGGAGACAATCCCCTCTGGAGTAATGTGGGGTTAAGGGCTTCGCTCAAGGGCCCAACTGACACTGGAATTCCATCCCAGTGCATTTCACGAATCTTTGATGATTTTAAACAAAGATGAGACGATGAAAAACTATTAAATTATAGCATTGTGAAATCAAAGGGTGTCTGTGCATTTGTGGTAAAATATCAGTATAATTTGTCATGACAAAGCTGAAGCGAGTCCCTTCTTGATTGCAAACATTGCCCTTATTGATTCACAGCCCATATTTTCTGTCTATTTGACCTTTGTGATAAGCGTGCATTCTTCTGACTGTCCCTGTTGAAGGCATGTGTACTTGAGGGGGAAATTGATCATTTAAATAAGCAGCAAGCAACCTCAGAAAATGTGTTTATCTCCATCCACTTTACATTTTGAATGCAAAATTGGGTGAAATAGTTTCAAAATTATTGTCAGATGAGCTGCAATCTAGCAAAACCTGGAGGCCGCTTCACAGAGCCACTTAGCAGAATGTAACTGCAACAGGTTGGGATAAATGTGCTATACAAATATATGACTCTTCTAATCATGAGATTCAACAATACAAAAACAACACATCCCCATTTGAAAAGTTATCCTATGAATTCATTTTTATCTGCTTGTGACTTTTTTAACAAATGTATATGCCCTCCATAATGTTTGGGACAAAGACCGATCATCTATTTATTTGCTTCTGTACTCCACAATTCAAGATTTGTAAAAGTGCACATGTCAGATTTGAATAAAGGTTTTGGTTTCACCATGAGTAAATTAGAGCAGTGCTGTAATCACTACATGGGGAAACCAAAATGTATAAAAACATGGTTTAATAAAAGCTGTGAATCTGCACTTTGATCACATATGAACTGTTTGATTACAAACAGTGGAAATACTTTTGACTGGTACTGTATATAAAAGTTCATAGGCCGTGATAATGGTATAACACATTTCAACCCGTTCTCGTGGCATATACCTACCACTGAGCACTTTTTTGCAAAGCGACAATTATGTTCTCACAGGAACACAACATAACATTAAATCCTCCAGAACTTTTTAACATATTCAATAAAATAGCATCATCTGATAGCTGTGCGAGTTTAACAACAGGGCATACTTTTAATGACAAAACATTTTTTAAATTGAATTGAGATTGTCTATCCCCAAACCGACCAGACCCTCCTGCTTGAGTAGTTTTGATTTAATATGCTGTAGTAGTTTCATGTATTTAAGTCATGCAGTCTGATATGTTATTGTATAAATGAGTTTTTTGAACCGCAATCGCAAATGGAAGAAACAAGTAAACGTGCTTCCTTTACCCTCAGTTAAAGTTAAAACTCTCCTTTAGCGCCCCCGGTGGACATTTGATTTCAGAACTGCGAGAATGTAATCATCGCTTGGCCAAAACCTGCTCAGAGCTACGTATTTGCCTTGAGACTGGGTAGACACATTTCATTCACTTTAGTTTCTGCACTAGACGCCAATACTGGTTCAATAGTACATGTGATGACAATGGTGGAGGCAAAACGACAACTGCCTTAGTTTAAATCCCAGCCTGTACTATGCTAGCGTAGTCATTCTATTAACAGCAGTTACGTTGCTCTGGATTCAGTGGCGTGATTTCTATCTAAATAATTATGCATGCGATAAGTTGTATTTGGATCAGTTTTCTGAAATAGTAGCCAAAATGATATTCATATAAATACAGTTCCAGAAGGAAACTAATGAATTTGAAAATATAATCCTTCCTTTAAGAAGCACTGCCACCTAGGAGACATACATTAAATGGTAACAGTTTTAGACTGCAATAAAGAAAAAAGCCTCAACAAAATCCCAGTGTCATTTACATACGCTCGCTTGTATCAGGGGTTCTGAAAGCAGGAATCCACGGGATCTCTGCTTTAAGGGACGTCCTCACACTGGGAATTACTTTAGAAATCTCTTTGATCCAATGACGAGAAAACACAGTACAGCTTTTCATTATTAATGCCATTGTCCCATCATGCAACCATCAGGCGAATCACACATGAATCCAATGTCTTCCCGCTGTCTCATGTGATTTTGGAACATTAAACAGCCCATTGGATTTCATGCATAACATACAGTGGCATAACCTCCCTCCACTAGACAGTAGGCTGTCTTACTAGCCTGCATAACCACATAACCGCACTTCACAATGGGTGTCGTTCATGGCGTTTAAAACAAAAGCCTTGTAACCGGAAATCTGAGATGCACGGCTTGAGTCATTGAATGTGTTTACTGTGGGGACTGTGAATGTGTTGATAGATTAGCGGTTTTGACCCAAACCAACTCTGTGAGCCTGGCCTCCTAGCAAACAACGCTGAGTTATTCTCTGTTACCCCTGCATGTGGTTTTGTGGGCGATGCCGCTCTCAGTTAAGCTTGTGAATTTAACTCCTAGGGCAGGTGCCAGTCACACGCCCATCCCCAGCCCCTGGCCAACCCTGCCCATTTAAATGGAGAAAATTGAAAAATTTTCTACACTCTATATATACAGTGCATATAGACACATATACAGTGACTTCAGAAAGAATTCAGACCCCTTCACTTTTCGCACACTTTATTTTGTTGTAGATACAATTTTCCGATAAAATTTCCTTTTCAAGCTGCTCTCAATAACTCATAATGACAAAGTGAAAACATGTTTTGAGAGTTTTTAGCTAATTTATTAAAACTCAAAAACTAAAATCTCTCTGAATACTTTCTGAAGTCACTGTATATTTATAAATCTGCACTTTAACCACATGTGCCTTTAACCACAAATCTACAATTATGGAGTACAGAGCCAAATCAAGAAAAGTCCCAAGACTTGGAGCTCACTCTTTATAAACATTAAACATAAACAGCATGTACATACAATATCCCCACTAAGTCTGAAAATACAGCTAAAAAATGTTATCAATACTTTCAAAGGTAAAATACTATGAGTGCTAGCAGGCTGTATGAAAAGAACCCATTTTATTACTTTGCTTGACATATTCCAGATGCGGCTGAAATCAGCTGTCAGTCAATAGATTTTAACAACACTAACATGGGTTTCATAACGGCCGCCCCGTCGGTGCGCTGGGTTTATGGCAGGTCGATCGGATGTCTGGGCTTTTTTCCGCACCTGTAAATACATATTGTATCAATTTTACACGCCGACAGGGCTGTAAGTCACCGAATTACGGCTGTCATCAATATAAACTTCCCTGTCAAAGGCCATTGGCATTTCCATAAAACTGCATCTAGCAGCAATTCTGCTGCATTCAATAATTCAGACTGCAGCAGCCTGTTAGTGGGCCCAGGGGTGCAGAGGACATGCATTGGCCCTATGGCATTGTGGGATACAGGCCGCTCATGGTTGCCAAGCGACAATGCTCTCCGTTTGTCGTGTTTGGGGTTCCAGGTTATGGAACTCAATCGCGGTGAGGTGCGCTCAAGAGTTCTGAATATCCTGTTCGCTGGGATGTACCTTGTACCTGGCCCTTAGGGGAGGAATATGAGGAGCAGCACAAACCAAACCTTGAAAACCCGATTGTATTATGTAAAGTACCCTAGGTAATGTGACGGTGATGTTGCGATGATTTAAGCGAGTAAGAAAATAACCAAGTAAGTGAGAGGGTAAGTGGGAAAGTAAGTAAATGAGTACTGGTAGGGAATGTTAGTAGGTTCATGAGTGATTGAGTCATTAAAAGCAACTGACTGACAGAATGATTATGTAAGTCAGTAAGAAATCGATTCCTCTTGAAAAGAGTCAATGCTCCTATTCCTAATGGAAGCCAGGCAAATAATCAAGAAACATATTTAACTTCTTCTCTTTCTCTCTCTCTCTCTCTCTCTCCCCCCTCTCTCTCCCTCTCCCCCCCTCTCTCTCCCCCAATCTCCCTCTCTCTCCCCCCCCTCTCTCTCCCTCTCTCCTTTCTCTCTCCCCTCTCTCTCTCCCTCTCCATCCCTCCTCCCTCTCTCCTCTCTCTCCCCTCTCTCTTTCTCTCTCTCCCTCTCTCCCCCCCTCTCTCTCCCCCAATCTCCCTCTCTCTCCCCCCCTCTCTCCCTCTCTCCTCTCTCTCTCCCCTCTCTCTCTCCCTCTCCATCCCTCCTCTCTCTCTCCCTCTCCCCCCCCTCTCTCTTTTTCTTTCTCTTTCAGGGTCAATATGTCTGTCTTATTCTTCCCGTTTCTGTCAGCCCCCGATGCAGCAGAAGAAATGTTTCTTTCTGGCCCCGCGCTTACAGCAGTTAAGAGCTATTACCATTATTAAACTGTACCGTGCTGTTCGCTCAGCAAATGCCCTTGTCTGATGCCACTTATATCCATTAAGTTTAGAGGCTTACATGTTCTCCACTGTGTATTCATATCCAGCATGTCTTGTATTACTCATGAAAGAATTAATTTGTGTAATGCATAGCAGGTTTAATAAATTGAATGAATTAGGAATCGTTATGCCATGCCAAAAAAAGTGCATATACATCTTATGCAAAATCTGGAAACAATAATTTTTTGGGGGGTTTCTATTGCATACTCCCTCTTCATTTATGAGGTTGTGTGTATTTTTATGTATTTTAGTTTTCTTCCATTTCCCAGGCTCATGAATTTAAAGTGCATGGGAGGGAAATGTCCTTGCTGCAGAGCAAGGCCAACTCAAATATTTATTTATTTATTAATGGATATATTTTTAAGTGTTATACTTAATCATACAAAGTATTTTTGCGGCTAACCGAATGGATGCCATTTTATCTGCTTTCGCAGTTTTACAATCGGACCGCTCCCAATCTGCAACATTTCGATTAGTCTCAACAACCCTCCTGCGGCTACACCCCTCGTAATCTTCTGATCTCTGTATTTATCCTGCGTAGACATTATAGAGGATATTCTTAATGAAATGTGAAAAGTAATTTTGTAGAAAGTTTGGTTGTATTAATGTCCCATGGCTGGGGTTCCCAAACTGTGTTCAGGATGGGGTCATCTGAATTAAAAAAATATATATAAAATATAATTTTTAAATTCTCTTTACAATATGTGAATGTTTGCCATTACATGTTTGACATTATAACAACCCAACTATAACAAAGGCAGGAGAGGTTGTGGTATATTTCCAGTATAGTAGTGGCTAAAGGGTGTTCTTAGGCACACGATGTGTGTGGGTGGGCTGTAGGTGTCGTGTGAGTTTGTGAACATTCATTTGGGGTCACATCAGAATCATGTTTGGGAACCCTTGTCTTATGGGTGTCAAATCAAAACACAAGGCAGAATGTTCCTAAGGGTCCTTAATCAAAGGAGAGTACAGTACATTCACCTGGGTTTGAAAAAGCTTAATTTTGGCCCGAGGGGAAAACGAAGAACGAATGAATAAAAAACATAATCCTACAGTCACCTTGCGCTGATATTGCTGAGAGAAAACGCCCGTGCAAAATGAATGAGGAGGATATTTTTAAACCCTCGGAATTCAATTCAGAGATGAATTGATTTGATTCCTGCAAGCCACATCACTGCTTGTTAATCTTCTTTTGATTCACTCTGCCATGCTAGTAGAACAGTATGAATTTTACATCCGTCGAGAATCAGACCTCTGTTATGGTATGGCATTACATTCTTCGGCATAATAGGCCCTCGTCGACTCCGGCGTTCAGCTTGGTGCTTGCCCGAGTGTTTGAACAGCTTCGAGTGGCCATTTCGATAACAAGACATTCATAATGAGCGCAATGTCTCACCAGCTGTGACATCTCTGAGCTGAACAAACACTCTCAGAGTGACTCTCGGAGAACATAACTCTTTCAATGACCAGTGATTGTGCTTTTAATCTCTTTCTTCAGGAACACTGAATGAATTAGGAATGTATGCTTGGTCCCAGACCTGGGTCAAATGTGTAATTGTGCTCGATTGATCTTGCATGGTACAATTGAGGCAACCAAGAGGACCAGAAGGCAGGGTCTCATCTTCGTTAAGAGTATTTCATGGGTTCCAATACACCAGAAAAGCTCAGTAAAGCATAGTATTTGAATCCAGAACAATTACGTATTTGACCCAGATCTTCTTGGCCCTCCGACTGATTCAAATATGGTTGCTAACAACGTATTTGCCTAGTCATGATATGTTACTTGGGTTACAATTTGCACTGTATTATTTTTTACAGCCAGACATTTACTGAATCCATCAGGGGTAAAACCTTTTAGCCTAATTGTTAGAATTGCAGCGTCTTGGGGTTTGAACCTACAACCTTGAAATAGGTCACAAAACCTGGTTATATTCTTCAAGGTTTCTAGTCCTGTATTACTGAGTCTGCTTTTCCTTAGGTTTCACTGTTGTTGACTTTGACAATGCATGGTTGTCTGGTTTGGGTCATTTGCCATAGTATGCCAGAATATGCATTGGAGAAGGTTGTGGCAGTCAGTGGTAAAAAGGAGATCATTTGAAAAGTACAATGGGAATAAAGGGCCAGGGGTGTAACTGTCACCCCGTCATATTGTTAACACGCAAGGTGCCCTTCTGCCATCTGTATCTGAGAAGATATTGCCTGTTTCCCTCTCAAGCTTAGAGATAAACTCAATAATGATTCTGAGGGAGAAAAGAGGTAATATGTTTTCTTTGTCAGTAATTTTCAGACAAAGTGAGACTGTTTGTGCTATCAGGTTTCGCTGCATGTACTCTTTTGGGTTATGTATTTTTATGCAGTTTTGTGTCAGCACTTTGCAGCGGCAATTTGTGTCTACGCTGTGATGTGCTTGACAATTTTTGGGTCATATCCTTGTTTAATAAGAACACTATTATTAGTAGTACACTACCATGGACAGAAACACTGCCAATCATATTTGTTCAAATATGATTCAAATATGTCATACGGGGTCTGCCCCGCATGACAAGGCGTGAAGGTGAAGGGTGGGGGGGGGGGCATGTTGCTATGATTAGCCATGTGTATGCTATAGGTTATAATTGTACTTATGTACTGTATAATTATTTTATTATTCAGGGTATTCTAGCTGCCAACCGTGATATGCTAGTTGAAAAGTTGATGTACACTTCAAGGGCTCGAGTTTTATCTATGTTATCACTCTAGGTCTCGGAACTGTACTTTCATCTTGGGTCTTCAAGCACTTGTCCCTGGTTCTGATTTGCACTTTGTTTGTCGCTCTGGATAAGAACATCTGCTAAATGACTGTAATGTAATTTAATGTTAAAAATGATCAGATCAGATCAGTCCATCAGCTCATCAAGGACAGCCATGCGGAAAGGTGTGGGGAGGGTCAAGTCTAACATGACCCCAGGCGAGGGAGTAAGGGACAGCTGCTCGCATCTCGGCAGTGAAGTCATGTGCCTGTCGCCAGGCCAGAGGCACTGCAGAATGCCAGGGACCCCACACCCCAAACAATAGAGACGGGTACGGAACAGCAGTCCCTCAGAATAGAAGGGCTTCTGAAGACAGATTCCTACTGCTTCACTTCCTTCTCTATCTCTGTCTCTGATGTTGTGAAGGTCAGGAAAGCAATTCTACCACTTCATCACTGCTCCAAGGAAGTGGAGGACAGAGGAAAAGGCCATTTTTAAGGACAGAAAATACTAGCAGTTTTTGCCGTTTTACTGGAAATACTGTCATCCCTCCTCTCTCTCTCTTTCTCTCTCTCTCAGAGCAAGGTTTCCATTCATGAGACATGTGTCATCAACAATGAAACCATATCAACAAGGTGAGGAAGACCATAACGCTTTCAGGTGTTTTTCCATATTGCTTATTAAAATGAGCACCACGGGCCATTTCTTTTGTTTTACGCTCAAAACCTTCACGTTTCAAAGACATTACGACCCAGAGAAGACACAAGACATACTTCGTTATAGATAAGTGCTTGCCCGTGCGTCTACTTTGAGCTCTACAAATGGAATTCAGCTGAATTTAATTTGAGTTCTGTCCAGTGTCACCGTGCCAGATTGTTTTCCTGAATTCAATTATAACATGACATGGTACTGTAAAGTAAACACTCACAAGCTCTGATTAGGGACAGCGACCGAGTTTGCTCATGTACGTCCAGCAGGAAACAGAAAGATTAAAATCATTATTTAATGTCTTGGTCCTCAATTTACGACCAATTAATCTCATTTAGAAGTGTCAAATATAATACCTTTGCCCACAGCAAAGAAAATGTACAGAACCATATCAAGATAACAAGAAATGTCAAGCCACCACTTATGTATAATTGTGATTATAATATATAATAGAGATGCATTTCCATTATTCTGAATTTTCCTGTTGAAAACACACCTACGTACATTGACTTAAAAGAAAAAGGTAATATCCCATTTACATCAAAAGGTCTTTTGTAAGCCTGAATTTTTGACACTTGATTCAGATAGCAATTATTTTGAGTGTAAGGCAGAACATACCAAGTTTAGTTTTTTGGAGTGCCTTCCCCCTTAAGCTATTAGCAAGACAGCCTGTGGCATGGTGCAGGGGAGGTTATAGAGGATGGCGCTTTGTTTCCTGGAGGAAAGCTGTCCTGTTCTCTTTGCGTGACATTTACCTTACCCCCCTCTCCTTCTGCTGTCTCTCTCCCTCCGCTTCCACCACTTTTAAAAATAAACGAGAGCAAAGAAAAAAGACCATCTCCAACCCCCCCCCCCCCCCCACCCACCCCACCCCTTCTCCTCACAGAATAAGCATGAATAACCTTTTCAATAACCGAGCCCCTTTTCAACACTCCCACTTGCAAGAGCGATGTCAAGCCTGGCAAGTGTTTAAGAATAATTCATGTAATCGGGTAATTATAAGTTTGCTTGTTGCTGCCACCCTAGAGGAATGGTGGCAAGCGTGGATGAGTTGGGATGGCATGTATGCCATCTGCTGCGTTCGGCTGATTAAGTTGTCAGCCTGGTAGCTTCATGGCATTATGAGCCTGGCCATGTTGTTCACACTGTACAGTGCTATGAGTCTGAACAGGTTGACACTCTGATGAAAGGCACAACTGTCCAGCTTCTTGGTTTGCTAACGAGCTAACGCTAATTGCTAACAAGCTAATTTGCTAATTCTGATTAATCATAATCTTGTCCAGGCAGCACTTGAATTGCAGCAGCCTGTAGTCTAGTGGCTAAGGTGCATGACTAGGACCTGGAAGGTTGATGGTTCAAGCCCCTATGTAGCCACCACATTGTAGCCACCACATTGCTCCAGGGGTGATTGTCCCCTGCTTAGTCTAAGCAACTCTATAGATAAAAGTGACTGAAGTCAACTAAATGACTGTAATGCAGGTACCAATTCAAGCCAAATCAAACACAGACCTGCAACCAACCTATGAGTCGCTTGAACCAATCAGCTAGTAGTATCGTTAGTGGAAAATGAACTCAGAACCTGACCTTTTCAGACACAGAGATAGAGTGCGGAGGTTGAGTGATTCTATACTGTATGTGTCGTGCAACATAAATAAAACATTCACATGAATGAAATGCAGAGTCGGGGAGGAATGCATAAAAAGCTGCTGTTCTGACATCAGCACGTATTCTGTTCCTGTGTAAACTGTCTTGTCTCCTGCCTCTTGAAGATGCAGAGATGTGTGTTTGTGTTATATCCTCCCCTGGCTCCTCTGACAAAATGTATTTGTCTCTATAAATATTTTAAAGCCATTTTAATACCAAAAAAGAACAACTGGAACAATTGTTGTTGTTCGGAAAATGTTTGTTTGCAAGTGTGAGCTACACAGGACATCAAAGCATATCAGAACATGGTGGCATCCACAGAACTCACACACAACTGTGTGGTGTGTGTGTGTGTGTGTGCCTTCATGTTGAAAGAGTAGGCTGCATTTTCCGACAGAAAACATCCATTACATATCCACTGCTCCCCTTATGAAGTACACATTAATCATTTCATTTAAACCTATGTTTTCCACGCTGAAGTCAATTGAGAAGATGTCCCTTTGTCTATCATCGCTTTTACAATTTCTTCACCTGTCATTATCCTGACTTTTGGGAGGCACACTATCCTGTGTGTATTTAAACTTTTATAAGCACAGTTTATAAATCTCAAATTAAATCTCAGCTACCCTACCCTGTTTCTGCAGGACAGAAATTCAAGCTCAGGTTAGCTCAGCGCCCTTAAAGGCCGGTAACAAATATGGCAGCCGGATTATGGCCAGTGGAGGGTGGGGGGGGGGGGGGGGGGGGGCAGCAAGGGGTAGGTAGAGTGAAAGGGCACAGGAACAGGAATGCCATTAGAGATGAAACGAATGTCAGCAGAAGAGGAATAGGAAGATTAAAGCCTTGATGTATGTGTGTGTGTGTGTGTGTGTGTGTGTGTGTTTTGTGCGTCTGCTGATAGAGGATGGGCATTTTCAGTGCGCTTATATGCGGGCATGCATGTGAATGAGGGTGACTATGTGTATAAGTATGTGTATACAGTATACAAATGCTGTGTACTGTATGTGTGTGTCTAAGCAGGTAAGTGTTTGTACAATTGCTCGAGTACATACGTATGTCAGTTGAAACTCCATACGGGACACCAATGAAGAGACATTTTCCTGTTAAACCTCTACAAGAGCAATGGGACTGCATCCAACATTGTTTCTTCAGTCATGTGTGCAGATGCATAGCAGATGTGTAGCTCGTATGCATAAAATGGCTGCCACCCTCATCACAATACTGTTCACACTCAACGCAAACTGCTGGTGACTAACAGCGATCAGCATGATGAATATACAATTCTTTACACAAACATTGATGGGTAATGTCTGCAAATCTGAGAAGACAAATTAAATGCTAAAATAATTGCATTGTTCATTTGTCACAGGTATAACACACAGTATATTTCATGAAGTACATACAATGCTGATGTCATACTGTAAAATAACTCCCTTTTTGTCTTTTTTTGTCTTTTGTCAAAAGTTCTAATCCGGCTCTACTGTACGTACTATCAGTGTGTCATAAATGAACAGGTAATAAACCATACCACATGAGACAAAAATAATACCATGTTGATAAACAGAAAAGCAATTTATAATTTTATTTTGTAGATGATGGTTTGGCTAGAAAGTTTGAGGCACAACATGAACTACGGCACAGTAAGAACTGAAATACATGAAATCCATTTTGGCATTTCATAGCAACTTATTCTGAAATAGTGAATCGACAAGTGTCCTTGGTGTGAAACATTTTTACCGCAAAATGAACCAGCCGCGGCCTTTCCAGCCATTTAAAGAATGAAACGGAATTTGCCGGAAGGACACAAGCATAGACATCAGGCTTCCAGGAGTGTAACAGCATGGGAGCGGCTTGGTGCACAATGCTAAGTGGTATTCTCGAGTCTGACAAAGACCGTGCAGGTAAAACCTAGCCTGGGGCAGGTGTGGTTCAGGAGTGTTTGTAAGGGGGGGTTAGTGGCTAATGCTGCGTTCACATGGTAGCAGTATGCAGTCGTCAGCAAACCGGACATGCAATGTATTTCAATGAGCTGTTCCTCCACCAGCTTTTTATACCACCCACAGCAACCTCCAACAGAACCTTCCACCAATGGCTCAATTTTCCCGTCTTTTACCGTCCTTCCATAGAGAAGGGAGAAACCGGATATTGTTTTTAGAGCGACATGAAATCGACGTGCGCTTTTGTTCTCTATTTACCAGCACAGGTAACATTAAATTAGTGAGACAATGAGACTGCACTTCCCCATTCATGCTTGTATAGTCCAAAATAATATAACTACCCGCCAAATCACCATAGCAACATTGACATGACGTTGTTGACATGATGTGGCTTGTTCTGTAGTGTTTACGGCTGCGGTCATCACCAGTTCTGCGTTCACGCACAGTATAACCCTTTTTATGCAAACGCCGCATTGGTCTCCTTTTCTCCTCTTCATCAAAGTGGGGTCCCATTACTCAGACATCCCTACGCGCTTGGGGAGGGCGTTTGTTTGTCTTGCTGTGATGTTCATCCCAGCCCATTGCAACTGCCCTCGGAGCAAACTGGCTCCGTGTCTCCAGAGACAGACAGAATAACAATCGAGGCGAGTCACGAATGAGCTATTAACAACCTACCCTCCCTCCTCCGCCTCCTCCTCTTCCCACAGCCGAATAAATAAACCTTTCTGTCTTCAACACCTGAGTTCTTTCGCTCACCAATCCTTCCTCTTTGACTTCTGGTGTTGGCAGAAGTGCAATATGTAATATTCTTACAGTGCCTTTGAAGCATTGCATCGATGCTATTTTAGAGTGTTTCGGCAACAAAATAGTGTGCATCAGTTTGGGACCATAATGCATTGCGAGAGCCATCAAAGTCGTGAGAGGAATGCCCTTGACCGGTCCAGACTTCCTATTCCAAGAGCCCATTGATCAGTTTCGTCAATAGCCGATCAATGTCACTTCTTGTGGGGCCTGTGAGCTCCTGACCCCGTGGCTTCCAGGTATCTTGAGTGCTTTGCTTGGAACTGAACTCAAAAAGGGTCTGAAAGTCTTTGGAACAGATCGATCATGCCCA
Source organism: Conger conger (assembly GCF_963514075.1). Lineage (NCBI taxonomy): Eukaryota > Metazoa > Chordata > Actinopteri > Anguilliformes > Congridae > Conger > Conger conger. Next base: position 33,834,386 of record NC_083762.1, on the reverse strand, counting down.
GTGTCTTTGATCCAAGTAATGGTAAAAAAAGAACAGAAAAAACATTTTAAAAGTGTGAAGTTTTGCAAGAGGCAGAGAGGAGGCAAAGACGTGTATCACACTACCTGCGACCTTCTCCCCAAAGCATTGTTCCACCTCTGTCGATGAAATAAATTGGACGCTATCACAGCGCATCCAGCTACAGAAGAAAACACAAAAGCTCTTTCAAAATCTCACTTATATTGATTCTGAGCTCTTGTCCTTCTTAAATAGAGCTGTAAATGTTTTTGTGAAGAGGAAAGTAAGGGGGTTGGGTTCCCAGGTGGGACACTGCTGTTAGATAATGCACCTAAATGCCTTTAGATAAAAATTGTGGGCAGCAAATAAAGGAACAGCCGTATAAAACAAGGCCTATGTCAGCCATGCTAGATTTTGCTACGAAAGCACTACTACTACACCAACAACAACAACAACAACTACTACGAATAATAATAATAATAATAATAATAATAATAATAATAATAATAAAATAATAATGAAGAAGAAGTAGAAGACAGATGACTCATGATTAAAGACCTTCCACTACAGCACATGGGGGTCAGATGGGAGCCTGGCACAATGCTCTCTCTCTCTCTCTCTCTCTCTCTCTCTCTCATCAGTTCCCTGATGTCCTGGGATTGGAAAGTCCTGGTTTCAACACGGGGATCCAGATGTTCAGACTCAAAGCATCTCCCCTTCATGGGTAGGCAAGCAGGCCATAAACCAGCCTCTCTCTCTCTCTCTCTCTCTCTCTCTCTCTCTCCTTCTCTCTATGTCACACACACATTCATTAGTTTTATTTGTATGGGGCTCCATACAGAACAAACACGCACATACTGTACATGCTTAGATGCGAAGCGTGTCTCTCTGCACCTACACTCGATTACCACATCAAACCACAAGATGGTCGAACAGGCCAAGACGAATGTGTTTGTTTTTTCTTCTCTTTCAGCATTGTCCTTGGCATTGCAGCAATCCAGCTCTCAGAAAATAGGACGTAGAGGAAGTCTGCCGTAAATGTTCAAAGCGAACAGATAAATCCTTCCATTCAGCTCCCAGGACATCACATTAACTTAATTCCCATGAACAAAATTTCCATGTGTTACTCTTTAGATCCAGAGCATTCTGTTATCAATTAAACTGCTTCAAGTTACATCGGCAATAAAAGACTGTCACTGTATTATATTCTGTGGAGAATTATAGTTAACTAACAAGGTCATTATATGATTAGACTTGAGGGCCACACGTTTCATTAAGAATGTCATTCACTATTGCAATTAAACCATAAATAAGTGCCATTTCACTGCAAAAAATATGTTACCGATAGGCAATAATGTCTTGCTACTTAGTTCCTGAAATTAAGTCGCTAAATGCTTTGGCTTGAGGTGTGGTTAGGTTTATTACTAGCTGTCATACTAACAACTGTAAAACTTCTCTTAGTCCCACTGCCATCACTCTAAAGAATTCATGTGGCGCACTAATATAATTATTTAAGAAACATTTTTTCACATGCGCCACATGTCCTTTAATCATGACTTTATTTTCTCTTGTCTTCTGTTCATTCGGCTATTTTTGTCTGTGCAATTAGTCCTCCATTTTATACACAGTACATAGCAGAGTTTCGTCCTGCTCAGTTCCACGGCGTGCTTGCACACGACACTCATTCTTGGCTGCAGTGAGGGATGGGAAGAAAATGCACTGAAATGTGTTGAGAAACTCCCCTAATTAAACTCATAATGGTGTGTTGCATTGTGTGTGATATGTGATGCAGGGGTAGTGCACTGAGTTTCCTTGTGTCGCTGCTAAACTAGGAAGGCATGTCATCCCACCCAACTGTCAAACAATCCACAATTAAAATTGTTCAAAAATATGTTATGAAATCCACCATTCATGTGCTGATAATGGGTACCCACTACACCCCACAGTGGGTGTGGATCTCGATGCGCTTGTCCTCATTGTTTATGGAAAGGATGATGCGTAATGTAGTGATTCTCCTTTTGGATGTTTCATGTGCACCCTTGGGGTTAAGGTTAGGTATTTCCATAAACAAGTGCATGTGTGTTTGGAAATCATGAATTTAGGGATATCCAGACCCACTGTGGGGTGTAGTGGGTACCTTTTGTAACAACTTTTTGCCATTTTAATTGGAGGATTTTTTGACAATCGGCTGGTATTAACTGCATTAAATGAAACTTTTCTTCTACAAAGGAATCACTATAAAAAAACACCATGATAATAATAATAATAATAATAATAATAATAATAATAATAATAATAATAATAATAATAATAATTTCATGAATGTGGCAGGCATTTATTTAATATTTTGCATAAGGAGCCTAAATAAAATATATATCAATGTCCACCCATGAATTGCTGCAAAGTTAAATGAACAAAGTGCATTTGTTTCCATGTCATTTATCTTATTCTTCTTTGTTTTCTAATTTATGTATCCTGATAAATATACATTTACTTTTTTTAAATGTATTTACTTCACAATAAAAAAAATCAAATAAAAAATAAAAAACAGATAAAAAGTCAAATAGTCCAATGCTTGTGATCTAATAACTGCTTTATAACACAATAACATGCTGACATCCTCCCCTGTACATGGACAATTTGACATTGAAGAGGCCTCTTTGTCTCCTTAAACAGAGGCTTCTGGAATGAGGGAGCACCTTGGCCGCTCGCGGAGGTTGAGGTTTCTCTTGACTGCTTGCACACTTGCTGCAGTCATGGGTGTGCTTCAGAGTGAATATCTGACTTAATGCAGATAATTGACTTTGACTCGGCACAATAGCGTGTTCACATGTTAGGTAGGGAGCCAGTAATGCGTTGCAGCTTCGGAATTTCCAGAGAATTGTGGAGTTAGATTGGATGTAAACAATAGCACATTTCAGTCCGTGCTAAAGCACTTTCTGAAGTGACTAATTCAGGAGAATGGGAAAGTATGAGCTGTTATTCTTACCGATGCCGCTAAATTGGGAGAAGAAGAAAAAAAAACGTGTGCAATAGTTTGAAAGCTGTAATCAAGATGACATTTTCTTGGTCAAGACAGGAATGTGAATGTTTAAGTGCAGTCGAGAAAGAGCTAAGTGTCACACAGGGCTTGTGCTGTGATATTGAGAAAAAATAAAAATAACACAATTCATATTAAAGCCTTTAAACAAATTAGTGTAAAATTTACAACAAGGAGTTGTGACACACATCTAAAATGATAGCTGGAATTTGCGGCAAAAGCCAGAAAGGCAGAAAGAGTAACGGGGAATTGAGCAGTGCTTATACGGTCCATATGGGAACTTTCTCCTCTCGTCTGGTTCACATTTGTATAGCAAACATATTTTAAAATATGTTTTTTAAATTACTTTTGGTGTGCTGCGCATTAATTCTGTCTTCATTGCAATGTCCTTGCTCATAGTTAAAGTGAGTGTTTCCAAAAGTTTCCACAGTTTCAATGATCATAGGTCAACGGCCTGAAAAACTTTCTCGGTGTAAATGTTTGAGACATAGGGGAACTGACTTCCATCACCTGAAAAAACTGCACTAAACCAAAAGGAAGGAAGGCTTTTCTGTGCAAGCTTATATAATTAGTCTTGGGAGTGACGAGGACTGGTCACTTAAAACTACAGAGAAAATATTGATGTTCTGTGTTAACAATGCGTCTAAACAGATGGTTTATTTATCCATTGATTGGACAGTGATGCACATACATAGCTCAAGGGTGCAAATGCCGCATTCCAAAGGGGTACTGGAACCAATATCCTCCTGAACATTCCCACGGGGAAGTCCCTTTCTGCAACCCCTATGCTACAGGGCCGACCCAGCAGTTCAATGTTGGGTTGAGTTAGATTTGGACATTTGTATGCTGACTGCTATTGAAGTTCAAGGTAACATCTCCGAGAATCTCAAGGCTGTCACAAAATGCTCACAAAACTAGTCATTAAGCCTGGGTCATTTCCAGCTTCCCTTCTTTTCTTCTGTGTGTGCGTGCATGCGTATGTGAGTGTGTGTGCGTGTGTGTGTTTGTATGCATGTGGTGTATGTGTGAGTGTGTGTGAGCATGTGTGTATGCGTATGTGTGAGTGTGTGTGGGTGTGTGTGTATGTGTGTGTATGTGTGTATGCGTGTGTGCATGTATGTGTGTGTGTGAGTGCGTGCGCCTGTGTGTGTATGTGTGTGTCTGTATGTGTGTGGGTATATGCGTGTATATGTGCGTGTGAGTGTATGTGTGCATGTGCATTCATGCATGAGCATGTCTTCATCCCTGGAGAAATCAAAGTTGAAGTGCGGAGCTTTTCAAAGACAAAAGAAGAGAGAAAGAATGAGCTTTCTTTAATTTACTGGCGTGGCGCAGCTGAAGAACTCCTGATAACAGAACTGCCGGCTCTTCGCCGACAAATACCCAACAAAAGAGGGAATAACAAGCCACATTCTTTTCCCTTTTTCTGTTCTTCAGAACCCCCATCGTTTTATTAATCATTAATTACCGGCGTAGCAATCGCGCTCCCACACGTTCGGCTGCTAGGCGAAGCCGGGCGCACTCAGTCTTCAGCACCGCTGCTCGAGTCTCTCCCCACCCCGCCCCCCGCCGTGGTGATTTAGCGGACAGCACGCCGCCTCGCCGAACAGAACAGCAGGTGAGCATCTGGGCCCGCTTCCCGCAAACGTCCCACGGGAACGCCGGAGCGCCCCCTCCGTGCGCCGGCGACGGCTTGCTCACGCGGCCGTCTCTTCCGTCCCTCCGCTCCGAGGCAGATGCGGCACCGTCACATGCCTCAAAGCGCGGACCAAACAGATGTCTGTCGCCCCGGCGCGTAGGCGCTCCTTTACACTCCGTAAAAATGTTTTATTTCTTAAGAGGACGTGAGTTACAATTTCCACTTCCATCTCGTTTTCGCCCACTATTCATTTTCTTAAAATGGGACAAAAAGAAAGTCTAAGAGTTCTATTAATCCTGGAGTCTGGCAGTCAGGACAGGAAGGATTAATTACCACGGCTGCTTCCTGTGGAGAAACGCTTGTGTCTTAAACACTCTAAAATCAATAGAGGACTGAACTCCCACCCATCCCACTTCCTGTACTGATTAACATCGGCCCTCGCAGTGCGCAGTTACGAGGGGCTTCCACGAACACCCAAACCAAACAACAGCTTAACCCCTTAACGCGTGCCCTGAGCAGCTGCAGCAAAAACTTATAGGGCCGCTTTCTCCGACACAGATGAAGCCTAGTTCTAGACTAAATTCAATTTTGAATGGAGATTCTCCATGCTAAAGTCCTGGGGGGTATATCACAAAGCAGGATTACTGAGTTAGCTGGCTAACTTCACCAAGTAAAACCCAGAACCCTCACAAAACTGGAACATTATCCAGCTAACCAAGTACTTCTGCTTTGTGATATATCCCCCGGGACTTGGCTTAATCCATATCTGTGAAACCGGCCCATAGAGTCACAGTAAGCCACTTAGAGAAGAGAGAAATGTGGCCAGCCGTAGAGGTTAGTTCATACTGCACCCCATTAATAGAGGAGACGTGTGACACATAAGTGAATATAAGAGGATCTCAGAAACTGCAGCATGGCTTGGGTCAGGGTCAGAGTTAGAGGGTGAGGGTGTCGTAAGCCTGTTGTATTGATAGAGTGATAACACATCCAGCTCCCCGCTGTTTCCCCTTAAGCAAACAAATGGCTGATTGATGGAGTGATTAGCACCCGCTAAATTATATATGTAATCCCAATGCACTGCCTAGGTGGATGGGTAGGTAATTGTTGCCATTATTAAGCAAATAGCTTTTTAAATATGCACTTCAGATTGGTATGTTGCATTTTGGTATATTTCTGGCACTGGGTCTTCACTGTGATAATGTGCATACAGTATATGTGTAATATGCATAACTACACTCAGTGAGCACTTTATTAGGTATTTATTAGACCTTCTAATATTAAGTATTTGCTACTTTAGCCTATATACTTTGAGGTCCGATACACTGTGTGTTCAGAGATGCTCTTCTGCATACCACTGCTGATTTGGTCTGAAAAACAGCTGAACCTCTTGACCCATTCGGCATTCTTTTATTTAGCTGCAGTCACATAATTGGCTGATTCAATATTTGCATTAACAAGCTGGTGTACAAGTCTACCAAAATTAAGTGGTTACTGAGTGTATATGTGCTATATTGCTAACATGCAAACAGCATATTGTAAGCATATTATAAATTACCTGGCAACACTGGTCTGAAAAAGTCAACACGTGTGTGATTGCGTGCCAGGGAACTGTTCGCTGTAGATACATAAATAACAGTAAACAGCACAAGAGTAATAGCATCCAAAGACAAAAAGTATAAGTATAACTTCAATTGTATGGGCCCAGGGACGGTTGTGGCCCTAAACAACTGCACTGAGTGTTTATGACAGCAGCCAGCTCTGCCTATGACGTAAGAGGCTATAATGGGTAAGAGGGAAAGACGTTTACTTCCCAAGGTTCAACTGCAACCAGTGAATTAGCACACAGTGTTTATCTAACCATTTCCCTCTCATCGTCGGCATACATTAGTTTTAGCCTAGCAACACTATTTTCAGCTAACACAGCATTTTGAGCCAATACATGCATCTGTCTTAGGTGTAAAAATAAATATCGAGGCTCAGAGGTGAAGTTTAAATGGGCATGATGTCATGGAAAAATAAAAGGGCAATTTAGAGAGGTTTTGTCCATTAGTATAAACCAGAACCTATTGCCAGGGCTCAGTTTTAGGAGGAGCAGATTAACTCTTAATTAAAGGACTTGTATATTTACTGTATCCCTGCAGATTGATACAGGGTTCACATATTGATCACAGAGATTATATTTTTGGACTGGGGAGTTGGAGATAGGGGCAGCCTATAGCCTAGTGGCTAAGGTGCTAGCTATGATACTGGGACCTGGAAGGCTGGTTGTTCAATCTCCACTGTAGCCACAATGATCTGTGCAGCTGTTGGGCCTTTAACCTCACATTTCCCCAGTAGGGATTGGCCCCTGCTTAGGCTAACCAACTCTCAGTCGCTTTGGATAAAAAGTGTCGATAAATAACTGTAATGTAATGTAAATAGCTTTCACGGACCAAGGAGCAGATTGCAATGGTGGACAAAGGTAGGGAGTTTGTGTTTATATCATAGATGAAAACACCTGCTAGTAGTAACAGGTCTGGTGTAAACTAATACAATGTTTTGCTGGGAAACACAGACATGAGTAGAAAGTGAAAAATGTGTCACAATCTTTCCCTATCCCTCTTTCTACTACATTGGTAGTCCAAATACTCCTATGCAGGCAAGAAAGCAGGCTTGCTAGCTATCTACTTGGCACCTGAAACTTAAGTAGATATTTCAGTGTATGGCAGTGTATGTCATTGCTTACAATTTGCACAAGGGACACAATGACTGAAATTAAGAACTTGTGACTTCATTTCACCCAAGCACTGTTAACTTGGGACAAGTACTTGACCCATTAATTATTTGACTCAATTGCTTTTTAGAAACTTTATGTTAATGCAGGGGTACACTTTTAATAACGTATCTATAGTTGCTCTCATTTTTCAATTATGAATGCTTGTGCTTGGTTTTATTTGTATTAACAATATAATAATTGTCCTTGTTCTGTCCCTAAACTCCCCACAGAACCCACAGTTACTAGGTAGCATGATATCTCCACCCAGTTTTGAGGGACCCAAATCAATCATTTGCACATACAGACCCCTGGGTGGAGTTCACAGGAATATAAAACATTCAGCGTTACCCCAGGACTTGGAATGCATCAGACATCTGTACGCAAAAAAACCCAGGTCTGCTAGCTGTGAAACCCCTCTGTTATTTCATTTTAGCGCAGCTTTTTTTAACCTTCTACATTCCAAATTGCAGCTATAGCACAACAATCAAAAGCTTTGGGAGAAAACGGTTAAAAAAAGCATGGAAGGAAAAGGGCAAATATACAGATCGTGCTCTCGGACGGGTCTGCTCATGCTGGTGAAAACCACATCTGTGCACCGAGTGCTGGCAGCGTCTGTGGGAACGTGCCAGACTTTTCCTGCCTGAAAATAACTGACACTTGAGTTATTAATGACGAGAGGGGCTGAAACAGGATCTGATTCCGACACGGGCTCTATCCTTCCAGCTCTGTGACATCACCGATAGTCTCACATCCTCACTTTGACATCTCAGGTCATGTGATGCGCAGGGAGTTGCATCCAGTCCTCTCTCTGGACTATATCAGAGAAGAACAATAGAGAGAGGTCCAACCTAGAGGCTAAATTACGCCAGGTTTAAATCTGTTTATGCTGAGCTCAGTGTTGCTTTGACAATGGGTTCCTATGGGAAGGTTTCTGTTGTTCTATATTTTTGAGTCCTTTGAGTTTGCTCTAGTTGTTGGATAGTCTAGATTATTAGGTACAAAATGGAAGGTTTATTGGGGCGAAATATAGCATTAACACATTTATCTCACAGTTGTTCACCATCAGACGTGCATAGTGTTTTGGAATTGACTGCTTTCTCTGGCTCTCAAAGAGGAACACTAAAGTTACGTAACTACGCATGCGCATGGCACTCCCTGATCTCTTGCTAGGCTAAAGCAGAATGGGGTGTCAGTTCAGATTGCCATCTTTTTTCTTTAGCATCTCCAAATTACATTTTGAGCAGTTCAAGATGATTGATTTCTTAGTTCACATTGGCTAGGAGAGCAATGGATTCATGTATACAATAGAAAAATACATTGATAGCACACATACAGTAGATTCATGAACAAACACACAAACATGAATAAACAGTTTACATACATATACAGTGCCGAGTATTTGCCCCCTTCATATTTTCCCAAATTATTGCACATTTGTCACACTGAATGGTTTCAGATCTTTGGAGAATATATGATATGAGACTTACTGCACAATATTCACTGTACGTTCAGCATATTGAATTATTATTTTCTTACAGGGCTACTGTACTCACAGTACTGATCTAACACATAGGTCCATATTTTCCATTATAGTCTCAGGTGTTAACGAAGAGTAGGTGGGAATTTATTGTTTAAATTACATGAAGATTGCTGAGGGTTTACTGAAGTAATTAAGGCTTAAATGCCAGAGGGTATAGAATTGGAGCTTTGACAGCCAACCAAAACCTGCAAAATCCAAATGGGTTCTTTGATTAAACTCGCACACCTTCCATTCAGATCACCCGGGCTTATCCTTAATGCGTGACGGCAAAAAAGCCATTCTGAATCGAACTGGTTACTTCAGTTTATTCCTGAAAGAAAGAAAAACATCTCACTTAGTATGTGAGAATGGAGGTGTCTGACTGCCTCCTTGGCAGAGTCCACCCTCACACTCTAAAGCTATGTCATATAAGTATGCCACTTTAACACAAATCTGTCCTGGAATCCAACAAGTGAAAAGATGTCAAAAAATGAAACACACTGGGCTAAAATGAATCATATTTATTTATTTATTATTTTAATTATATATTGTCTTGTATACAGTCTTCATTTAATATTATGAACTGAACGTTTTCGCCGCATCAAGCCGTGTAGTGTTTGGTCAATGTGTTCACCTTGTTTTTTAATTAACCTCCTGCTGATTGGTCAGTGTTTTGATGGGCGTTAAATGGAAGCTTGGGATTATGCCTGCTATTGGCCAGATGGAAAATAGAAAGGTGGGCTCTAGGTCTAGGCCATGTTCCAAATCTGCTCTGACTCTCAGTTCCCACTCTGCTTTTGTGTGTAAAATTACCTCTTTAAAAAATAAAAATAAACTTCCTAAATACCACATAACACATAGTGCTGGCCACACTGTAGACAGTAGGTAAATGACAAACCTACACGGGCTGAACGTCCTGTTCTGTTCATTATGTGTTGTTATGTTCTTGTGTTCTCACCTCAAAGTTGCCCCCCTCTGGCGGATGTACAGCAAGAGAATTTCCCAGGGAAAACTACGCCAGGGGTTCTGTTCTTTCCTGTCTTTTTTTTCCCTCCTAAAATATTTTCTTGTCTGCGCATGAAAAGTCCTGGCCCGGGTCCTGTTATCTGCTGTCTCATATAGCTGGCTCTTTGACAGAGAGCAGATACGCTCGGTGGCGCCTCTTTAAGACCTGCCCGATAAAGGCGGTTAGCGGATCGCGCGTGAATTCGCTACGCGCTGCAGATTCCTCACATCGCCAAAGAAAAGAAGAAACAAGACACAGCAAGTACTTGACCTTTTGACGGAAACATGTCTGACACCTACTGAGGGACATGTTCGTTCACACACCTCCCTATAGTGTCACAGTAACAGATCACTTTCAGCAGTTACGCATGACTGTGTGAGCCTTATACGTTCAGTTATTATGCCCAGGAGCTATACGTACAGTATAGGGATAGACCAAATAATAAGACCAACTTTGACCCTAATTAACACCAGCTATTGATCGATACACGTTGGTCACTGGTTTGTAAGGATGTAGCCACTTGAATAAAGGCTTTTTATATTTTTTCACCTGCAGATGGAGTGCCTTGATATTTAGTTTTGGGATCAATGCTCTAACATGTTTTTTTTTTTTTGGCTGTGGGTATTTCCAGTACATTTTCATTACATTACATTATTGGCATTTGGCAGACGCTCTTATCCAGAGTGACACACAGTTGATTAGACTAAGCAGAAGACAATCCTCTCCTGGAGCAATGCAGGGTTAAGGGCCTTAAGAGTTTATTAAGGGCCCAACGGCTGTGCGGATCTTATTGTGGCTACACCGGGGGATCGAACCGGTGACCTTGCGGGTTCCAGTCATGTACCCAGTCATCAACCACTACGCTACAGTATTGTAAGTATTGTATTGTTAGTATTGTACCCGCCTAACAAAGAGAACTGCTATCTCTGCCCATCACTACCTCAGATCCAAGTAGGGCCCCATTCTATTTTTTTTCTTAGTGGCAACAATTAAAATTTAGACATTTTGGTGAATGGTACATCTGATCTTTGGGAATGACATTCTGGTATTAAGTAAATTTTGACTGGATAGTGATTTTGCCTTTTTAGCCATGTAACTTAAGCTTGTGTTGGGTCACACGCGGCGACTGAATTTGTGTTGAAAGGGGAATACGTTCTTGTGTTTCTAATTCCTAATTAATTAATTTTAGACGTACTGTGTGTGCGAGCATTCCTGTGAATGCGCTTGCATTCGTTAGAGCAGAGGGAGTGTTAAACAGTATGTGCATAATTCGTGAAATTTAGGGTGAACAATGAACCTCATATCCAATATTCAGCATCCGTGCTTCTAAAATACCATATTCGTCCCTCCCGCTTCTTCCCCTCGTTTGGCCTTTTGTGTTTGGGGAGCATCACATCCTTGAAAGTACAATTAGCCCTCTTCCGCACGCCATGGAGAGGAAGCACGCGGCTTCTCATTAGGGGAGCCTGAAATGGATTTGCTGGACCAAATCAAGGCAAGGAGGTGTTCATTAGCGAGGGTTCCGTGTTGCCATTATTGCATTAGCTAAACTGACCATTAAATGAGCTTGCGGTTCTTCCATCTGGCCCCGCTAATTGCGGAAGAGAAAGGGAGCGTCCCAAGTCCGCGCGTCGCCTCAGATGGACAAGCACACAGAAGGCCACCTTGAGCCCATCTGCGTGGGGAATGGCTGGCGACACGTATCCGATGCGTGAAGAACGAGAGTGCACGCTTCCCCGCGGCGCACGAAAGTGCGGCGGTTGATTTTCAAACTTTCGCTCCCTCTTCCCATCTGTACCTGCAGCTGGATCTCTCTCCCCGTCTGTATGGGTACCGACTGTATCACAAACATCACGCATCTGGACGTTTTATCCCCCCTCCCCACGCTTGGTCGCTCGCTGACATAAATACGTGTATTGAAAATATAGGGATATTGCAGTGATGGATTTATGCGGAACAATGCAGAGCTTCAAAGAATCAGACATATTTGAAAAGTTTAACATGCAACAAGGCCTCATGGAAGAATATTTGTTTGTTCACATATTCTTATCGTAAATTTCTCATACTTTTTTTCATCTGCAGGGCTTGTACGAGTGTGTCACAGACTCAGTGCTCCTAATTTCAGACAATTGTCCTAAATGATCACCTAGCCATGACAAATTCCCTACCTCTTCGTAAATGACCATGTGAGAATTGTGAATTAGCATAATTGACACCCTAAAAATGGCATATTAGGCTAGGTGTTTCCGGAAGAATCATTCATAAAAAAATAAAGTTTGATCTCAGCTTTGTCAGCCCGGCGAGCTGTGCTGGACATAATTTAATTTGCATGTATGCAAATACACAACTGTCAAACATACCACAGCGCTAGCTATTTATTTGGCCTTTCTTATTTCAATTTATTATTTTTGCCCAGAACCCACGAGGGGGACGGGCAAAGACTTTTTGTTTATTTTTTTGCTCTCTCTGTCCTCCCTGCTCCACCAATTGAATAGAACTCCGGCGTAATCCGGAATTTTCATATCTCCCTGTGGCCTGCTCTTCTGTCCTCCCAGGGGTGTGTCAGAAGTGTTACTACATGCCTTTGAATGGTTCAATTTGAGGGAATAGAGAATAAGAAGAAGATAGAGAGAATAACAGGTATTCCTAAATAACTATCCAAACTGGCAAGAGACTTTGGGCTGGACCTCCACCGTTTCCGGCTGACTTCGACCCGGAGTCACATGCTATCACCACTAGGGAGATACCTCACATATTCAAGGGTCAGATGAGCCTAGCTACATCTCCAACTTACGGCTGGTCCCTGGTTCGGCTCCATGCTTCCTTGTATCATGCATTTATACACTACAGAAATTTTTCCATTCACACAAGGTTATCACAAATTACATTCTTATGCATTTATGTGATGAATACCTTCCCAGTCTGTTTTGCATCAAAATGGGGTATGTTATATGTTTTTAAAGGGGTCCCCTTAGGTGACTGTCATCAGCCAGACTATCTTTGAAAATGTAAAAGGCATTCGAGACATTCTGTTAAAAATTGGGTCAACAAATGAATCGGGGTTCATACACATACTTTTCTAGATAGGCATTTGCATTAAAGGAAGAAGGAATTCAGTGAAATAAATTGGATTTTGTGAAATGGCCAAATGTTCCTATAATACTATGTTAATTCGGAGATACACAAGACCACCCAGACTGCTCATGAGTTCCTTCCACATATCAAACTAATGCCATTACCAAGTCTCACCAATCACTTAAATCACACCATTATATACAGTTACATTATATAGAGAGAATAAGTTAATGATGTCGCCTTATATTAGTGGGTGTCAGAAACACGATTAGAGGTGGAACTAAATATTAAAATTGAATCACATCAATGACAAGGTTGAAATAATCATCTCAGTCTTTTTAATATGTGCTTTTACCACATTTCAGTTCTGAAGACGTTTATTCACATCAGTAGCCAACCATCAACTTGCTGCAGCAGTGAACTTAAGTCACACACCCTTCATTCAGAGAATGTTACAGTCGACTCCCAGCGCCTGGTTATTCTCCAGACTATTTTGACGTTAAGCACTTAACCAGAGAGTGTTCACATAACAGGATCAAGTGCAGTCAACGGGATTAAGACAGCACAGCTAGCATCATATGCAGTAAAATGAATATGCAGTTATGGGAATATGACTAGCCCGCTTTTTTTATTTTAATGAAATGGAAATTAATGACGGTGTGGCCCACAATATTGGCCAGTTTAAAACTTCCCCTGTAGAGTTTATTAAGAGAGCCCTGTATCATATTCTGATAAATGAGTTTTAATAACTGCAATCTGCACCCCTACCTCCCACACCTCTTCTGGCCTGACTTTCACTGAAAACTGGATTCAAGCCACATGAAAATAATGTTCACAGAACGACTCATCAACATTTTATCATTTACAATTTACATCTTAAGTGTTAAAATGACACTAATTTTTGCAGTCTCGAAAGTAAAAGGGATATCAATTTATTGTACTCAATTTCAAGAAACAACGTTCTCCGTGATCGCTGTGATTGTGGTGCTGCAGGAGATAAAGAAAGTGTTTATTTTTAAAGGTGGCTTCTTGGACAGTGCTCAGCCTGAAGTGTTATTAGATGTCCGTGTTGTCCTCTATGCAGCAATCAATTACACCGTTCTGGGCTGTCCAAGTACCAATCAGCTCAAGGGTATCAAGAACTTCGACCTGTTAACAACCAAAACTACATTTCCCTGCGCTATTGCCTGGAGATGTTTTCCTTCAAATCTATTTGTTGTGGATACTGCATGGGTTGAAGGATCAAAAGGCATCTGGGCGAGGTGAGATCTCTCACTCAAACCTGTGTGTTGTCGGGAAAAGTGGTATGGAAACTTTGTGTGCACATTTGGGTGTGAGTTAGAGAGAGAGAGAAAGACCTTCTCTTATGAAATTTGTCTTTCACTTATCAAACAGTAACAGAATATTTGTCAAATTATTTTCAGCCTTCGATCTAGAAACTGAACAGCGTGTTCAAAGCGAAGGATTCTGAGGCCTGAATGAATTCGTTCAGGCTGGCAGTATATGTCACGGTTTCTGTATTCCTCCAGTCCGTCTCCTCCGTGTCCTTCCTGCTTTCTCCCTCCTCGGGATATTGATGTTTCTGTGCGCCGGCCGCTTGCTAGCCCAGGACACCGCGTCCGCCGGGCCTCGTCTTCATCATCGCAGGGCACGTCCTGTCAGGTCCGAGCCCTCCCGCGGTCCATAGAGGTCACCTTATGTTCTCGCGGTCTCCTCATCTGTCAAACCTTCCCAAATACGGACCCTCGCCGGTGAGGTCTGCACCTAGCCGACCTTTGGTATGCTTTAGAATGCACCTTTTCTGGCTACGACCTTCGGTACGCACTTATTCTACGGCACTTTGGATAAAAGCGTCTGCTCAATAAACGTAATGTAATGTAGTCTCGAGGCCATCGATTGTTTACCGAAACAGACGCAACCCTCGCTCGCAGACAGAGATAAGTCAGAGAGAAAAATAAAACACGTTGTTGCGATATTGATCCGATTCCTTTTTTTGTTTTCATCGCAGCGCGATAGATTAGACAGGCAGATTGCCGCGGACGTCTCGCTAGGACCGAGGTCGCCCTGCCGTTTCCTCCAGCCGACTGTGCTGCCATCAAGCAGATGAATAATTGACTCACGGTGCGGACCCCACGGCGCACGGCTCTGTCAACACCGGCTATTTCTAGAGCAGAGCCGGCTTTTCTGGCTCGAGAGTAACGTTTTCTCACCATCACCGTGACGCCACGGACAAGCTGTGATAACATTAAGTGTTAGCGGGGCCCTTTTCTCTGGCAGGGCAGTGCCCGAATGGTGTGAAGTCACTTCCACTTTCTTCAGAACTGATCCGGGATCAGCGCTCGGAACAGAAATAGAACAACTTAAACAGCAGCTAAAAGATAATGGCTAGCAGCACGACGGCAGGGAGAGAAAAATAAGATAAAAACGAGGGATGGGAAAACGCTTGACGCAGCAATGTAGCTTCTTAATTAAAGGTTTTATCGCGCAAACCTGCAAGGACAGCAAAATTGAATTAACGAGTCTGTGAGATCATCAAGGAAGCGAGCTAACGGGAGCGCCGACACGTTATTTTATTCTTACCCCAAACACGTCACTCGCCAAGCTGTAAATCAGACACAAAAGACCATGTATTTCACACACGAAATATAAAAATTTTATCCTTTCCGACATCTCAAAATGCTTCCTATTAACAAGTTACTGGGGAGAAGCTCTTGGTTAATTAGTTATAGGGAAACACTGGTGGTGGTAGCGGTTTGTCAGCGGAATGTGCATCACTTATCGTCCCCGAAAGATGATAAGTTTCGCCGCCTAAAGACGTTCAGAGGGCTGTGGGAAAATGATGAATTCTGCTCCATCCCGACTTAATGATGCAGCCAGTGTTGGCGTGGGGCTCGTTTTCAGCGCTATTTGCCAGAGCAAACCTGGCAGCCAGTCCAGTGCCTGCGGAGCCGGGCGCTCACTCTAAGTTTAGACCACAGGAGCAGAGACTCTCCTGAGGCATGCTATCCTGCTATGCTGCCTGCCATCGAGAACTGTAGCACAGCTGAGCACTGTGCTGATGGAAGCAGCTGCTCTTTTCTTATTATTACTATTTAAAAACAAATAGTCGGCAATACAACATTCCACAGATCGTTCTAGTGTCCATACTTAGCCATCCACCGTATTTCAGTATACAGTAATGCACCGAATTTGTAAAATCCTGCGAAACAGGTGAACAAACCCGGAGGTATCACAGGTACTGAACCTCAGGGTGTATCGTCTGTTGGCCACCGAGGTAGAAATGTTTTGACTTCACAGTGACGGAGTGTGGAGCCCGACACTGTAGGTGTCTGTATCTATCAAAAGGGCAAAGCATAGGCATGTGAAACATGCAAAGAATGCCTGCTGTCTGACTCACTGTTTCCACAGGGCATATACTGTGCTGTACTGTGTGTATGTGTGTGTGTGTGTGTGTGCTTGCATATGTGTGCCTTGCTCTTCAAATGGCTGGAGGCATAGCAGAGTGTTTGTCCCAGTGGAGCTCCAGGGTAATTGAGAATCCCGCCTTGGGGATTCAAACACACCAGGACAGTCTGATACACATCCCCAGAGCTGGTCCATCCTAGGTGACTTTGACAGAGGTGTGTGTGTGTGTGCGTGTGTGTGTGTGCGTGGTGTCTGTTTGTGCTTGGGGAGGGTGAGAGGAGATGGATCCCAGGACAGTGACATTTCCTTCCTTACATCGATGTGCTGAAGCAAGTCGTCAGCAGGACGTGAAGATAGGGTTGTCGGACACTAATGTCACTCTGGGAGCGTGTATGAGGGCCAGGAGAAGGGAGGAGACTGGGGGTTTGAGATATGAAAGGGAAGAGTTTTTGTATTTGTCTCCTGGAGGACTCCAGAGACAGCTGACACTGAGATATGGCGGAGCGTCGATTCGAGCCTGTCGCCAGCCTCTCAGTAGCTTGACGACAGACGTGACTTCCTGATTACAGCTGACCTAGGATCAATTTGCACTGGGAAAGAGTTTCAGAAATGTAGAGAAGGGAGGGCCATACCTCAAGATCAGAGCGTAGTCCTGAGTCACATGAAGAGAAAGTAATGAGAGACAGAGAGAAGGAGCAGGTGAGATCTTGAAGTGTTTTTGAAGTGTGTTTTTCGTCATTATATGATCTCACGCTGTTTAAGAGCAGACAGGGAGGCGTAATGGTATCACCTCACTGTGTTTTAAAGAGAGAGGAAA
Source organism: Conger conger (assembly GCF_963514075.1). Lineage (NCBI taxonomy): Eukaryota > Metazoa > Chordata > Actinopteri > Anguilliformes > Congridae > Conger > Conger conger. Next base: position 33,817,133 of record NC_083762.1, on the reverse strand, counting down.
TTATTTTAATGGTACTATCTGGTTTTTAAGGGAGAGAGAGATGGAGGAGGTGTAACGGTATTGGTATTTTAAAGAGAGGAAATGTTTTGTAAGGGTGCTTCACATTGTTTGAGCAGGAGAGAGGTTGGGGGGGGGGGGGTTGTTCAGACTGCGTAGGTATCTATTAGTCCAAGGTGGAAGGGAGTTTGCGAGTGGGATGCTGGGATATGTGGATGAGTGGGAGTTCAGCAGGTGATTGCTTTGGGCTGTCGATGTCTGAGGTGGACATCTAGTCCAACCTCCATCTAGTTTAAACCACAACTCAAGCACCGTGCTTTTCATTTCAGTAAAGGAGAACAAAGAAGGTGTTTTTCTCCCTTTCTTTTCCTTTACCGCTTTTCTACTGTATCCACACCCCCCTGCCCTCCTCCCTCCATCAACCCCCCCCCCCCCCCCCCCACACACACACACACACACACTCCAGGCCGTGCTTATCTGGAACCAGGATGACGTTCAGACCGTTACAAAAATAAACGCTGCCGGCACATGCACAAATTCCACCAGCCCAGGGCTCTATTCCAGAAGGTTCCTGGGACACGGTGTGTTTCAAATTTCCACGTTTATTTATTTATGATTCTCCCAAAAAAGGGGGTTCAGACACACTCCTCTGCTTTGTGCAATCAACTGTGCGGTTTATACGGGTTTACGTCTGCTCTGTGTTTTGGGGGCCCATCATTAAGGCAGTTTTTTTTACATCTACCCTGCCTACACCCCCCCCCCTCCCAGCCCTGCTTACCCCCACCAAAAAGGAGGAGTGGGTAATTTCTCATTCCACTGTACCTCTGGGGTAGGTGTCACCTTCCCACCCAACGTTCCTCTACGTCTGCAACTTTAAGTTCAACAAATCAAGAGTTGCAGGAACCGTAAAAACTTAAGTATTGAATCACAGGTTAACAGTAACGTATGACTTCTCCCATCTATACATATGTGGAAGGAGTGAACAGTTCTGTATATATTGTACAGTATACAATATATAATGCATGCAGGCATGGTCTAAGCAACTTTGACCATTGCATGAATGTTAGTGCCAGATGTGGTTCTAGCATTTCAGAAACAGCTGCCCTCCTGGGATTTTCATGCGCTACAGTCTCTAGAGTTTACAGAGAATGGTACGTTAAAAATATTCAGTGAGCAGCAGTTATGTGGACGAAAATAACGTGTTAATCAGAGAGGTCAGAGGAGAATGGGCAAACTCGTTCAAGCTAACAGAAAGGCCACAAATGCTCAAATAACAGCTGTTTACAACAGTGGTGTGCAGAAGGGAATCCCTGCTTGCGTAACATTGAATCTTGAAGCGGACAGGCTACAACAGTAAAAGACCGACCATGCCAGGTTCAGCTCCTGTTAAGAACAGGAATATGGGACAACAGGGGGGACTACAGTAATGAAACGCTTTAATGCAAATTGAGCACCATCTAAATGCCACAGCATACCAAAGCATTGTTACACACCATGTGCATCCCTTTATGGCCACAGTATACCCTTTCCAAAATGGATACTTCCAGCAGGATAACACACCATATCACAAAGGATGCATCATCTCAAGCAGTGTCCACAGTGACTTCTGTTTACTCCAATGGCCTGCACAGTTCCCAGATCTCATTCCCATGGAGTACCTTTGAGATAAGGGGAGCATGAAAATGCGGCAGAATAATCTGCAGGAATTACTTGATGGGTCTGCATGGGCCAAATTCCCTAAGGAATGTTTCCAGCACCAGCAAAAAATTCTGACTGATCTGGAGGCATAAGTAGTTCCTACATAGTACTACATGGACATACCTAATAAAGTGGGCATTCAGAGAGAGAGAGAGAGAGTGTGTGTGTGCGCGCGCGCGTGTGTGTGTGTGTGTGTGTGTGTGCTCCAATTTCAAGACTCCCTCAAACCAACAGAAAAGTACATCTACACTCTACAAAGTGAATGTAATCTGTACCCTGCAAATCAGGCTTTTAAGAACTGTGAACTCTTAAGGCTAAGAAAGGACCTGACTTAGCAGTAAAGGACTTATACTTGAGTCAAAAGCGGCACTGCAATCTGTCTTGGGGTTCTCATTACTTGTTCAGAATCAATATGCTGTATTACGAAATGACTTTCTCATTACTTTAACCCAGTCGATATGCTGTATCATAATCTGACATTCTCGGTACCTGCACAAAGTCAATGTGCCATACTGCAATTTCACCTTCTTGCTTGTATTAAGTCTAGCCTACATTCTTCTGGAAAATAAATGAATTATCCTAATGCTGTAACTGTTAACGTATTTGATATTGCATGTTCAAGCTGGGGGAGTCTGAAGATAAGGGTTTTTGAGGAATATTTTTGAAGATACAGGATATATACTGATCCCTTACCCAGTAACAGTCTTGTGACAGGATATCAGGGTAAACAGTATTCCTCCCCTCATCCCTGTCTCATTATAATAGGGTCTGACCTTCCAACACAATAACACAGCAAAAACACGAACGCTCTCACCTCCTTCTTCTATTCTGCTACTCTCCGACAACAGGGATAGAGAGAGGTGACACACATTCCTCCTATAGTGCAGGGACGTTCTATTAACAGGATGTGGGGGGGAGGGGGGTGAACAGTTTGACCCGAGTGGAAAGACCAACAAGGACAAAGAGATGCAATTCGGAGAGCTGCAGTTTAATCTCCTAAAACCTGGGAAGGCTCATAGCAGGTAGAGTGCCGTTGTGAGTTCATTATAAGTTCATTCAGTACTCTTCATTATTACACAGAAAGGTGCTGGAATCAAGACGATTATTTTTAATCCCCTTGTTTAATTGCGAATTTCCAAGTGTATCTAGAGATTTCTGCTCAGATGTGGGGGCACATAAATCTAATGTTAGATTTGGAGTGTGTGGTTAAGAAAATAATTTTAAACAGAAATGTGGAAGAACCGTGGAATTTAAATCACCATACTGCAAAATTAATTTCAACTGTTAACCCTTTCAGTTCCAGGAGCACCAGATGGTACACGCAGGTAACTACCGTAAAATCCCAAGAGTGCCATATCAGCACTCTCGACCTTATCCATTTTCAACCACTCAAAATGGCTGCTCTACACTTTCTCAATTTCCTCACTCAAAGTCAAAACCCTTGGGATATGGGTGGAGCCACTTCATATTGGACTTGGGACTGTAAGGGTTAAATAACAGAAAAGCTGCATTCAAGTTATGTGTTAACTCGACTAAACTAGACTTCCACCTCCCAGTGATGTCATAGCAATAATCCCACAGGGTCCCTGACACTTTACCTCATTGTTTTTACGTTGCGATAGTGTTGCAACAACATTAGTAGCTCCATACTGTTTCCCCTGGTGTCTGTCTGGCTCTTGCTGCGAGTTAAATTGAGGCAGCAATCCTTGTGGAGAGATCCTGATGCTTCCCAAGGTGGGTGATCAAAGAGCCAAACTGAGGGATTCCAGCTCCCTGCCAATCACCCCCAGAAACCCCTCCCCCTGCCCTGTATCGGGGGGTCAACCTGGAAAAAAACATCCAAAACTGAGATCAATGATGATTAGTGTGTGCAGGTGTGAGGCAGTGTGAAGCTGCCATATTTCCTCTCCGCACACACAAATCTTCCGCGTATCCTTTCTGTTCTTTAACAGCTGCTTCAAACAGCAGTGCGGACATCTGATATCACTCACTTTTTTATTTCCTGTGACTCAGACTTCAAAGCACAGAATCGATCAGAGCCCTTGTCCCGCTGACTCTGAGGTTAAGTTATACAAATTGTCTGATAAAATATGCAGCGGTCTGGCTGGCTGTGGCATATCACAGGCTAGCCTTGTAATATTTACATTTTTACTGCTTTACCGCAAAGGGACAAAATGTTTTTCATTTTAAGATCTCAGGACAGGACTCCCATTCGCCAATGGTTTAAATCAACCAGAAAGTAAAGCTGTAAAATGCATTTAATATCCTGAAACAGATCTGCTGGATAAGAACTCCCTTTTATTTGAGCTTAGTGGACCGATGACTGCTTCCAGCATGGTAGCAGAAGCCGGTCGACAGTATGAAATTCTATAACACACACACATACGTATACACGCACACACACTATATAAACACATACATACAAATACTGACTCAACCTTGCACATACTCGCACCAATGCAATAATACACACATACTCACGCACAGAACGTACATTGTAACTAATCGTTGCAGTAAATATCACATTTTTTAAACCTTGAAGAAGTGGGTTTCTGTCAGCAATGGTCCCGGATTCGATATGAAGAAGCAACAGAGAAGATCACTAGGGCCAGCTCAAACCTTACTCATTTAAACCTGAATGTAATCAGATCGCTAATCACGCACTGCTACTTACTCTACTTTTACACCAGAAAAAGCCTCAAGGCTCTCCCTGAACCCTACTCCACATTTACACCAGAAAAAGCCCCAAGGCTCTCCCTGAACCTTACTCCATATTTACACCAGAAAAAGCCTCAAGGCTCTCTCTGAATCGTATGCTGTTATTACCAAGATACACTGGGAAGTAGTTCTAATGGAAAACAGAAATATAAGGAAATACAAAGGCATTTTTCATGAGAGCTCCTTCACAGCTGCAGAAATAACCTACTATGGCAGAGATGGTTTTCCATCTGATCAGTGCCTATTTTAACCCACACCTACCTGCAACCCAAATATCTTAGCACCCTATGTGTGATCTTGAGTTTGCCTCTTCACCTTAATGTCACATTTCCATCCATTGCTTCTGGGCTCCTAAAACTCCTTTCTGTCATTGTATGATTTATGAATATATATCTTCTACTCCAGTGCCTTCTCTGTCCATCTGACATAGCTTTTACACCTTTTCTCTCGCTCTCTTCTATCATCACCTCCAGTAATGGCAGGAAATAGATGTCTGTGGGATGCATTAGCAAAGGGGATCTGCTTCCATGGTGCCATTTCAAACCTGAGCAACACTTTAGAAATGCACAATATTGATTTAAAATCTTGGCAGAGAGATAAAATATTCTCACTATATGGCAACTGGAGTTTCTGTTCCTGTGCTTTGTCTGTGCGCATCCATTCCACAGTTCCAACTCCCCTGCATACCCTCGCAGGCACACACACTCACACACACCCGCATGCACAGAAACAAGCACCAATACACACACTAACCTGTACAAAAACATTAAATGACAGTAGTGTACAGGATCATTTGAACAAAACAATTTTGGAAGTACATTCATGTTTTCAAAAGGTTTGTTTTGTCCTCACCTTTTTCATACCTACCTACCTAAGCACTTTCCCTCAGGGTGTTCAGACTGGCCAAGAACATACAAGTCGAACTGTCAGTCTGGCCTGTAGATGTTGGATAAACGTGTCAAACCATCAGATTCTCAGGGTATTCATTATAATGAGTCATGAGATTAGTTTGGGAACTACTTAAATAAGCCAATAACACTAACGAAAAGCCATTTAAGCCAACTTAATGATACTGTAAATTTGTTTTGACATAGTGTTATTGATTCAGTTTAGTCAGCTCTTGTTACCTGGTATTAGCTAACCTTACTTACTGTATCGTTAGAGTGGGACCACTTTGTCATTTTGCCATGAAGGCAATGTTATTTCATTTTGGCGGTTGTCTTGCATGTAATGTTGCCATTGTATAGTTGCCGACCGACCGTCAGCCCTGTTATCAGTGTAATTAGTTAACTAGCTTCTTTAGCCTTACACTGTGTGCAGTTATTGGTAATCTGTGAGTTACTATTGTATGGGGCTCCTGTAATCTTAGGTGGCAGCCCACTGAATTAGCCAAAAACAGTCCATTTAATGTAAACCCAGCATTATGAAGATATTGCATTTTTTTGGCAGGACAGGCCAAGATTGTGACTGCCCATCATCTTAAACTGAAGGAAGATAGCATGGAATTTGTGATGAATCAGCGGTGCATCATGTGGAATGCGCAGACACAATTGAAGTGTGAAATTATAGTACGCTATTTTACCACACACTATGGTACAAGAGAATTTGCACCAGTACTACACACTGCAAGAATATGTAACTTCCCATACCAAACTGCCACCATTGACAACCAGGCACAAATAAACACTGTATGCAAAGCCACAGGAATATATGCAGACAAACCATAAATGCCAACCATTTACATGACAAACCCACACACAAACACGCAATGCACACTGATGTACACACATGACACTCCGATATTTCTGTTCTTCCTTCTGATCTCGGTTTGGTTATACTTTTATAAAAGCCATAAGCATTATTTCTAACTGAACATACTTTAATAAGAACAATAACTGGTGTTGGTGGTGTGCAGAGATGGATTTTCTGACTGCACAGTGCTATCAGTAGCTTCCCTCTTGGGCATAATTTTTAAAGACTGTAACAGTAACATTCTTCACGGTATTGAACAGATTTATCAATATAAATGCATCTAGATGTGAATCCAATTTCCTCTTAATCTAATGGATAATTGCTGCCCACGCTAGCCTCCCGTGAAAGCAGAAGCTGTCATCACAGGGTGCAGGATATTAGTTTCCGATTAGTCCTTTAACCACGGTTCTGAGACGGACTCCGACATGGACACACCGTATCGCACTTCAGAGAAGCTGAGAGGGATGAGAAAGGAGTGAAAGAAAAAAGAAAAGGAGGGAATAGGGGATGATGGATGAGACAGTGAGAGAGGTTTTGTGTGACGTGTCTGTTCTCACACAAGCTGTCCTCCTGTACGGTTTTAGTTCCAGCTTATGCCTGTTGGCCATTGGTGTAGAGTGAGGAGTCAGGTAGACAGGTGGGAAGGAGGTAGGCATTGGAAAAGGGTATGAGGCAGGGGTCACCTTCTGTAGGGGCAATAAAGTATGTAAGTCTTTGCTACCCCTGGGTTTGTGGGGTAGCCAGTTGGATTGGTACTTCTGCCAGGCTCCTCTTGCAGTAGTCATCAAGGTGCTGAACTCTGACCTCTGATCTATATGACCCCCATGGTTTTGCACAGCTAATTGTCTGGAGCTGAAATCCTTCTTGACGTCTTGACACTGTGAGCTCTTCAGATCAGTGTTTGATAGATATTTCAGTTGAAATGCGAATCGCTGACTACAATATTGACAAGAATACAAATTTGACTTTACAAATTTGACTTTAAAAATAAAGTTGAAGTTGAAGAGTGTGCCAATTTGTTATACTTGTGTCTTGAAGGTTGAGGTTTATATTCCTAGAAATGTGAGAATAAATGTATCCGGCTTAGGGTGTCAAATAATCTTGTAAGTAATGTGATGTATAACCATTGGCAACTGGAGTGAATACATTCAAAGTGAAAGTGATAAATCATGCATTTGGGTGATATGCATGTGATTGAAAAGACAAGCTCCATCTGAACCAGGCTCCCATCTTTCTAAGTCTCCAATGCGAATGCATTCCCTCTGTCTCTCTACGCTCAAATAACAGTCGCACCCTCAATATAAAAAATATAAATTTCTTATACTGATTCTGTTCTGCTGTTCTGTGAGGTTACTCTGCATGGTTCTGTTCTGCTGTTCTGTGAGGTTACTCTGCATGGTTCTGTTCTGCTGTTCTGTGAGGTTACTCTGCATGGTTCTGCTCTGCTGTTCTGTGAGGTTACTCTGCATGGTTCTGTTCTGCTGTTCTGTGAGGTTACTCTGCATGGTTCTGTTCCGCTGTTCTGTGAGGTTACTCTACATGGTTCTGTTCTGCTGTTCTGTAAGGTTACTCTACGTCGTTCTGTTCTGCTGTTCTGTGAGGTTACTCTGCGTGATTCTGTTCTGATGTTCTGTGAGGTTACTCTGCATGGTTCTGTTCTGCTGTTCTGTGAGGTTACTCTGCGTGGTTCTGTTCTGCTGTTCTGTGATGTTACTCTGCATGGTTCTGTTCTGCTGTTCTGTGAGGTTACTCTGCATGGTTCTGTTCTGCTGTTCTGTGAGGTTACTCTGCATGGTTCTGTTCTGCTGTTCTGTGAGGTTACTCTGCATGGTTCTGTTCTGCTGTTCTTTGAATTTACTCTGTATGATTCTGTTCTGCTGTTCTGTTAGGTTACTTGGTATGATTCTGTTTAGCTGTTCTGTGAGGTTACACTGTATGATTCTGTCCTGCTGTTCTGTGAGGTGCCTCTGTATGATTCTGTTCTGTTCTGTGAGGTGCCTCTGTATAATTCTGTTCTGCTGTTCTTTTAAGTGACTCTGTCTGATTCTCTTCTACTGTTCTTTGAGTTGACTCTGTGATGCCCTTAAGCCCAGCAGTCCATCTCCTGCAGAGTCCCCATTGACTGTGCCCTTCACCCGAGAGGAAGTCTGGTACACATCGATTGTCCCCCTATTACAGCGTGCCTCCATTCATCACTGTGCCCTGTGAGAACAGCCTAGCATGCAGAGGAGGAAGCAACACCAAAATGAGAACCGACGGCTTGTTTGGATCAACGCATTCCCTCTGTCTGCAAAGCAGACATTTCCTGCTGTCCTTCAGAAGGTTGCCTCTTTGTATTATGTTAGCAGTGCGGGTGGCAATGTTAATGGATGAGGAGACAAGCTTTTCACTTAGATGCTGCAGGTGGGACACTACTGTTGTACCCTTGAGTGACGGTTAACCTGAATTTTTTTAGTAAAAAATATGAAGCTGTATGCATCGATTGTACAAATGTATGTTGTTCAAATGACTCTGAATAAGACTACCGGCTGAATTTGAAGGCCAAGTCATTCTGCTGCATCTCAGGTCATCGTGTTACTTGATTTCCCCAGTCATACTTGGCTTCCTCCATTGCCTGTAGAGCCTGACTGATTTCCCCCCCTGACTCATGTGAACAACAGGTGGGAAAAGCGCATTGAACTCACTTGCCCATTTCAAAAGTCACCTCAAAATTGAGGGCTGTGGTGATTTTAATAGGCCCTCAACCTCTGCTTTGATCTTACACTAGTGACTGAAATCTGCCAAGGGGCATGAACTGGGCATTTTCAAACCCAACCCAAAGAGTTCTTCTCACAGCACTTAAAAACCCAGCATTGCTCAAAGAGCAAACTGGAAAGGTGCTGCAGACAAACCTAATTTAAAATGGCTGCTCATCTGGTATCAAGTGTCTGTTGGAATTAGAATGCTTCTGTTTTCTGTCAAAATGCCCTGCAATTAGTGCCATTTGTGGTGGGGAAGGGAGGATGAAAAATGTCCGGAATGAGAACCCTGCCTCTTTTGCAAACGGTTTGATTTTGTTCTAGCTGTTATTCATTTCAAATACTGTTCCCACTTTGTACAAATACTGTTCCCACTTTCCCACTGTACCACCATTGCTTTGTACAGCAATAGTGATAAGAAATACCCCTTTGTCTAAAAAAATGCAGACATTATAAGACATTTTTTCAAGGTTCTCCTTGGCATGGCAGGAATCATTGTGCACAACGCTGCTCAAAATCATATATTCCCTTGGTGACAAGCCTCCACTAAGCAAGCAGCGATAGTCAGTATTTCAACTCATGTGTTTGAAATATGTATCTTCAGGTATTTTCTTTTTACATAATTTGGGTAACACATTTTCATATGACTTAGTATGTACCTCAGTGCCACCTGTAAAGTAACCCACTAGTCAAAGTCCTGAACCCGACAGAGATGCTGAGGCAGGACAAGAAACAAGCAGTTATTAACCAAACAATTTGCCTCAATTAATGCAGTTCGGCAAAGAAGAGTTAGCTAAATTTCCTCCACAGTGATGACATTCATTCATTATCCTAACCTGCTTATCCTGAACAGGGTCGCAGGGGGACTGGAGCCTATCCCAGCATACATTGGGCGAAAGGTATGAATACACCCTGGACAGGTAGCCAGTCCATCGCAGGGCACACACACCATTCACTCACACACTCATACACTCATACCCACAGGCAATTTAGACTCTCCAATCAGCCTAACCTGCATGTCTTTGGACTGTGGGAGGAAACCGGACTACCCGGAGGAAACCCATGCATACACGGGGAGAACATGCAAACTCCGCACAGAGAGGCCCCGGCCGATGGGGAATCGAACCCAGTGCTACCCACTGCACCATCTGTGCTGCCCAAATTTCCTCCACAGTGATGTGAAAGACTGATATCCAATTATAGGAAGCGTTTGGTTGCAATTATTGCTGCTATAGGTGGTGCAACAGTTACAGTAGTTTAAGGGGGGGGGGGGGAATCACAGGGGTGATATGGGCATTTGATATTTATTTTATTATATGTTTTAAGAATAAAATATCTGTCTCAATAAAATATATTTTTATTAGATACCTGTAACTACCTGGCCAATTCAGGTTATTTTCATGTATCAGTACTTTTGAAAGTACTTACTAAACCCTTTGTTGAAGATATGATACGTAGATAGATGATTAATAATGTCAGTTTGTTTAGAAAGCCCATGAAATTGGTTAAAAAAAACTATTCTTGGCTTTTGTTTTTAAAGTGCAGATTGCTGAAAGCTAATGGGACCTCTCAACACCTAGTCTCCTCACCACCTACTCAGAATTACCTGTGTCTCAGAGCCAGAGTAGTGCCATTGGCTGTTGTTCACTGCATCTAAATGCATGTTTGGAAAATGCCACCCGTGCATTTAAAATATTGGCAGTGTGTAAGCTCATTTTGCTGAGAGCATTTTGACTGGGCCATGTAAAAAAGGCAGACGCTGTCTTGCATATTAGACACCGCGGTTGCTGCAGGCACAGTAAAACTCGGAAAGCTTATTCACTCTTGTTTTGAAAAGGAAATAAATAAATAAAAATACTCCTCATTGTCTACGGGCGAATAAACATGATCTAATTTCCTAAAGCGTGTTTTTAGAATTTGAAGGGCTGCAATAAACTTTATCTGTTATGAATTTCAGCTGTAGTCATGGAAGTTTTGTCATTACCCAGGAAGCATCAGAAAAAGAAAAAGCAAGCAAGAGAAAAAGGTCTGGAAATTCAATTAAAAATAAATAAAAACTTGGTAATTAAGACATTGTCGTATAATGACTGCTCAACAAGTATTAAATTTAGTTTGCTGCTAAAAGCAAAACCTCCCTGTCCACGTTCTTGTAACTGCAATTGCTTTGATCTAAAACCCACGACAGCAACAAAGGGATCTCCGGGTGAGATCTCTTAAAAACGCAACGTTTATTTCCTGTTACACCTGTCTCATTGCGAGGAAAAGAGGACTCATTAATAAATGCTTTAACGCAGATAAGAGCTTTAGGAATACACAGTGACAGTTTTTGTTAGCGGCTAATTGGGGGCATTTTCAGAGCGGGGAATGAAAATACAAACGTTGTTTTTTTTAAAGACACGACACTCCCCTGATTTTAATCAATAATGTGTCTTGTTTGCGTCTAGCTTACCAAGGTAGTCATAACAGGATCCTCTAATGTTGTGACTGGCTCCCGTAGTGTTGCAGAAGAGGCTGCTGCTGGAAGCTTTATTATAATAAATGATACCCTGCTCTCCACCCATCTCCTGGTGGTGTTGGCTGAGGCCACGGCTGTCCTCCCAGGACCACTTACTCATTAAAATAGCATCACTAGAATTTATAATTAGTCATCAAACTAACCCGGCCCTCCCCCAAACCCCATCCCTGTCTCATCTTGTTATTTTTATCTGTGAAATTGATTTCCCGCACACGTACACACGGCACACAAGCACACATCTCTCCTTCTCTTTCCCTTAGGCTACCTCCACCTTGCATATGCGAGTCTGAAATATTGAAGCGACTGAAAGGAAATAAGCGTCTTTATTGGGATAGGATTATGTTTATTATAATCCCTTAATTGTGAATGTAAGGGTGAATCATATCCTACTGTAAGAGCAGGGTGTGAATACGCCCTAGGGTTTCCACATATAGGTAACATTTTACAGTGGACACACCATAGCAGGGCAAGCATTGCCCAAGTCCAAGAACCAGTTTCAGAAGTTAAGTGATTTTTTACATTACATTACATTACATTACATTACATTATTAGCATTCTTGTCCAGAGTGACATGCAGTTGATTAGACTAAGCAGGAGACAATCTTCCCCTGGACCAATGCAGGGTTAAGGGCCTTGCTCAAGGACCCAACGGCTGTGCAGATTTTATTGTGGCTACACCGGGGTTAGAACCACCGACCTTGCGTGTCTCAGTTATTTACCTTAACCACTACGCTACATGCCGCCCCTGATTTCATGTGATTTAATAAAATGGATACCTAGTAATAGCCCACCACGCACCCGGTTCAGTTTTCACGGTATATAAGGAGTGATAAATGAGCAGACACTGACACAACCATTGATTTAACACTAAAAAAAACCCATACTATTTTTACTTTCTGATAATCGTGCTAAAGGAAGAAAAAAAAAATCAATGTGAAGTTTCCCAAGCGAGCATGGAGCAGTAATATATTGTCCTCTCTGATAAATGGAACAGAACACTCATTTTTAAAGGAACAGAGCAAGGTTTCGCAATGAATAGAACACCCCTTTTAATGGAACAGAACAATCTTTCCAAAGGAACAGAGCAACCTTTTCCCAATTAATCGAACGCACATTTTTATGGAATAGAACAATCTTTCCAAAGCAACAGAACAACCATTTTCCCAATATATAGAACAAACATTTTTAAAGGAACAGAACCATCTTTTCCAACGAATAGAGCGCCCCTTTTAATGAACCACAACAATATTTCCAGAGAAAAGGAACACCCATTTTTAAAGGAACAGAACAATAAACATACTATTATCCTGAAAGCTAAAATGTATTATACAAGGCAAGTCACATTAGGAAATGTGAGCAATCAGCAATGACTGAAAACAAGGTCATTATATGTGGATAGCAGTGCACCTGCTTGTCACACTACTCAACAGCACCACAGGGACAGTGCAGGCATCATGGCTTGTTTAAATGGCTGCATGGAGTGAAGATCTTTTTACACTTTCCAGAAAGTTCTGTGAAGAACTGTCACCTGCACGATGTGACTTATTTGTACAGCTCATTTCAAGCAGGAATGCCCCTGTAATTTGAAGCAGGAGAGGAGATCACTTATGCTGCCGACATGTCAGGTGTTACATTTTCTTTAATTCTGTGAACTGGATGAGAGGTGACTCACAGTTAAGGATCTTTTAACTTCTTTTAGCTTACATTTCTTGTTCTTTTGTCTTGACTGCCCTAATTTTTGCAATCAAAGCTCAATTGCCTGAAAATCTACTGATAACTCACAGCGGTGGCGAATTAAGGCATGTCCAACTCAATTTTGGTACTGTCATGAATAGAGCCTATAGCACAGCTGCAACACAGTTGTAAAGAGGGTCGTTTAAGAAGAGTAAATCACCTGTGAGAAATATGACAGGCGCAGTATATAACACATTACATTACATTATTGGCATTTGGCAGACACTCTTATCCAGAGCGACGTAAAGTTGATTAGACGAAGCAGGAGACAATCCTCCCCTGGAGCAATGCAGGGTTAAGGGCCTTGCTCAAGGGCCCAACGGCTGTGCAGACCTAATTGTGGCTACACCGGGATTAGAACCACCGACCTTGCGTGTCCCAGTCATTTACCTAAACCACTACACTACCGGCCGCCCTTAACACTTGAGGAGATGCAGTGTTTAGTGTCACATCTTGCTGCCAGAAGAATGACGCACGATCGCTATACCATTTAACAATGTATCTGCTGAATTCAAAATAAAAAATCCATTACAAGCCTATGGAAGGTTCAAAAGGTCACTGAGCATCTTACAAAGTTCACCACAAATTTATCTGAAAAGATAAGTTGACGGCTGCAATGTACATCATAGAACCTGCCCGTGTTGACAGGTTAATCTTCTGTGAAATTATGGAACGTTTTTAATCAGAGTTGTGTTCACATATTAACACAATGCTCCTATTATGTGTACATGAAACATGTATGAGTCTACATCTGTTGCTTGGCTATCGTTATTAACATGACATTCATGCTGATTCTCAGAGAAATGCGATGCCTAACGCCCAGTCTTTATTATTCTGCTCATACTATAGAGTCAGTCTCTCCTCTCTTCAAAATGCCCTTTGATACAGAGAGACGGCATACAGTAGATGCAGATGAATCCGTAACCAAATATTATTTATTGCGGAAATGAAATAAAATTATACTGAAGGCTGGCGATCAATTAAATTAATGCACACAGATAAAAACAGACAGACAGTAACAGATGGTAAACTTATCCAATATAAATACGGACACCACCATAAATGATTAAGATTCATACACAAACTGTAAACACATATAAATGATATGCACATTTGAAACCCATACAGCACGTGCTAACATGTACTGTATAAACAGAGCAAAATGTAAGCAGTCAATACATCAGCAAACCAGAGCACTGACCCAACCCAAAAGAGCCCAGGTGATATCGTAGATGACTGGGACTTCATGAGAATGAGAATTCCTGGCAGGAATAATTTTTTTCAGGCACTATTTGACCACACACAAATACACATACATGCTCATGCGCATGCATACACAAACACACACACACACAAACATGTGTGCATGTACATACACACATACTAACACACACATGCCCCCCCCACACACAAACACACAAACACACACATACACACACACACAGCCATGCACCAATATACACATGCACACACACACACAGCACCCTGGTTTTCGTATTAAGCTGCTGTTTTGAACCAGGCTCTGCCCCTCCATGGTTGGTGGAGCCCAAATGATGAGTGTTAATTATATCCTGAGTGAGGGGGGAAGAAGCCCATCGGGAAGGCTGTAGTTAAGTGCCCTGGAAACTGCTTTAATTTCACACACATTTATTATTGCCAATTCCAAACCCACCACTGGCATAATGAATATTAGAGCTATTATAATAATCAGGGGGAAAAAGGTGTTATGAATAGAGTTGCTAGTCTTGTGATTAGTCAAAGACTTTGTGGTGGTAGCGTCAAGAGTAGTTGTTATGACAAAAAAAAAAAAAAAAAAATGCAATTTATGGAGTGTCTTCTCTTACATTATATATGTTATAATTGGAAGATCACTTGTTTATAGAAAGCAATTCAACTCATCACAATGATACAGTATTGCACTTACAGAAGAAAAACAAAGAATTCAGTAATGGGAGCATAATCCTGAGTTGAAGTGAATTCCAAACGCTCCTCTTCAAGTGAGATGCTAAAAGCTTTTGAACTTTGTTTCTTCATTGAACCTCCACACACAGACTTCCTTGGTATTGTAAACCATTCCAGTTGTACACAGTTGCCCACAGTGTCACCTATGTACAAAGCATTTTGGTCTGTGTACCTCTATCTTCTTTTATCTTCATGTTTTTAGGTGCAAAATGAAAAAAAGAAAAGAAACTAGGGACATGATTTTATCGATGGCAGATTTGCTTTCAATTCAGTCATTCCTCATTAAGAGGTGGACAGAGAAATATTGCATTGCACATTGCAGTAATCAATTATTATGGGTAATAAACATGAAAATGTATTTTAAGATAACAGCATTAACTACACCATTACAACAGCACAGAAATCACAGCAGCATTTCAGCGTTTCAGCAGCACTGAGATTACAGCATTAGAGCAGCACTGAGATTTGAGCATTATAGCAGCACTGAGATTACAGCATTTCAGCAGCACTGAGATTACAGCATTTCAGCAGCACTGAGATTACAGCATTAGAGCAGCACTGAGATTTGAGCATTATAGCAGCACTGAGATTACAGCATTTCAGCAGCACTGAGATTACAGCATTTCAGCAGCACTGACATTATAGCATTATAGCAGCACTAAGATTACAGCATTTCAGCAGCACTGAGATAACAGCATTAGAGCAGCACTGAGATTTGAGCATTATAGCAGCACTGATATTACAGCATTTCAGCAGCACTGAGATTACAGCATTACAGAAGCACTGAGATTATAGTGTACAAATATACAGCAGAGTCTATGAGAGACATGGCGTCTCCCATTCGTGGTTTTGCAGAGAGGAGAGGAACACACAGAGCAGGAGCAATCTTCCGCTCTTCCAGATGCAGAAAAATCAGGTTCATTGTTGGGGAGCCAGGGCTATTTTCTGTCACACTTCAGGGACGCGTGGGGCCTGAAGTGCACCCCACCGGACAAGAGCAAACACTGTTTAACTGTTCCTCTGCAAATGTGCATAATTTACACATCCACTGTGTCCTGGCCTCTCTCACCGGCTTTGAGGAACCAGTCACTGTTCTTTTGTTTTGTTCCTTATACAGTATCTGACTTCCAGCTGGACTGAACAGTATACTGGAAAAAGAATGTTTGTATCAAATCACATGTAATTATATAACACAAGGATGGTTGTTGTCATTACAGTATGAAGGGTTTGATATGTGGTAGGCCTTTTCTTTCGGCACTCATTTTATGTTGCCCTGCCTGTATAAGGACGTTAGCTAAATGCCGAAAATGTCCATTTAACATGCAGATGTAAGTATATTATTCTGGATTGACATGGATAGGCTTACTACAGTATATAAAGGTACATAGTACAAGCTTGTATTAACATGGTGATATTAATTATACAACTACGACTACTACTACTACTAATAATTATAATAATAATGATGAGCTCTTTAGTCTTTTTTGCCAGTTTTTTTCAAATTAATGGTGATGGGACACTAGTATCATTCACCCAGGAGACAAATTAAGATATTTGTATGCATTTTGTAATGCATATTTCCTCCACATAAACAAGCAACGGCAAGTAAGAGAAATTTAATGCAAAGAAAGCATGTTTTTGGGCAAACGATGCTGGATTTAGAGTGGTCGTAAAACCCCTGAAGGACGATTAAATACTTTGGGACATTTTTCTAATCCATTAGAGCCGAGGGACTATTCGTTATAAAGGCCCCAGCCCATGGTTTTACGTGTTCAGTCGCATAAACTACACTAAACAAGGAGCGTGCGCTCCCATGACGCTTTGAGGCTTTGATGGCCTTTTACCATTTGCGCACTGTCTGAGCAACAGAAGACAAGAAAGAAACTTAAATACCACTGATTGTTGGAACCTCTTTTTAAAGAAAAACCTCTCTCAAACATGATTACATTCTGGACCTTGACATTCCGATTAAATGCGGTAGCGGTAAAAACAAACGTTTTTTTCTATGTGGCAGCCTTTCGCGGTAGCCCGGCACTCCCAGTGAATAAAAAAAGGAACAACGGCATAGTTTACGGCCGAGGTTTATCGGAAACGGCTGCCCCTCCGTTTCCGGGGCCGTGAAGTGGTTAGCGCGGTGTCCGGAATGTGCCGTCTCCGGGCCGCAGGAGCGTCTGAAACCGGCCCGCGCTGTCTCCCGCAGACGTGATTGTTTTAATGGCCGACAATAACATACTGCGCCGGGACTGCGGCCCTCGCGGTTTCCCTGCAGCCTGTTTGTCTTTTATGACGGACGGGTCGTTTCGCCTTTACGTCCTTCGTCTTGCTTTTTATTTTTGTGTCCCGCGCACGTGTGTGCGTGTGTCAGATTTTCCACATGCTATTCTTTCTCTCTGTCTCTGTCTCTCTCTCTCTCTCTCTTGTGTGTGTGTACTACTGTACTGTACACACACAAGCATGCACACCCACACACAAAAGCACACACATACACACAACTACTATACACGCAGATGCAAATGCATACATAGTTATTTCGCTCCCTCTCTGTTTATTTCTCTCACTTTCTGCCTGTTAACTACA
This sequence comes from Conger conger, assembly GCF_963514075.1. Classification (NCBI taxonomy): domain Eukaryota; kingdom Metazoa; phylum Chordata; class Actinopteri; order Anguilliformes; family Congridae; genus Conger; species Conger conger. The sequence goes on along the minus strand of NC_083762.1, from coordinate 33,799,442 downwards.
GTTTGGAATTCACGGAAAGGAAAAATAAATACGGGAAGTTTCTTTCGTTGATTCAACCGTCATTTCGAATGCACACTGAGAATGTTAGGGAGGCTTAGATACGTACCCTGTGACTTTAATTATCACCTTGTCAAATTCTTAATGAGTATGCGCTGCTTGAGCTGATTTGCATTGCAACGAGAAAAAAGAAAAAGTGTCGACCAGAAGACGTGACATTCAGCTGATTCTACTTTTGTTTCTGTTGTGTTCCCTTTTTCTCCATTTGTTCTCTGAGTTGATCCTGTCTTCTCAGGGGTCACAGAGGATTACTTCGATGTAGCAGTGTCTTCGAGCTGCCACTGCTCTCCCACCTTTTCCAATCGGGTTAAGGACACCCTCAATCACTGGAAATGATGTTGTTATCTGGAAGCCATTTTGGGTGGAGGGTGGGGAGAGTATTCACTGTCAGACAGGAGCAATGTACAATTTGGTACAAAAATCAAGCCCTTTGTTCCTCGAAAAATATGAAAAAATATAAGAGGGCAGCTCTAGAACATTCTGTCCCATCTGCGAGATGACTTAAAATGGCATGTCCAGCGTTGCTAATAACAGGGTAGCAGTGTGCGGGTATTACTTCCTAACTTTGCATTCTTCTTTTTACCTAGCATCTGCACTAAATATTTTAGATGTGCGCTTGCCTCTATACAGTCAGTGTTGTTCCCTGGGTGTCGCGAGATCAGAGTGCCGTAAGATCTCTGGAGGTCGGGTTTCCTGGGTTATGAAATTAATTGAATGCTCCCTGTTGATATATTTATTAAAGTCTGCAAGACAAACAACCTTTTGACCACTTCGTGTTCGCCAAGTAAGTGTACACACGTGACCACACTTCCCTGAAGAAGACCAAACTAGTCAAAACATTGTCTGTCTTGCTCAATTTAATAAACACATCACCAGGCAGCTTTAACAGCAATGTGTGGGTATTACTTTCTAACTTTGTGTTCTTCTTTTTTTACCTAGCACCCGCGCTAGACACTGTGAATGTGCGCTTGCCTCTATACAGTAAGTGTTGTTCCCAGAGTGTCGTAAGATCTCTGGAGGTCTGGCTTCCTGGGTTATGAAATGAATTTCCTGCTAGGAAATTCATAGATGCAAAGTAGGGCATTGACGTCTGCTGTACAAGGTGATGTCACCTCCTACAGCTTCCATACGAGTGGGATTAGACCTTGGTCTTACTCAACAGGCTAGGGGGATGTGGGAGAGCACCGACCCGGCCCTCATACTGTTAACCACATGTAATACACAATGTGTCATAATGTATGACCATGCAATGTTTTCTTCTTTTCGAAAACTCCTCTTTGTATTATATTCCTTCCGCCAGCAGTAGACGAAAGTGATGAGAGCATCACAGGATGGGGTCTGTACAGAGCCTATACAGCTGAATCCACTGGGGTTCATTTCTGACAAAGAACATCAGAGCTCCGCAGCATAGCTCTGCTTCTCTCTGAAAGCTCTCTGAAACAGGCACACACGCATGCGCACCCACACACAAACGCACACACACACACACACACACACACACACACATACACCCAACTACTGTACACACACAAGCATGCGCACACACCCAAACACACACATGCACACATACACACAACTACTGTACACACACACGCATGCGCACCCACACACAAACGCACACGCACACACATACACACAACTACTGTACACACACATGCGTGTGCACCCACACACAAACGCCCACGTACACACATACACACAACTATTGTACACACACATGCATGTGCACCCACACACAAACGCACACGCACACGCACACACATACACACAACTATTGTACACACACATGCATGTGCACCCACACACAAACGCACACGCACACACATACACACAACTACTGTACACACACACGCATGCGCACCCACACACAAACACACACGCGCACACATACACGCACCTACTGTACACACACACGCATGCACCACCACACACAAACACACACGCACACACATACACACAAGTGCCGTACACACAGACAAATAAACATACAATGCCGTTTGTATGTATTTGGACAATTGGTACAATATCTGTTCTTTTGGCTCCATGAAATTAAATGATGGATAAAATGAAACAATAAGTGTGAGGTTAGACTGTTTAATTTGAGGGCATTTACAGCCATATTGGGTGATGCATGTAGGAATTACATCCCTTTCTATACATAGTTGCCCCATTTTATGGGACCAAAAGAAATTGGATGGGTGGCTTCTCAGCTGCTACTGAATAGGTGTATACAAATGCAGGTATAAGAAAGCTTTCAGTATCTAGTTTTGATTCTAGGCTGTGTGTCAATATGAGGCCCAGATTTGTTTCAATGACAGCCATTATGAGGCAGAGAAATAAGAAGAAAACAGTCAAAGACATAGGTTAACAGTAGGTTAAAGGCATTCCAAAAGTAATTGTTTAGAACATCACTAAGAAGCTTGAGCGCAGATAGCCCCAAACATATGCGCAACATTACCTGAAATAAATAATCAATCAGGAGCTGGGGACAGGAAGTGTTTAGCAAGTTCTCCGTGCCCAGGAAAAGGTCAGGTGTTATTTTGGTATCTGTGACGTACCTTCAGGCAGTTCCCATGGAGCTCTGTGGAAGGAAATTAGCCATGCGCCGTGTGGTGTGTTCAGCCCTAGATTTAAAGAGCACTGATTCTCATGAGCTTGTGCCAGATGTGATTAAATAAATGTAAAAAATATTTTCTTGGTTGATCTCCATATGTCTTTGATGTGGCTATGTGGGTTTCAGTCCTAAGGTACTGTAGGGTAGTGAACAGACTCTGTACAAAATCAATGAGGATTCGTGTCCATCTAGCACCATTGCGGGCCTTATTTGTGCACGCACGTGGACAATTACTGGAGCAAATGTAGGGTTTGTCAACCTGTGCATGGGTGGAGCAGTAGTTCCTCAAGATGAAGTCAAACCAATTCAAATGTTCAAACGGAAATTGTTTCATCTTACTGCCTTTCTAAAGGCATGTGCAACCATCTTGGGGGGAAGGAATCCAGTCAAATGAGTCCCATTACATTAAAGGCATTTGGCAGATGCTCTTATCCAGAGTGACATACAGGTGATTAGACTAAGCAGGTGACAATCCTCCCCTGGAGCAATGCAGGGTTAAGGACCTTGCTCAAGGGCCCAACGGCTGAGTGGATCTTATTGTGGCTATACCGGGGATCGAACTGCCGACCTCACGGGTCCCAGGCATTTACCTTAACCACTACGCTACAGGCCCCATTCCGTATCTCAGAACCTCCCACCCCGCCCTCCCTTTCCCACACAAAAGGATTTGAACCTTCTTCAACCTTTTGGTTACAGGATCAGCGATTGCTTACGTGTGTCTAGAAGAAGCGTTCTAGAAATTGCTTGTTGTTTTAGTCCATGCTGAATTGAAAAAGTTCTGCAAAGAAGACAGGGCTCCACTGTGATGTGAAAGTTTAAGTGATTTGCAAACAGTTTGATTTTGTTCTAGTTCTTATTTATTTCAAATACTGTTGATATTCCCACTTTGTATTCTGAAGCAATAGTGGTAAGAAATGCCTCTTTGTCTAAAGCGCAGACATAATAAAACATTTGTTTCAAGGTTCTCCTTGGAACGGCAATAATCCTTGTGCACAATACTGCTCAAAATCATATATTCTTTTGGTGACAAGTCTTCACCAAGCAAGTAGAGATGGTCAGTATTTCAACTCATGTATTTGAAATAAGTATCTGCGGGTATGTTCTTTTTGTAAAATTTGAGTTGCACACCTAGTTTTTGTATGGCTTAGTATGTACATCGGTGTCACCTGCAAAGTAACCCACTAGACAAAGACCTGACTGGAAACCAACAGAGATGCTGTAGCAGGAAACGTGACAATTTGTCTGAATTAGAGCAGGTCTGCAAAGAAGAGTGGGCTAAAATTCAATGAGAAAGACTGTTATCCAATTATAGGAACAGCTTGGTTGAAATTATTGCTGCTAAAGGTGGTGCAACCAGTTAAGTTAATTACTTTTTCACAGGGTTGATATGGGTGTTTGATCAATTCTTTCATTGAATATAATGAAATTATAATTAAAAAAATGGTTGAATATTACATTTTCTCTAAAGATCTGAAACCACTCAGTGTGGCAAATATGCAATAATAGAGAAAATCAGGAAGGGGGCAAATACTTTTTCGCAGCACTGCACATATACAGAATATCTGTTCAGATGAGACTCTAACTCAAAGTCAACACCACCCCCACCGCCCACTCTCTCTTTGACGCAGTCAATATCTCTATACACTCACTGAGCACTTTATTAGGTAGGCCCGTACACCAGCTTGTTAATGCAAATATGTAATCAGCCAATCATGTGCAGCAGCTAAATACATGAAAGCATGCAGACATGGTCAAGAGGTTCAGCTATTTTTCAGACCAAATGCCAGAATGGGGAAGAAATGTGAGTGACTTTGACCATGGAATGATTAGTGCCAGAGAAGGGCCAGACTGGTCAAAGCTGATAGGAAGCTGACAGTAATGCAAATAACCACACATTACAACAGTGGTATGAAGAAGAGCGTCTCTGAACACACAACCCGTCAAACCTGTAAGTGGATAGGCAACAGCGGCGGAAGACCGATAAGGCTAAAATATAAGTCGAATAAATACATAATAAATTGCTCGCTCGAGCGTATATCTTCAAACATACAGTGGACCTTCAAAGAATAGTTGGGGGTGGGGGAGGCATGCGAGAACTGCACATTGCATTTTTTCACGTCATTTAAATTCTGATGAAATACTTTTGCCTGTACTAGAGTGCATGCAGTCCCTATAGGACTCATTTAAGCAGTGTAACGGTCGATTTAACATTGAGAGTTGTGCTGTGCGCTGCCTGACCTGTACGTTTATGCAAATGTGTCAGTGACAGATCCCGTTGCCGGAAACAGCGCTCCTGTGGGACCCGCCCGAACGGCAGTGTGATAAACTTCACAGGACAGAGCTGATACTCTGCATAACACTGCTGTCCCCACCGCTGCACTGTGCAGCAAACACTTACTGCTGAACCATTTTAAATGAGCTTTCCGTTTAGTTAGCCACCAATGCCTTTTTAATACAAATGGATGTGACTTGGATCGAACAATTCCAGCTAGCTGATTCCTTGTTTACCTGTGATTCATTTTTTAAGGTAAGAACAAATATTACATTGATTAAAGTATATTATTACAGCCACATTGTCCATTTTTTCCTCATTAGCATCCATTTGTGTTCACTGCGCACTAGCTGTTAGCATTTGTGGCGAACAGAAAAAAGTTTTAATATGTTTGTGAACATTCGCTAATGTTAACAAGGACACAGCAGGCTGGGTATGGACAGTAGAATGACTTAGTTAGCTGACACTTTTATCCAAAGCAACTTACAGTTGATTAGACTAAGCCGGGGACAATCCTACCCTGGAGCAATGTGCGGTTAAGGGCCTTGCTCAAGGGCCCAAGAGCAGTGCAGATCTTATCATAGCTTCACCGACCTTCCGCGTGCAAGTCATGTACCTTAGCCACTAGGCTACAGGCTGCCCCCACACATTGCTTGGCAGGCCCCATCTCCCCCCACCTTTGCCTGGGCTTAATGGCTCAGCAACCCCATGCACCCCACCGTCTGGCTGCTGACCAAACTCCCTCCATTTCAGCACAGTGATAGCGATCAACAGAACCAAAGAGCTGTAGGCATTCTTTTCCCATGATTCTAAAGTGTCATTGAAGTGGGCCCCTGACAGCCAATCACAGTGAAGGAAAGTCTGGAAAATAAATATTTTCCTTTCAATCTGTACCCGCATTCTATTTATACTTTATTGACAGGATAATTGAAACCTACTTATTTAACCCTATATTTTACTATATTGAGTAAAATAAAAAGCTATCAAGATGAAGGGAGCTATTGGGTGCATGTGAAATAGCAGGCAGGTAGAAGTGCAGATAGTCAATTCCTATCAATGAGTAAAATATGCTGGATATTTAATCTGTACACTTTTCTCAGAATAAATGGACGATTTTGCCAGGAAATGAAGGGGGCAAGTGCCTCCTCAAACTAAAAGGGCATGACACCTCTGGGGCCAGGCTCTCTGACTGGCATTCACACACAGAAAAGACAACAGAAGGGCAAGCTGGCCTGGAACAATAGTTCTGGAATTTTCCTGGACATCCTTCAGAAAGACTTTCCGTGTGCATGCATGCCTGTGTGTGTTCATGAAAGAGAGAGATGTGCGTGTCGTTTGTGTGTGTTTTTCTGTGTGTTGCTGTAGGTGCGCATGAGAGTGCACAATGTGTGTGAACCTCTGCTTGTATGCTTTTGTGTGAGAAAGTGTCCATCTAGAATGCTTGTCACTCTGTTCTGTATAGAGCATCATTGTGTATAGAGGGATAAAATGGGCCATGAATTATTCAGATGATGTGTAAGAGTTGTAAGCATTGTTGGGCTGAGTGGATAAACTCTCCTAACAGCGCGATTGATGGATGAGGCCAATTGCCATTAAAACACACTCCTTTTTAAATGTATTTTTTAAATTGTATTTTTGTTTTGTTGTAGAGACTTGCAGCACAAATTAGTTGAATTGACCGACAGTAAAGCCAAGGTTATATTTGAAATCCACAGGTACAAGTTTTGGTCTTAGCATTCGGTTTTGTCTCCAGCAGTAGTGCCTGATCAACTGAGTGCCATTTTGGGGCTTTCTGGAGCAGAAGCATGTGACTTAGGTCCCAATTACATCATCATTTACCTAATTCATTTCTATCACCCTTTTCTCTTCTTATCTTTTTTGACCTCGGCCAAGCGTAAAAGTTTCTTGTGAAATAAAAAAACATATACCGTGAGGTCCAAAAGTCTGAGAACACCAGTGAAAATGCTTCTATTTTGCATTATTTTCTAGTTATTGCAAAGCTTTGAAGTAACTTTCATTTGTTTCGGTTTTTAAAAAATCCTAAAACTTTCTGTTTATTTCCAGGATTTCATGAAAAAAATAAAAATAAATTCAATGTGGTCTCAGACTTTCGGACCCCACTGTATATTTCAGGCATTTTCACTCACCTTTACTTACAAATAAATGCAAATGCAAATAAAAACAGTTGAATGTTAGCCGGCCAGGCAGCATATGAATTTAGTGCGCTGATTAAACTTGACCCAAACTACTTGCATTAAATGGTTTTAACACACACCTTCCAGTCAATAAGAATTGACTTTTCACCCAGACCATGGTATTTATTTATTTGCTGTTTAAAATACATATGGATCACTGATGTGATGTGCACATTTTGAAAATGTCTTTCAAAAATAAAATGTGATACTTGAGCATGTCATATGATGTAACTGTATCTCCTTCTTATCATAACCCAGCAAGTGCATATGGCACATTCTCACTATAAATGTCAAAATGTCATCTGCAGCCATCCAAACATAAATCCAAACAGAAAAAGTTATGAAAATAATTGCTGCCAAATAAATTACTGGCAATTTTGTGTGAGGGTGCATAACTATATATAACAATGTGGATAATAAATTATTTGTTTTGACTGCAGTTGACTGCATTTTTTAATTTAACCAGTGTCGTTTGGTGTAAATTCAAAAACCATAGAGGAGATTTTGTGGAAGGCAAAAAGATGAAAATATATCAAATATACACTTATGAATGTTCCTTAAAAAGACATTATTGTGATTATAGTCAAGTCAAACAATACATGCTGTGAATACAGAGATAACACAATTGAACCTTTTTATAATGAAATTTTTACATTTTTATCCCTCTGAAAATTCTATCTATCATTGGCCCTCATGCAGCCACACATAAATGGTAAATGGCAGGCATTTATATAGCACCTTTATCCAAAGCGCTGTACAATTGATGCTTCTCCATTCACCCATTCTTACGCACACTCACACACCGACGGCAATTGGCTGCCATGCAAGGCCCCGATTCATCAGGAGCATTTGGGGGTTAGGTGTCTTACTCAGGGACACTTCGAACCGGCAACCCTCTGACTGCCAGACGACTGCTCTTACAGCCTGAGCCATGTCGCCCCCTACATAAAACCAACAGCAGTGCATCCATTAAAAATGATAGGGAATATAACAAAAAGAACATCAAGGATTTATTTTTCCCTTGCAGTCCTCAGTTTTCAGGCAAAAAAATGCCGCCTTATTCTTAAATTCATCCCGTGATACTTATGCTGCCACTGGAGAACTCTTGTACTGCAATTTAAGAGCACTCTGCAATTTAAGAATGAACTAAATTCCATGGACATTGACGGTGGGAGTTTGTCAAAAAGTTTACCATGTATGTAGATCAGGTTTTATTAAGGGAGTGTTGTTCTTTGATATTTTCATTTAAATTAAGGAAAAATTATAGTAATAAACTGGTCATGTCAGTGGGTGCACGGTAAATCATGTGTCATAAAACCACATGCACCTCCATGTTGAAAATGAGAATGCTCTGGCCATCTGACTCTGGGACAGTGACTGTAGATTTACAAACATCGTTCTTGAGTCTGAAAAGGTGAGAGCTGAGCAATACAGTCAGTACAGGAGATACCGGAGAAGTACATTCAGGAAGAGAGACCTGGGCAATATGATCAGTAAGAGAGAGAGACCTGAGCAATACAGTCAGTAAGAGAGAGAGAGACCTGAGCAATACAGTCAGTACAGGAGATACCAGAGAAGTACATTCAGGAAGAGAGACATGGGCAATATGATCAGTAACTAGTGAAACTTGGCCATACGATCAGCAAGAGAGAGCTGAGCAAGAAAGAGCTGAGCTCAGCAAAATAAATAGACCTTAGCAATACACACAGCAAGTGAGATGCCAGAGAAATATGTTCAGACGAGAGAGACAACAGCAATATGGCCAACAAGAGAAAGATCAAAGAACTATGGCCAGCAAGAGAGAGACCACAGCAATATGGTCAGGATCTGTGAGTGAGCTCTTAACAGTTACACAGATTGTTTTTGATCAGCAATCCACCGAAGGCCATAAAGACACTATAAAAACCTAATGGGTTTGGTGAGAACAAATAAAAAAGACAGAAAATCAATGCTTGCAAGAAATAACTTTCCCCTGGTCACAGTGAAATATTTGACACTGACATGCGGGTGGGGAAAAAAAGAGAAAGAGAGAATGAGAAGCAGAGCTGGAGAGGTGGGTAACAAGATAGAAAATGAATGCAGGGTATATGAGACCACATTATTCTATGTTTTATGCATAGAGAAATATGAAGCTTCATTTGACCGTTTCCAAAGGTCTAAACGAGAAGTTTATTACATGCTGAATTGCAGAGTGTAGGACCATTTTCATGTTTGTATGCTGTAGGGTAAAACACTATTGGATTTTGTCAGAAGGCAGGGATGGTCTAAACAAATGAACAAAATTTTCACTGCAATCAGAAGATGGTATTGAAATCCTGCAGTTCACAGAGGCAACTTCCATCTCTGTGTCTTCTGGTCATCGTGGTCTGATAGAATGGGACACCCTTTATTGAGTGCATCCAATTAAATGATAGTGATAATTGATCAGATGTGACAACACAATGCTTGAATTAAATGCCTTTACAGGAAGGTATAGTACAGCGCCATGATAAAATTATGATAAAACATCATGACAGAGACATTGTAGTAGGACCTGAAATGAGCAGTTCATGCTCAAAAAGTCCCACAGACCCAATAATCTTCTGATGGGGGGCAGTGGAGCGTTCACTAATAGCAGTAGTTGCACTGAGATTCTGTCCATATGCAGGGCTTTAGTTCTTTCACATACGGTATGCAGGAATTATTTATTTGGAAGATTCAGTTTCTATAGTGCACTTTGCATGGAGGCATTTGAGTCCTTAATGTTAGCATCAGAGAGATGCTAACATTAATCAAGCAAGAACAATGCTGGTTTCTTCAGTCTCCTGACTTCCAGCTCCTTGAGATGTTGCTCAAAACTCTGCAAATGAATAAATTCCACATTCATTACAGCTGAAAAGATTCATGCGAAAATACATTGAAAAGATGTTAAAGGTGCAGAGAAGTTAATTAGAAGAAGCGCACTAATTAACACTTTGAACATTTTCCAAAAATAGGTGTAAATTTACACGGATGAAATTCTCTCGCGACTTGCATATGTGGGGAAGGAAGAATCTCCAGTGTGCATTGATGAGAGCAGTTTTATATCATGTCAGAAGCTTCTAGAAATCCCATTGTATCAATAATATATTATTGGATAAAACGTATTCAGTGTGGATAGTAAGAGGAGTCAAAGCCAGCAGGATCAGACAGATCGTTGGATCATAAAATAAAATTCTAGAGAATTGGTAAGATTCTCCAATTCTCTAATGATTGTATTGTTTACAGAAGGATTACATCACATAGTACAGCAGTAAGGGGGCTAGACACTTGACCCAGTAGGTCATGGGTTTGAATCCCCAGCAAAAGGCTGATGTTCTACCCTGGGTTTCAACATTTAATTCTTCATGTGACACAACTTTCACATAATGTATAAATGGAAAATATTTGATGCCTATTTGATGAATGTAACATAAAGAAAGAACACAACTTCATCACTACTACAGATGGACACTCAGCAGAGTTAAGACAATATCCCCTTATGGTTCCAAAATTACTGTCAGAAAAGTCAATCCCAGCTGTTACCCCATCTTCACAGTGGTGATAATCTCTACACATTAAGAAAACATCAAAAAAGTCTGATCAAATATATTTAGATTATAGCGCGCAAATGGGATTTGGAGTTGCGTTATAAAATGTTATGAATTAATATTAATGATTCATGGTCAGCAACCCAGTTATATCGGCCAGGTCCATGCAGTTAATTTCATGTTCCTCACTCTTAAAACCATTTGCAAGTATGATTAATTTTGAAATGAGGGTTTATGATTTATTTATAAAGTCATTTATATTAATAAGCTATGGGCTATCGAAGATATCAGCGCTGACAGGGATGGCTTTGGGTTTGGAGGCTGATGAGCCTCTGAGGTCTCGCTGGAGAACAGAGGGAAGATGAGCCGTCTTAAACCAGCCACTTGGGGGATCCCCGCTGCAACAGAAAGGTACAGCGCTTTTTAACAAGGGTAATTTCACTCTTAATATATTTATTTATGTCTATATTCATGTATTTATTTAAGCCAGCTGCAGTCATAATGTGATGATACACAGGGGGTGCGTAACTACTTATGCAGTAAGGTGCTTCCTAGTGTATTCCCTCCCAAAGGTGAAATAGGTGAACTAACACCAGCCCCCTGCTGTGAGCAGCTTCACCCTGTGGAGGTGACCAGGAGAGGTGAATGTTGGCATGTACCAGCTTGTCTCCGAACTGTATAAGCATACGGTACTACTAAGCCACTGTACTGTACCACCGTGTCACCATACAGTACCCTGTCACAATACTGTACCACCATGCCGCCATACAATACCCTGTCAAGATATTGTACCACCCAGTCACTGTACTGTTCCCTGTCACAATAATATACCACCCTGTCACAATACTACTACCTGTCACAATACTGTACCACCATGCCGCCATACAATACCCTGTCAAGATATTGTACCACCCAGTCACTGTACTGTTCCCTGTCACAATAATATACCACCCTGTCACAATACTACTACCTGTCACAATACTGTACCACCATGCCGCCATACAATACCCTGTCAAGATATTGTACCACCCAGTCACTGTACTGTTCCCTGTCACAATAATATACCACCCTGTCACAATACTACTACCTGTCACAATACTGTACCACCATGTCACTATAATGTTCCCCGTCACAATACTGTACCACCTCACTGTACCCTGTCACAATACTGTACCACCCAACCTGTCACAATACTACTCCCTGTCACAATAATACACCACCATGACAGTATACTGTATACTGTCACAATACTGTACCAATATGTCGCCATACTGTACCCTGTCACAGTACTGTACTGTTGAATATCTGCAGCTATCAGCTGTCAGGTGGTGGGGGAGAGGGTAATGATAAAGTGTTCAGCAGCGGCACTTCCCTGTTGACCTCTCCCGTGGAAACAGTCTTCTCCTGGAACTGCTGCTGCTGTCTGTAATGGGGAATAGAAATAAAACGGGCACCAGAAAAATGTCCAAGCGAGAAGGGGACTGTGCTGACATTTTTCGGCTGAACAATGACTCAGTATAGTCATGTACAGGTCCCATAGCACTTATCACATAGAGGCAGTTTTACCCAGCCACCCTGGCAAAAAAACGAGTATGGGCTTATTATTCTTTTATTATAATATTATTATTTTAAAATCATTGGATCACTTAATGGTAGCAAAATGGTAGCAACACTGGGGGCTTTCACAGTGGATGTAATCTCTGAGCAGTGGATGTGCTTGTTTCTCAGCCTCAGCCTCTCCGGACCCCTGGCCCCAGCGGAGGAAATGTGCGCTGGCTTAAATAAACGTCAGAGAGAGCTCCAGAGAGCCCCGCTCGGGCTGACTTTTACCAGGAGATGATTAAAAATGGCGGCCCCTCAGGGCCCCTGGCATGCAGAAACAGGCAAATGCAGATCGACCGAGCCGAGGGAATTGAGATATTCCAACTGGTTTGGATGAAGAAATAAAAAGGCAAGGAGGATCTTGTGAAGAGACTGGGAAGAGACAGCGTATCAGTTAGAAGGAGGGATTCACACAGAGAATTGAACTGTATGGAAAATAAGGGCACGATGTGATATTTGATATGTTGTTTATGTCACCAGTAACATTCTAAGAGTGCATGATGTTTAAGGTTTTAGTAAATACTCACCAGTGAGGCATAAAACGTACTAATAATAATACAATTTTGGACTTTTAGTCCTCTGTTCTCTGTGGGTTGAAATGAAATGTATGTAAAGATTTTCCATTCTATTTTTTTCTTCAAAAGGAAAATAAAAATAAATAATGAAATCTTTACAGAAATCTGTGAGCCATATGGTCTTGAAAGATTGCGGGCTGCCCTAGCAGCTAGTGCTCGCTTTTCAAAGCAAGGCATTCTGGGATGGCGATGAGATTCATTGCGCTCAAAGCAAACCGATGGTGTTATCACATTATCTCCTTTGCTCGATTAGCAGACACTCTTATCTGGGGTTGACTTGGATTGCCTCCAGTCTGATCACTCCCCATGTCCCACCCAAGCGGCCAAAACTGGGCATTTCCTGGTCATGCAGAGAGATAGTGCTAACTAGCACCGCTGCATTTGGCTCCAGTATAGGTAATTCAGACCCGCTTTCAATGTAAAGTCAATGATACAATTTTGTCAACATACTAAGTCAATAATTTTTTTCGCAATCTGTGTTTTTTATCTACTGTCTCCCTGATTTTCTGTGTTATTAGGACAATACAGCAATACTTTTGTGGACGAATCAGGGACAGATTATGCCACTCTGTCTTCAGTTCCGCAGTTTCAAAACACTTTTTACAAGCCCATGGATAGTCAGTGGTTGACGTAACAGGCACCGGTCCATATTTTTGTAAAGTCTATGGCAGTCAAATCACGTCCCTCAAGGTCCAAGAACTGCAGGATTCCCACTCTCCCAGTTCTCCCTAATCAGTAGAACTAATTGTTCAGCTAATTACCTGGGAGAAAAGAAAACCAGGGCCCGATTTGAATTTGAGGTCCAGATTTGATTGTGGCTAGTCTATGGTCTCACCACAAAGCTTATTGTAGGCAGCAGAGGCTATTAGCAACCCTCTCAGAGACCACCCCCAACCCCCCCCCCAACAGTCTCTCTGCTTCCTCTCAAAGCCCATTTTGTCATCCCTGAGGCAGGAGCGAGAGCCCGTTTGGCGTTGGTGAGCAAAGTGAACCGGGGCGAGCAGGTACGACTACGGCTAACCACGCTCCGCTATGTCGATGGGAAGCGCACTCAGGGCTCCAGATGGCACCAGCTCGCTCCGAAGGAGCACCTGGTTATTTTTAAATGTGTGAGAGCGAGGCCGGCAGCAAAGGAGGATGAGAAGAAAAAAAGAGAAAAACTAAAGGTTACTCTTAACATTATCACAACTAAGCCACATAGCAGATGTTTTTATTTAAATGGAGTGACAAAAAAAACTTCAAATGAATGAGTTCCTGATCATGCTGTGTTCATCTGACCTCTGTTAGAACAGAACAGACATGATACCATCTGTGATCAGATTGGATATTTATGCAAGTAAATGTTTTCTCAAAGTTACTTTGAGCTGTAACCTCCTGAAGGCCTTGGCAGAGCCAACTATTCATTTAAAGTTACTTATCCTATTCCCTTGTTGTGCCATAGTTGGATGCTTTGCACTTTGTCATAATCTGTTTGCTGTTCTTGTTCACTAACAAAAAGTTGGAGCATAAGCCGGCTGGTTCCATTCCCAAGTATGGAACACGTGGAAGATAATGACAGAAATGAAGAGAAATGATCTGAAATGATTCATTGTCTCACTGATTATGTTTCAGTTAGCACAGAATGTTGTGAGTTGTACAGGTCCTAATGGTAGTTATCTGTCAAACGAGGCTATGCTCAGACAAATTCTCACATAACAGATACGTCAAACTTAATTAAAATAAAAAGGCATTGACTTCTGTAATAAATATATCCCCCTTACACTAGTGTAAACACTAGTGATGTGTGTTACAAATCTTACAAGGTACACTGAAGAGTGAACTGTGTTCTTTGCCTTTCAGATATGGTGATATAAGCAGAAGTGAGAGAGAGAGAGAGCGAGAGAGAGAACGAGAGAGAGAAACAGAGAGAGCAAAAAAGCCCCAGTAAATTGGAAGTCAAACTTGACAGTGTACTATTTACAGACATGTAAATGTGTCGCTGTGAATGTGACTGCACCCTGAAATTACACCCCCTGTAAGCTCTCCATTAGACGACTCTCAGTGCACAGGGTGCAACAGGAAGCACAGCTTTACGCATTAGTGAGTGGTAATGAGTACACCGCCTGCTGTGGACCACAACTCAACTGTCTCAGCCCGGTTTCCAACAGTGCTCATATTTCTGTTTATAATGGTGCTCAGTCTGGACCGCTTCGAATAGGGTTCATACTGTACTTTACTGTATAACTGTGGACCACAACTCGACTGCCTCAACCCTGTTTCCAACAGCGCTTATATTTCTGTTTATAAAGGTTCTCACTCTGGACCGTTCTGAATAGTGTTCATACTGTACTTTACTGTATAGCTGTGGACCACAACTCAACTGTCTCAACTCTGCTTCCAACAGTGCTCATATTTCTGTTTATAATGGTGCTCACTTTGGACCGTTCATACTGTACTTTACTGTATAACGGTTCTCAGGGCCCCTGTTCGACAGAGCTCATACTGGCTCGGTTTTTAACTGGCTAATTTCGGCCTTGAATCTAATGCTCATCCTGACCCTGTTTCTATTGATGCACGTATTAGCTCCCTTTATAATGGTGTGTTTATGCGCTTGTTTTATATGGCACTTCAAATGACATTTCTTCCAGAAGGAAATTAACAGTAATGTGCAACCAGAAACTAATTGAAACCATAAGACCAGAAAAGCACCAGACCTGAAAACCGCCCATGACGTCATTCTTGAGTACCAGACACCTGGAGTCTCATTCCTGCCTTACTGGATTAGTGTAGCTATGACTGTAGTTATTTTCCTCAAGATACATGAACTGTGCAGGGAGATTCAAACCTATGGGCTTCAGTTGCAGACCCCAAGGCACAATTTCGCTCGCTATCTCGGATTAGCAGGAAAACCGAGACAACACAGCTGTCAGCAGCTGCCTATTGTCCACAGGGGCTGAAAAAACAAGAGCGGTGTTTGAAGATTGTGATGTACAAGGAGGCTGTTTACAATTACAGCCACGGATTCCAAATTCATAATTCTGTTTTAATCGACTTACTAACGTGAAATAGCGGGATAGTATCAAAGCTCGAACATGGATGAGTTATTGCCTTTTTTTTTTTACAAAATAGAAAAAAAATCACAAAAGAAAACTGTTGGCATGCTCGTACGCTTGCAAAATGTCATAAGAACCCTGGCAGTGAGAACTGGAGCGTTCAACTTTCTTTCTTTTCTTTCCTTTTCTTTGTTTGGTGTCCAGTGTTTGGCTGTTTAAAGATGCCGGGGCAGAGATAGCAGCTGGTCTCAATGGACGGAGGCAGAAACGCGGGCGCCGGGGAGAGCCCTTGCCTTCTGCACACTGGGCCCATTGACTTCGGACGAAAGGGGAGACAGGCCAGTTATCGAGCGTACCGAGAAACTGGCTGTCTGAGCCGCTGTTACCTTAGCCCTCGCACTGTACGGGCGTGAACAAAAGAGCTCCCACACACAGAGCAGAGAGAGGGAGAGAGAGAAAGACAGAGAGAGGGAGAGAAAGATAGAGTGCGTGAGAGCGAAAGACAGAGAAACTTAAAATATATTTTACTGTTTCCGTTACCAATATTATAATGTTAATGTTACGTATGATGGTTGGTGATATTGACTTTATTTACCTATACATCACACTGAATTGAGTTGAATTGAATTGACAGAGACAGGGCCAGGGACAGAGACAGAGGCAGGGACAGAGACAGGGCCAGGGACAGAGACAGAGGCAGGGACAGAGACAGGGCCAGGGACAGAGATAGAGGCAGGGACAGAGACAGGGCCAGGGACAGAGACAGAGACAGAGGCAGGGACAGGGACAGGGACAGAGACAGAGACAGAGGCAGGGACAGAGACAGGGCCAGGGACAGAGACAGAGGCAGGGACAGGGACAGGGACAGAGACAGAGGCAGGGACAGAGACAGAGTCAGGGACAGAGACAGAGTCAGGGACAGAGACAGAGGCAGAGACAGGGCCAGGGACAGAGACAGAGGCAGTGACAGAGACAGAGACAGGGCCAGAGACAGAGACAGAGGCAGTGACAGAGACAGAGGCAGGGAAGCGGAGAAAGACAGAGAGAGTGTATTATGGCCTGTCACAGCCAGGGGGTGTGACATTGAGTGATTCATACACACATGTACGTACACACACACAGACACACACACACACACAAATACTCACAAACTCTCTCTCTCACACACACAAGTACTCATGAACTCTCTCTAACACACATACATGCGCACATTCATTCACACACAAACACGTATATGCACACATAAAAACACTTATGCGCTCTCAAATACACAAATACGTGTTCCCACACACCCGGGCACAAGCATAAACACATATTCACTGTCACACACACTTGTACACACACACACACACACACACACACCTGTGATTCCTGAAGCCTCAGTCTGGATTAGTGCTAACAATGGCTCTCTTTATGCCCAAGGTCAGTAGAATGAAAACCACCCCAGAATGCAGAGAAAGCCAACATCAATATAAGCCTTTCCCATTTTTTAAACTTTAAAACGACGCCATCAATCACATTCAGTCAGGAGATGCCAGTCTGACGAGTGCGCCAGTCACAAACTCATATGTTCTTGATTATTGTATTAGTTTCTGGACAATTGAAGGTTATTACCAAGATGTCCAACTAAAATCAATTGCACACCTGTTTCTATATGATTACAGAACAATTGACTTTAGGACACTCGGAAAAAAGCTTTTGTTTCTTGTCATTTATTATCAGATGTGTCAGTCTGATTCCATCGTACATAGACAAACATTTTGGACTGACCATCATTTTTCTTCTCTCGAAATATCACGCACTTGCAATATTACGCTGCTTTTAATAAATAAAGTAGATAGTTGTAGTATATACATGTCAAATAATGAAAGCAGTTTGGCCTTTTCAAATATTTAAGTATGAAAGTTTGAGCCAAATTGGGTTTTAATACTACTGCTACTACTACTATTACTATTACTGCAACTGATAATAATGATAATGATAATGATAATGATAATGATAATGATAATGATAATGATAATAATAATAATAATAATAATAATAGTAATAATAATAACAATAATAATATTAAAATCATATTATTTTGTCCTGACTGTACAGTTGCACTGTGTTTGTGACAGTTTTTACAAAGAGACCTGCACAGTATTTACACCGCGGCTTGTAAGCAAATACTATAGCTGTGGCATCATGAGGTATTTTATATAGCGATAAAAATTCACTCCTAGCCTCAGCAACCCAGTAGAATCAGGCAGCTGCCTCATTTCCTTCCTGGACTCAGCTTCCAGTAATGACGCTGTGACAGACATTCATGGAAATTATAATACTCTCTGATTAGAAAAAAAACAGCATCACCATCGTGGCAGTTTCTCCACAACACCCTTCCATATTCAACGCCGAGAATTTAAACCGCCCAATTACCGGCCAATTCGTCTTGATAAATGACAGAGAGTGTTTAATAAGATGTACTCAGAGGGGAAATGTTTTATTTCTGTGTCGATCCGGTGCTGAATAATACAGTACTGTATTTCATTTAGTGGAAAGGAGAAACCACACGGACAGAGTACAGATCTCTGCTTCTGCTGACTCGCTGAGAACATGCCCTTGTCAATGGTTCTCCCCCAGCCACTGAAACTCTCCCAGTAACATACTTCTACTGCTAATATGAGAACTGCTACTATCTCTACCACTACTACTGCTGCTGCTAATGCTAATGCTAAAAATATATGCGTGTCTCAGTATTACTAGACTTGTGTTCACTAAGATAGTTTTATTGCAACTTTTGTTTGGCTTTCACATTCTTTTGTGTTCTATAGATGTAGTTGTCAGATTAATCTACAAGCCCCAAGTCCTTATCTTTGTTGTATTCGTAGCACTTGAAACTGTACTTCCCTCCAGGGTCTTTCAGTGCACTTGTCCCTGGTTGTGGTGATGTTGTACATCACTCTGGATAAGCAAGTCTGGCAAATGCCTTTAATTTAAAAATATAAGGTAAAAAATAAAAGTTACTACATCATTGTCATTATCAAGTCAGCGTGACCACGGCATTTTCTTTGACTGCTGGGAGCCATTGGTCCAAAGACTAAAATTAAGCTTGCAAGCACCTGTGCAAAAGCCATTACGCTGATGCTCAGCCTAGATTCAACGATAATGATCTCAGTCTTGTGATGCATATTGCAGGAGCTAAGCAGTGTTGTGTATTCCGTGCTACTCATTAAAGGAATGAAGTCAGTACTTAACAGAAGCACTTATACAAACCCCTCTTGGCAGGAATGAGGACCTCCTCTAATGTCTAATGTCACGAGACAGGAGTTCAAGTGCTCCTTCAACTACAATAACAGAAACGAAAGAACTCCTTATGCACAAATACATTCCGTAAACATACGGGTGTGCGCACACACACAAGCACACAAATGCACGCTGAGTGCGCACATACACGCACACAAATACACATGGACACAGTCACACACTCACACGCACACACACTTTGATACCCCGTATGGTGAAACAGTGGGAAATAAAATAAAAGCTTTAAAGCCTGGTTATAACATAAGCTTTACCCCTGCTGTCCTTCTGTCAGTCCAGACCCAGAGAGACAGCTGTGGCTGCTACTACTGCCAAATCCAGCAGTGAACGGCCACCAAACAGCAGGGATACAGTGCTTTACATACAGTGCAGTGCTTGTAATGCTGCACTAAACTAATGCTTATTCAACACTTTCAAACTTGTTTGGGATATGACTAACCGTCAACATTTTTTAAATGACATTTACATTTTAATCAGTTTATTTACATAAAACGGGGCTGGTGTGGAGTCATTTTTTATCTGCGGTTTGTGGAACTGTTCATACTGCGCGCGGGGGTCAAAGAACGAGAGCGTATCTCCGTGGATTACACGGAAGCTTAACCAACATGATGCAGCAGGCCTTAGCCTCTCGCTGTTCCCATTTTCCGAAATAAATTCTCGCTCCCCAAAACGCGATAGCATTCTTCATTTCAAACACCCCCCCACAACCGCCCCCGCCATCGTTTTTTACGATGTCGCCACTCAGCCGAACGGCAGACACATTAGATCTCACCAGCATTCTATTAGGGAGGCAATGGAGTATACCGTCGCTATAGAAACCGAGAAAACATATGGGCTTTAATTAGCTGTTGCTTTGTCACCGAGGAATGCAAAAAGCAGTCAGGAATGCTGGATGACAGTATTTAAAAAAAAAATAATAATCGCTTGATCAAACAGTATGGCTTCATTTTCCAGAACAAAAAAACTCCGACCAAAGAAAAGTGCTTAAACCTAACCAAATGAACCCACGGACCTGGAGACAGAGCTAATCAGGGAGAAGGTGAGGATTCTGGATCTGAGATGACCGTCTGACAGCGCAGGTGTCGATGGGCTTCTGCCTCGTTTGCACTGAACAGTTACTGTACATTCAAGGACAGATTGGCCTCACTCGAATGCCTCTCTAGAACCTTCCGCGAGCTCATTATAAAGATGTCGGGATTTTTCTTACAGCCTTCTGATTCGCTTCCCGGAGACAAACTGGCGCTGCGATGAGAAAAAAAAGTAGGGTGGGAGGCACGCTGACTGCATAGTAGAGAGTGCGATGTGCTTTTCTAACGCGCTGTAACACTGTTGAACACTCTTCTGTGTTAAGAGAGCAGAATCCGAAGGGGTCGTGTGGCCGTGCAGAACTGACAGAGGCTGTGAGAGATTTTCTGAATACTGTAATTATCGAATGACGGACTGGCAGCATGCAGCGCCGGTCTGGGGCTTACTTTTACATGATTTCTTTTTGGAATTTCTGAAGAACCTTTCACTTATTCTTGGAACAGGCATCATAATCACCGTTATTATCCTGCCTCCGCCATCTTTGGTATTTGGGTTAAATTGCCATGGCAACTAAATCGGGAGCTGCTGGTTGTAGACGGTTTCCCAGGCCTTTGGGCTACACTCGAAGGTGCCCACCAGCGTCTGAACTCAGAGCTGCTTACTGCACGCACACACTCACACACACACACACAAGTATGCACACACACACACACACACACAAAGACACACAATGTATGCACGCGCACACACATAAACATGAACACACATGCACACATGTATGCATACAGACACACACAGACAATCAAACACAGACACACGCAGACAGCCATAAGAACACACGTACATACTGTATGTAAACACACATAAACATGCTTTCACACTGACACGATTACATATAAACATGGTGACAGACACAGTCATTGATACCATGTATGGTGAAACAGTGTGAAATAAAAGTGTTATGGCTTTTTATCCTTGCCATTGAAATTCAAATAATTAAATCGTCACTGCCAGATGTTGGCTTGGTTACTATTTGGATGGGAGACCTTGTGGGAAAATGTGTTGCCATGTGTGTTATAGAAATTGTATGGTGCTGTTAAGATTTGTTAAAAAACATTCATATCCAAAATATGGACCAGCGACTGAAAAGCCCTAGCCACTTCAAATAGACAAGCCATATCCTGGTCATCCAGTTAATTTGTGTGACCAAACCAAGGGTGCTGCTCTAGAAGGCCAATACTGACTGACCCCCCCACTGACTGAGTCCCTTTCCTCTGCAGGAACCCACCCACACCTGCCCTTAATCACTTCGCTAAAAGAGTGCCATACCTGAGAATGCAGTGGAGTGTGATGAAAAGACCTGGCTTTCATGAGGCAAGGCTGCACTGTAAACTACTGACTGTGTGTGTGTGTGTGTGTGTCTGTATGTGTGTGTTTTACTTCTTTTGGGTTACTGCCTGCTTTGTGTTTTGGCGCACACTTGTAGAATGACCACTCTCTTGCCTGTGTATTTTTCCTTTGGTAAGCAGCTTAAAAACACACTTAAAAAGTAGTTAAAGGCCGACTATGGGCTCGTTCCAATCCCGTATTTTTCTCCTCTTTTTCCGTTTCTTTTCTCCTTTTCTTGCCCCTAGCTCCACCCATCGGGAAAAGGTAGGAAATGATGGAAGAAAAATAAGTGAAGAGGCTAATGGAACGTCCTTGCTTATTCAAACATCAGTTTCAATTTCAGTTCAATTTTATGCATTACGTTCTTAATGTGCTTTAATTTGCTAACAGAATCGTGTGCGTGTTATAGCTGAGGTTATGTTCGAAGGAAAGGTTAAGATAATAACCTAGGAAAGATAAAACTGGAGTTTTGTTTGAGTTTTTCAGACACACTCTTTTGCTGTTACCTTAACCTGCTAAAGCAATCTACACAGATATAAATTGCGACACTCCTATCCTCCCTCGAGTCAGATGTTTCCAGACTTCATCATTTCTTCCTCTTCTCTGTTGTAATTAGTCTTCTTTCCCTTTGTCTTGTATGCACAAATGGGGTCGACTGCTTTGTTTGCTCTCGTCCCCAGAGTCAAAACCCGAGATTAAGTTCATCAAGTATTCCAAATGGAACGCACTCGGTGTCCTAATAAAACTTACTCAGACATCTTATCTGTTGCCTGGAAAAGTTTTCTATGGAATAGGTGGTAACAACTAACAATGAGCCAGCTGTTTTCCCCTTCGTGGTCAAACTCACGTGGCAATCACGGAACTTAAGCGGATTAGGGCTCATTTCACGAAAGCGATTTGCGAGGATGCGATTGAGGCTTGCAATTGCGATTTCTACGTGAAACGCTCCAAAAAGTGCTGGAGAAATCTTTTGCATGTCACTGATCTGAGCTGCATGTCGCAACTTTTGTGAAGCGAGCCCCTGGACTACAACCATTATTTTCTGTCCCTTTAACCGGCACCTCCATTGTTACATTACTATCTTATTTAGCTGACGCTTTATCCAAAATGAGGTCTGGAGCAATGTGGGTAAGGACCTTGCTCAAGGGACATGGTGACACCGGGGATTGAACCCCCAACCTCGCCGGTCACAGTCATGTACCGTAACCACTACGCTACAGGCTGCCCACATTGAAAGAACGGCTCTCTGTGTTCTGTGATTTAGAAGGAGCCACAGAAGGGGACAAGCTGCGTTTATATCACATCCTGTCCTAACATTATTACCGTGATAAACACAATGAAGGACGTTAAATCTGCTGGGAGACAAAGTGTTCTGTCCCGCCAACAGGCCCCCGGACGCATTAAAAGCCCGCGTTCATCATCGGCATCGGAGCCCGACTCACACATCACATGCCAATCAGTTTGAGCAGAAACATAAATATGCATACCCTAAAGTCATTATCTCCACGCACCCTGCAAATCTGCGCTTCACATACGCGGCGTATCGAAGCACCCGTTACCTTATAATCATTTTAATGAATATACTGGCATCATTCAAAACTGGGAAGGGAATGTCTATCCATTAGCGAAATTCCATTAGCCATCTTTTATGAGTGGCCTGTATCAGGCTGTCCAAACCCCAGCCAGGTAATCCAGCCTGTCTCTATTGCAGAACCAAACAGCAGAGGCTCAAAGTGGAACGCGTAATTAACAGAGACAGTTAATCTTCTCATTTGTAAATATGCCGATTTAAAGAGGGAACAAACAACTTGAAAGTTACACAAACACAAGGTTAAATAAGGATGAGCTCGTTTGCCTAAATGCTAAGCAATTATGCTGAACAAGATGCTATTTCCATTTCCAGGAGTCCACTGGGATATGATAATATACTGTATGGAAATATGTTGAAAGGCACACCACAGTGCAGCACAGTGCATTATGCTTTCAAGTGATTCTTAATTATTCAGTTTATATATTTCTAACTAAACCCAAGTGGTATTCCAATTGTCATGTCCATTTAGCCAGACTGAGAGAAACAGAAGGAAGAGACAAATTCCAGTTTTGTATAGCTTTTTATTATTGTATTTTTTACGCAATTTTTTGGTACTCTAGCACATAATAGCATATGTAATCTAGCACACTCTCAGTAATAGCATTTTTGAACAGGGCAATCCATAAGAAATATCTGATAATATCAAAGATTTCTGCAAAAAAGAGGAGTAGTCAAAGATGTAAGTGTTCTCCAACTTCATCATTACTGTTATGTTTCTCTGTTTTGTCTGTTAGTTTATATTGTATTCTTGTAAATTTATTATTTTTCATTATCATGTCTAGTTTTCTGTATACATTCATATTCATTGCACTCATCTTCCCCTGTTA
Source organism: Conger conger (assembly GCF_963514075.1). NCBI lineage: Eukaryota > Metazoa > Chordata > Actinopteri > Anguilliformes > Congridae > Conger > Conger conger. The sequence continues at coordinate 33,775,411 of NC_083762.1, read as the reverse complement.
TGTCTGTGTCTTTATGTAGTTCTGAGCCCGAGTCACTTCCCTGTCTGCGTGATTCACTATTTGGGTGGTTTCCTACGATTTCTTCTCAGTCTTGTTTTTCTTACTTCCTGCTTTTTCCCTTTTCATGTTTGTAGATAGCAAAAATCTACTAATAACAACTAACATAGATTTTGTACAGTACTAAATTATATTAACACACTGATTGTCTGTCTAACTAACTAACAGTCACTAGTTTTGGGTAATTGCAATTTAATCACATAAACTAACTTCATCTCTACTTCTTTACTGCTCTATAACTGTTCTATCTCTAAATTGCCTGCCTTAATTCAGTGTTCACACCTGCTCTCCCCTATCACTACGTTCCTTAACTGTGCAATTGTCTACTCCCTAGTCCAGAGCCGTTTGTATTACATGTATGTCTTTGTGAATCAAGTCCGCGTCTTTGTGTGTCCCTCGTTATTGTATTATTTCCCGTTCATGTTTCTCACCGGCGGCACGGATGGTGCAGTGGGTAGCACTGCCGCCTCACAGCAAGGAGGTCCTGGGTTCGAATCCCCGTCGGCCGGGGCCTCTCTGTGCGGAGTTTGCATGTTCTCCCCGTGTCTGCGTGGGTTTCCTCCGGGTACTCCGGTTTCCTCCCACAGTCCAAAGACATGCACGTTAGGCTGATTGGAGAGTCTAAATTGCCCGTAGGTATGAGTGTGAGTGAATGGTGTGTGTGCCCTGAGATAGACTGGCGACCTGTCCAGGGTGTATTCCTGCCTTTCGCCCAATGTATGCTGGGATAGGCTCCAGCCCCCCTGCGACCCTGATCAGGATAAGCGGGTTCAGATAATGGATGGATGGATGGATGTTTCTCACCAGATTTATTTGTTAGATCATCCTCACTCCCATGCCCTGCCATTTTTTTCTTATCCCTCAGTGTATTTATACCCCAGTCTCAGTAGGTACCTTTGTCAGAACGTTGATCAATATTTCAGTGCCGATTATTTGTAAGCCTGTCATACTTGAGATTCCTGAGACACCCTTTTGGAAATGTATTGTAACGGGATATGTATTGAAATGTATTGTACTCTCGTTTTAGAGGGGGTCCCAAACAAATAATTACAACACAAACAGAACAATCCAATACACAACAATGACAGGACAGACACAAACAACTACAAAACAACACATGACAGGGAAAACCATTTACAACCTTAGACTAAACATGAAAAGGAAAAGAGAAGAAAATAAAAGAAAAGGGATCAATCAATAAAAAAGGAGATAATATTGAAAAACTGTTTGCCTTACCCCTTCTGTTTTTTTTATTTTAATATTTTTATCCGATTTTTTCTCCCAATTTGGTAGCCAATTGGACCCCGTCTGATTCAATTAGAGCTAGTATTAGATACACCACCCACACCCCGTCCCTCGGCGGCCGGCAGGAGAGCAACACACCTTCTTAAAGCCGTCTCGTCTCACAAGTCGTGACCGAGGCGCTCGAGGTGCTTGTTTGTGCGGCGATCTACTAACCCTGCCAAGTCCCTCCCTCTGAAGCAGTGAGCCAATTATTGCTGCTCCACGTGAGCTGGCCAAACTTGGCTTTTGGCAGGACCAAGAATCAAACCCTGGTCCCTGTTGTGCAACTGCAGCAAACTGCAACCGCAAGTCTGCTGCGTCTTAGCCTGTTGTGCCACCACAGCTCGTTAGCCCTTCTGTTTTGTTTGCTATTCTGATTTTTGGTTTGGTTTACACTCTGTGTTTTCGACCACTCTTGCTTTGCCCTTTTGTATTTTTTTGCCTTTCTGATCATTTGGATTTTTGACCCTGGACTGTACCCTTACTATTCTTTTGCGAACTCGATTTGGCACTGTGTTTATCGGATTACCTGGCTTTGACCCTTGGACTGAAATAAACAACGTTTCTTGGAATACTGTGGTCTGCATTTGGGTTTCTGGCTGCAAACATAAATCACAGGATGAGGCTCAGAACTGTTATGCTCTCCAGAGACGTTTCACCCAATACTAATTATGTTTTTTGATTTAACTGACTTTTTAATTTAATATTTTATTATATTTTTTATACACTTTGCTTTCCCCATGTAGAATTACAGTACTTTTATACATAGCTCCCCATTTCAGGGTACCATAACGTTTGGGACATCTTAATGTTATATAAATGAAAGCAGCCGTGTCTAGTTTTTTGTCGCATAGCCTTTGCATGCAATGACTACTTGAAGTCTGACATATAGACATTACCAGGTGCTGAGTATCTTCTCTGTCTCTGGTGATCATCTGCTGATCCTGTGTCATCTTCAGCTCCTGCTTGTTTCAGGGGCTAGTCACCTCAAGTTTCTTCAGTATATGTAATGCATGTTCAGTTGGATTCAGATCGGGCGAATAACTTGGCCAGTCGATCATTTTCCAGTTTTGCCTTGTAAAATGATTTTATTACTTTAGCTGTAGGTTTGGGATCATTCTCTTGATGTAGGTTAAAGTGCCGTTGAATGGGTTTTTTAGGCATTTGCTAGTATTGGGCAGATAAGATGTTTCTGAACACACAGAATTCAGAAACCATAAAACCCCCACCACCATGTTTCACAGATGAGAGAGGTGCTTTGGAACTTGGGCAGTTCCTTTTAGCTTTCACAATTGGGTCTTGCCATCACTTTGGCCTAAAATTTTGGTCTCTTCTGTCCACAAGACTGATTACAGGTCTTTTTTCAGGCTCTTTCAAGCACATCTTAGTAACTGTATGCTTGCGAACATGTTTTCCCGGCTAACTAGCTGATTGCATCTTGCAGTGTAGCCTCTATTCGTGAAGTCTTCGGCAGAAAGAAGTTAACTGTCACGTCTGTGCCTGCCTCCTGAAGAGTTTGATCTGTCAGACAGTGAGAACTCATCATCAACTGTAGACCTACCAGGCCATTCGCAATTACGAAGCTCGCCAGTGCTCTCTTTCCTCTTAATGATACAGTGTATCATCTTCCAGATCCACTTAATCCATTTCCTCAACATCATAATCATGATTATCCTCATCACCAACACTATAATGAAAATCACCATCATCATAGTGGAAGCATCATTACATCATTACATCATTATATTCCTCCTCCACATCTTCATCATCATCATCATCATTATTGTATTCGTTATCATTATCATCATTATCATCCATCCTTACCCAGGCTCCACCCACTGATCCTAAAAAGGATTATAGGTAACATCCCTGTAACAAAAAGCACAAAAAGACTCCAGGGGAAAATAGGTCTGCAAAAAACACGGACGTGGCAGCCATATAAAACGCGACCTGTGTGACTTTTATAAGCGGGACTTTAAGGATCTGCAGTGCTGCACCTCTGAGGGAGTTCCTAAATAAAATAGGAAAAAGACTGGTCTTCTGCCCCAGTACTCATTACTCATGTTAACTGGAAGCAGTGAAGTGAATGGACTGTGTTTGCTAGCTGCTTTTTTACTGAGCCCCAGCGTTATTTTACACTGCATAATAATTATCAAGCCATGTCTGCAGTTTTTTTTAATATAGTTACATATTTTCCTTTAAATGCAATATTCATGTATAACACATTCATATTTTCTCACACTCTTCAGGCGAAATATTACCTTTAATTCACCAAGAAACCATTTTCTACAACAGTTCTTTCTTTAAATAGAACATCAGCTGCATTAACAGAAAACACAGCGTCCAGATTGTAGCTGGGTATATTCTGTCAGAGCATCTGCCATTGTGCATACATTTTTACACTTAGCCACCAGTTTCTCAACCCATGAAATAATATACCAAAACCAAATGTACCATCACTGTAAGACATGTAAAGTGCATTTAAGTAATTTGTGACTACATGTTTGTCTTAGGCGGCACGGATGGTGCAGTGGGTAGCACTGCCGCCTCACAGCAAGGAGGTCCTGGGTTCGAATCCCCGTCGGCCGGGGCCTCTCTGTGCGGAGTTTGCATGTTCTCCCCGTGTCTGCGTGGGTTTTCTCCGGGTACTCTGGTTTCCTCCCACAGTCCAAAGACATGCATGTTAGGCTGATTGGAGAGTCTAAATTGCCCGTAGGTATGAGTGTGTGAGTGAATGGTGTGTGTGCCCTGCGATGGACTGGCGACCTGTCCAGGGTGTATTCCTGCCTTTCGCCCAATGTATGCTGGGATAGGCTCCAGCCCCCCTGCGACCCTGTTCAGGATAAGCGGGTTCAGATAATGGATGGATGGATGGATGTTTGTCTTAAAGCATAAAAACGTGATATGTTTAAGCAATTTCAGTTTTACTAGCACACCATTTTGTATGCTACCCGTGAGTAAGCTAATTATTTTTGAACTGTACAACACAAGTTCTCAATGATGTTTTCCAGAAATAAGGTATACAATACAGTCCTTACAATCAGCTTTCAATGCATTAAAGCAAGGTATTTCAGCTCAGAAAATGGTATTTACTGACCTTCAAATAAAGGACAACACAAGTTGCGATGGGTTCAGTCATCTGTAAATGGCTGCCTGCTTCTTATTGAACCAGATTATTATTATTATCATTATTATTATTAATACAATGGTGCCTTTTAAATATATATAGAATGTTGCTGACAGTGCTTAAAGCATTTGTATGCTAGCAGTGATTGCCCACTAACAATGGGGGCATTAACAGGGAGTTGCTGCAAAAGAGCATGCGTGCTCAGTCAACTTACAACATGTATAAAAAGGTTAATAATAATAATAAAAAAACAGCTCACAGGCAGGAGGTGTCACTCACTAGGTAACCTTGGCAACAGTCACTAAACATAAGCTAAATTGTGAACCTAAGAATGAGTTTCAGATCAGTAAATCAATGATATCACTTCCTGTTGCAAGAGGCCTGTGATGAGATGCATACAGGCTCCATTTTAAACAGGAAGACAGGCTGGCAGTATTGCTACGTCAGAGTGCTAATGCTGGGCTTAATGCAATTAAATCCAGCAGACTGAGCTCTGAGCTAGCTTACATACGCATCCCAGGGTGAAGAATGGTGTTGCCCCATGGGTTCTGTGGTTCTCCTTAAATCATTACTACTCCCTGAGCCCAAGGGAAACCAGGGTCTAATTGGTGTTCTGAGATGGTAATTATGTGAACTGTAATGTTAGGATTACACAAAGATGTGGCCCTCAGGGTCCCAGATAGAAATTGAGAGTTAACAGACATCAGTCTCATTCCAGTAGCTTATTTTATACTTCCTTGATACCTTGTTCCTCGACCCTGAGATCGAGCGAGGTCCTTCATCTTTATGGACATTCCAACTCGTTAAATGTTCCTTGAAGGAGCTAGGAGCCAGGGGCTAGGAGGTTCTGCAAGAACTATTGAACAAGGAAGCACGAGTGCAGAAATATTTTTTCAGAATGCCTTACATTGGAATGATCGTATCTCCCCAACTGCATTCCATCTGCCTAATTCACATTTTCTCGATTTGTCTTCGCTTCCTTTCCTTGCCTTCTCCAATGGGTGGTGCTAGGAACAAGGTAAGGACGCATGGAAATGATGAGGCAAAAATAGGCTGTTGGAAACTGTTTCAGAAGAATGTACCAGTGCTGCAAGAGGTCAGAGGGCAGAGGTCAGGGCTTGTTTGCAGGAAACAGGAGTTTTTTTCTGAAATGAACCAGAAGTTAGCAGAGGCCAATATTTACAAACAGTAGCAAAGTTGGCTAGTGCAAGACAAACCCATTGCAATCACAAGCTCAGTCTCATTGTGTAGTTAAGTGTGTCTAGTCTTATGACATGCACTTATTGCACTATGCCATGGTGGCCTGTCAATTGAAAATATCTAAGTACAAGTATATGTAATGTAGATGCCAGCACAGATATATCAAATCCTTATAACTGCATGTTGGCTAATTGCCTTCTCTGCCTTATTGTACAGTGTGCAGATAGTCTGATGTTAATCCTACTGTGTTTACATGCTCAGTTTCTGTGTATGCTTTCTTGAAGTACTTGACATAAGAACAAAACCAGATATATATAGTTACTGCATAGTGGACCCTGCCAGAAAAAAAGCCCCAGCTCAAGCTAGGTTTTGAAACAGCTGGCAACTGGTTGACCAGTTAAGACCAGCTCCTAGCTCAACATGGTTTAGTTGGTTGACCAGCTCCCAGCTTGACATAGTTTGACCAGCTTGGCCATCCAGTTTATGAGCAGTTTGACAAGCTCAGTTTTCAAGCTGGCATAGCTGGATCTCACACACTTTCAGCTGCGTCATGTGTGTGTGCTTACAGAGGCACAGATCACGAACGACAGCGTTCTGTTTTATTGGTGTAGAAAAGTGGATCCATTTGGAAAGAGCAAATTGTCACTGCACCACACCACAAATTAAAACCCGGAATCTTCCACTTGGAGGGACACAGTTCCCTTATATGCGCTCCATGTACCTCTCACCCCACCCCACCCCACCCCACCCCGTCCTCATCCCCAGCCCAGCTCACCAGTCTGCTGATTCTGTACACTTGTGGGGGGTGCTGGTCTACCACCGCTTTTCAATCAATTATTATCTCAAATGACCACATGATTACTCCACCAAGCCGAGGACCGAGACTCGCAGCCAAAGAAACTAAAAGCGCCCTCATCCAGGCTTTTGGAGAGTGACATCACCGTCTGTACGCCTTCTGTTCAGTTGGCTGTTTCTGAACTCCTTTAACTGCACTTACCATTTTCATTCATTATGTTCCCAGCTGGCAGTGATGGAGCTGAGATAATTCAGTCATTTGTCATCTTGCTGTGCTTTACACATATTTCACTAAACAAGGCTGAATTTACACATGCGCGCATGCAAAATGCAATGTGGTCCACGCCAGAGTCATATTTCCAGATTGTGTGCAATTTAGCACTAAATGATTTTCTTCTCTGCATACTATGTTGCTAAATCAAATCTCATAAACTATGTGTCAGCAGTGGAGGTGGAATAACAAAAGGCTATTCGTACATGTGGCAACATCTTTGCTTGCCCTTCCCATTGTAATTGTTCTCTTGAAAGTTTACAGTGTATTCATTTAAAGGACACTCTTATCCAAAGTAGCCCATACAGCATGCAGCATGATGATAAAGGACCTATCTGTGAGAAGTGAAAGGAGGATTTTGCATTCTGGCACAAAATGGCAGGTACTACAGTACATAATGGTAATCGGAGGTGAGTCCTGGGCATTGAGATCCAGAGATGAAAGACTCTAATTGATGGGCTGAGATAGGTCCTGATTACAGGCCTGAGGCTGATTTTGGCTTTGGGCATTATGAAAATAATTAAGCATTTGCTGTTTGTGTGTGTCTGTTTGTGTGTGCGTTTGGGTCTTTGTGTGTGTTTCCATCCCTTGTCATATGTGTTCTCCTTCTCTGACCCCCAGCCTTTGATCCTACTCTACCAGTAGCTTGTTTACTGACCTAAGAGACCAGTCTGTTCAGCAAACAGTCATAGCTGGTCATATTTCCTGGTTTAAATCTGCAATGCTAAAGGGCTGAGTGAGAAGGAGCGCACACACTGACCTGGTTTGCAAGTTGTAAGGGTAGTATGAAGGAGCACTGGTTCCCACAGTGCTGACAGAGATTAAACCCCAAACCTGAGAATCTGAATGAAATGGGTCAGCTAATAATGCACAGAATTAGAAGTATGCTTTCAAAGTGCTGAGTACTGAAAAAAACCTGGTTTATCCTTTTGGAGAAGCATATTTCTATTGCAATAGTGTGCCACATTATGCAGTGGCTGCTGTTAGATACACTCACTGAGTACTTTATTAGGTAGACCTGTACACCAGCTCATTAATGCTAATATTTAATCAGCCAATCATGAGGCAGCAACTAAATGAATAAAAGCATGCAGACATGATCAAGAGGTTCAGCTGTTTCTCAGACCAAATTTGATCTAAATGACTTTGACCGCAGAATGATGGTTGGTGCCAGACAGGGTGGTTTAAATATCTCAGAAACTGCTGATCTCCTGGGATTTTTACACACAACAGTCTCTAGAGTTTGCAGAGGATGGTGTGAAAAACAAGAAAACATCCTGTGAGCAGCAGTTCTGCGGGCAGAAGCGCGTTGTTAATGAGAGACATAAGTGGAGAAGGGCCAGACTGGTCAAAGCTGACAGGAAGATGACAGTAACACAAATAACCACAGATTACAACTGTGGTATGCTGAAGAGCATCTCTAAACACACAACACTTCAAACCTCTCAAGTGGATAGGCTACAGCTGCAGAAGACCAATACATCTAAAAACTAAGTCTAATAAATACCAATAAAGTGCTCATTGAGTGTATATCATCACATTTTATATAGTGCTTTTCGAGACATTCAAAGCACAACAGCAATGAAGGGAAAATTCGCCTCCACCACCCACCTGTGTGATATACGGCTGCCATTAAGCTCACTACACACCAGCTGAGGCGGAGAGAGCGAGAGCAATGTTTTTGGCAATTGAATCAGGGGATGATTAGGTGGCAGGTTGAAAGAGGGTAGGGAATTTAGCCAGGACACTGGAGAACCCCCTACTCTTTGGGAAGAGTGTCAGGGGATTTTGAATGGCCTCAGTGACTCAGGACCATGGTTTAACATCTCCTCCGAAAGATGACGTCTCCTACAGCACAGGGTCCCCATCACTGCACTGGGGCATTGGAGATAATTTGACCAGATGGAAGATCGCCCCCTACTGGCCCACCAACACCACTTCCTGCAGAAACTTAGTTTTTCCCAGGAGGTATCTCATCCCAGAACAAACCAAGCCCACACCTGTTTAGCTTCAGCCATTCAGCAGGAGCAGGGTGCATGGCTGCAGGTTGGCTACAGTGCACAACAGTGGTGACACATTAAAACCAAAAAGATAAATAAAAAGTGAAACAAAAAACAATCCATGGCAGTTATGGGATTCAAAAAGTGACATAAAAATTATTTACGATTAAAGACAACATTCAAAACGCATTTACTTTAAAGGGCTTTAACGTTCAAGATTTTCTTGCCATCAGTTGAATGATAACTTGTCAGCAATGTCCTAATTTATTTTTTTATTTTAAGTCTTATAAATATTAAACTAAATATCAAAACAATATCAACTTTTTAATGTGGTCTTTTAATAGCGCATTTACAGCACATAGGTCTCATGAGGTGGTTTCAATCAATTCATGTGTTAAGGATCAGGAATCTGATATCTAATATGGTGCCAAAGCTATGGACACATAATTGTATTTATACACATGAAATACTTAAATGTGGAGTTGAAAATAAAAAAATATAGATATTACTTACACATTGTTGCAGAAATCAAAGATCCGAACAAGAGAGAATGAGTGAGTAAGAGAGAAAGAGAGATTTTATTTAAAGGCTTCATTATTGTTGTTGTAAACTGTTTATGTTTATGATGTTAAGACAATTTGTGCAAGTGTATCAACTTGGATGAGTAAAATACTGCTATGCATGTTAATATGTGTTATTCATTCTTAAGCACCATGGAATTTGAATTTGCGAAAGGGTGGGGGCAGGGGTTTCTGTGTTGGGAAGAAGCAATTTTCAAGCTAAGTAGATCCGTCAAGGGCAAGCATAGTAATTCTTGTAGTCATTTTAGAAATAGATATTTCAACTGCTATGAAAGTCTAATAATAGTTCATAAAGGCTGACAAATTACCTGGCTGTGATCATTTGTTGCTGCTTTTCATTTTCTCCTGTCGTGTCAAGCAAAAACATTATTTTTTGAAGAGACCCGATTAAATATCAGAATGTGTTTATTCTATGCCATTCCTTGACAACTGAAAGTATAATGTCTTTGATGCATGATTTTTAGCATACATTTTAACACATACCATTGCCCTCATTTCAAGTTCATGAATATTTTGTTAGAAATATATGGTGATAACTGGTTGTAATGTGTGGCTTGAGGATGTGTTTGGCACACACATACAGTACTGCATACACACACATGAATGCATACATACATACACCCATGCACACACATACAGTATACGCATATACACAGTGCATTCCGGAAGTATTTGGACAGCGGTACAGTTTCTGTTCTTTTGGCTCTGTACTCCAGCACATTTGAAAATAAACAATGAATATGATCTTAAAGCTGGGGTAGGCGATCTTTGGGCACGAGCAGAATCTGGGTGGAAGAACAGAGAATTTGAATGTATACAGCGGTGAAAAACCCTGCCTCTCCACTTCATCACTCACACTGGTGACATTGAGGTGGCCAGGCAGCCTCTCGGGGTCACACTCAACCATTTTGTTAGGCAGGTCTTCAAAGTTGATACTTTGAAGGTAAGCCCGCCTCCTGGCGGCTGATAGCTGTTCTCATTGGATGTTAGCTACAGGGAGTGATGAAAAACAGAAGTCCCTGAAAATCTGTCCTGAGACAGATATCAGATATTTTTCCCAGAGCAGCTGGATTATTGCTAGCTGTCGGAATTTGAATTTCATCAAATATTACAAAAAGAAATCGCCTACCCCAGCTTTAAAGTGTAGACTCTTACCTTTAATTTGAGGGTATTTAAGACCTAGACTCAAGACTAGATACTGAAAGTTTTCTTATACCTGCGCTAAGGAAGTGATCGAATACACCTGTCTAATCAGAACAAGCTGAGAGGCCAGCTGCCCAATTACTTTTGGTCCCTTAAAATGGGGGGACTATGGATTAGAATGTAATGTAATTCATGGATCACCCAATATGGATGTACAGTGCATACTCTCAAATTACAGGCGACAGTCTGCAATGTAACCGTATATGCATTGTTTCATTTGAAATTCAATGTGCTGGACTACAGAACCTAAAGAACAGAAAGTGCACCACTATCCAAATACTTACGGACTGCACTGTACCACACACAAGCACACTCACACAATCTCACACAGGTGGGAGAAAACAGTGGGTCGGGGATGGGTGGGCTTTGTCCGGAATGGCAGACATGTATTGCGGGTTGGCAGACATGCCCCCTGCTGTGTGTTCCTCACCCGCCAACCCCCCTGCCTCCCCCCTCAGGCCATCTTCAGGAGCTGAGAGATGAAAGCTACTTTCTCTGGGGAAAGTTCATGTCTGTGCCCTTCCACAATGCTTTTCACTGTTCACACTACTGACTGAAACTGCCATGGTGTCATCATCAGCACTCTACTCAAACCATTTACCTGAGGGTGGAGGGGGTGAAGGGAATAAAAATCAGGGTCTGTTGTTCAGACATTTTCAATGATGTCTTGCTATTTATTTACTTGCCCACATTTTTAATACATTTATTAATGTGTTATACACCTTTACTTTTGTTTACTATTTATGTATAGGACGGGAAGAGAGAAGGATGAGGGTGGCTTGGATTTATATTGTCTTATTTAAGAAGAGCTGTATAATTCATGCCATGCCAATGAAGTCTCTCCAGACCATAGTTTGGCCTGTTTCTGCAGAATTGTGCATAATGGTGATTATACAGTAAGCCAAGAGAGACATGGAGGGTCTTTCATAAACCTGGCTTTCTTTGACTCACCTGGCTACATTTTACAAGAAAATCAATGTGTGTCTTATATGTTTAAAATTATTAATTGAGCCCAGTGTACTTGTCTGGTAAAAGTATAATCTGTCTGTTATGGATTGGACCATTGAAGATATCTTAGCTGTCAGTGTTTGCGTCATATTGATTGATGTTTTATACATACATTTTATATGTTTTATACATTATACATTTATACAAGGTGCCTTTCTGTGTGTTTTTTTGGTGTGAAACAATTGACCGAGAGATACACTCTCAACCCTCTTATCATCACCATCATGGTCTTCATTATTATTTTGAAAATCATCAGTATCAACTTCATCATCAACACTGCCAAAATTGAACCATCATAATTATCATCAGCATTATTACCATACTCATCACCATCTATTTCATCAACATCATCATTATTATCATTTGCTTGGATGCTACTGGTTTCCAGAATTGGCTCACAGCTAAATCTAAAATGGCTGACTTGACTGTAAATCCAGCTCCACTGTGCCACACTTGTGTGTAATTTGTACTGTTTCTCAATTCTACAGATGTAGAGCCAAACCAATCAGTATTTAAACCACTAGGAAACCAAACAGAACAATGTTTCAGCCAAAATTCATACCTACGGCAATAGGAAACCAAAGCAGAATATCGCAGCTAATAGGAAAACGAGCACTGATATTTTAACCTACATGAAACAAAAACCCATTAATCAGGAATTAGAGAACCAAGTGACCATAGATTAGCCAATAAGAAAGCACTTGCGGGTCTCCTCCTCTTCCCCAGAGAACATGTGAGAGTCAGGTTCCCCAGCTCTGATTAGCTCTGTTTACATACAGTGCTTAGCGTTACACAGGCCCCCGGTGAGCAGAGCAACCGCTAATGCATCACTGAAGCCAACGCATTCAATCAAGCTGATAAAAATCTGCTAAAATAAGCAAGAGAGGGAAAACTCCATGAGCCAGAACCCACTGAAGAGAGGGATATCAGTAGAGCAGAAATCAGGGAACACAATACACTGATAAGACATTTTTTCCTTTTCCCTTTTTTTTCTCCAGAAGCCAACGGAACAACTGACGAATTGTTACCTTCCACAAAAAAGACATTGGAAGATTAATGAAACTCAAGTTTTGAATGTGTTTATTTTGTTTGTTTTGTTCTCGGACACATCAGTCTGAGCAGTGTATCAGAATATGCCAATGAATAAAGGCCAGGTAAAATATTTTAATTAAAGTTGCATTTTAGAAAAGTGTGTTATTAATTGTTATTGAAAAATGATTTTCCCCTAAAAAATAATTTCCAGTTTTCACATACAATTTCATAGACAAAATATATGGGGTGGGTGTCAGGGCTTCATAAAAAGAAACAATAACAAAATCCTCGTACCAGTACTGGAATGTTCTACATCATATGAAATAGCAGGATGCTAGGGAGTGTCCTCCTTCCTGCCTGTCCCTGGCTCAAAATCAGCACCCACTCTACAGAGCTGAAAACAACAGCGGGAATGAATGTCCTGACACCGGTCTGGGTCCTCCTCTAGTCCGCCGGTGCGCTGCCAGGCAGTGCCGGGATCCAACTCCTCTCTGCGCTAATCCCACTTAATCCCCGAGCATCACCCCCACAAAATGTCCGCAATGCTATAAGAATGCGAGGGAGAGGGAGAGAAGAGAGAAGCAGAAAAACATTCCCTTTGCTTTCTGCCATCTTTTCAGGTAGGAGAGGAAAGCCAGCAAGACTCATTTAAAAAAAGTTACCTATTTTCTTTTTTTGTCTTGTTTTTTGGACAGTGTATAAAAAAAGGCTGTTATTCCTACACGGATAATCCAATGTGGATGTAAATAGTCTCTGCGCATCAACACTTGAATTCCAATGTAAAAGGCAATTTTCCCAGTTTCTACTGCTCTTAAATAGAACCTTATAACTGTGGCAACAAACACCAGAGACTTGGATGATGACAGTATTTACATAAACATGAAAAAAGGTCTGATGGAAACAGGCCATTCAGCCTAACTTGGCTCATTTCTTTTTTTTTAGAAATTGTATAAATTACCTTAATATTTGAAGGGGACAAGTGTAGCATTGTGATAAAAGTGTAAAAACCTATTAAATATGAGAGGAATTATTCACAGTACACACATATTGTCTGTAAAAATTACAAAAGCTGCCTATTAATATTTGTTGTACTGTTTATTTCTCCAAACTGACATTAGTGAGTGGTAAAATTATGTTTCCCATCATTGTAAAAAAAACTAACAAGGGTTTCTAAGGGAAAACTATACTTTTCACAATGAAATGTCATTATTTTTAAAGCTAATACGCAGCGTTTTTCCTCGGATTTATTTTTATGAATTGTAGATATCTCAGTCCAAAACTCTGTGACCGCCGGTGGTCATACCACTGTGGGGGCTTAACCTAATATTTATTGTTTAATTTGAAATATGCTGGAGTACAGAGCAAAAACAACAAATATTGTGTCACTGTCCAAATACATACAGACTACACCATATACGGACTCACACATATACTTTACTTTTTAAGGCCAATGTACACATAGACATTCAGCGTTTATGTAGTTCAGTATTGTAATATTCCATATTTTCATGCATCCAGGACAAACATACAGATCTCACATGATAATAAGCACTGGAAATAAACCCAGGAGCAAAGGCATTTGTTGCGCAAAGAGATTAATTCTGGCACCTAAAACTTCCTGCTATTGCTACTCTAAAAAGTTTTTTTAATGGTTTCACAGAGTCCTCCTTACATTTCTGCAACAGAAATAAAGACACAATTTGCTGTCAAGAATTTAATAAACACAGACAGACCATATGTGACTGTGGTAGAAATGGTGTGAATCACGCTATTCCGACCAAACTTGCAGTGTTCACACATAATGTTGTCGCAATATCGTCACTTTGCTAGATTGCAGTATTTGAAAAAAGATATTTTTGGATTGGAATTATTTTTTAATATAATAACTTAAAAGGCAGTGTCTGCTAGATTCCAGCAACCACAAGAGAAAAGCTATTCAAAGCAATGTCACTGATTCTTAGGAAAATAATTTACCCAAAAAATTTAATTGTGTTAAATTGTTGCCCTTCTTTGTATGCATGTACATATTTGTAAATGGAATCAATTAATTAAAGTCAGGGATATAATTCCTCTCTCTCAATACCCTCAAATTTGCTGAATATCCCCTTATGTATTGATTAAAATCATATACTCCTTATACTCCCATCTGATTCGCATTGAACACGTTAGCGTCAAGCTTTCAAATTTGATGGACACCACCCACCCCACCCCACTCATCACCACACCCTAATATCAGCCCAATGGGGGCTTAACTACAAAGAATGAATCTCTCTGGGATGCAAAAGAAAATAAGAAAGATGAAGGGCCTAAGATAAGAAAGGAAGATCGTACATACAGCCTCTCCTCATGGGAGAAGATGAGACAAGATACACAGATTTTCTGAGATGGAAATGAAATCTGACATTTTTATTGTGTCCCCAAGAAAAATGCTTTGGTGACAAACAGTTTGTTAATTAAGTACACAGGGACACAGAGAGAAACAGAGAGATACAGGGATAAGCCAATGGGGATGAAGAATATCAAAGATATAAAGATACAAAATAAAAAAGTTATTTCAATGTGAATCTTGAGAAGAAAAATAAATTATTACATAATTTTCTCACCAGACCAATGGCATATTGTTTGGCAGGTTGCCATGCTGGCATAAAAGGAAGAAATACAGGGAGGAAAAGTGGAAAATGTTAGACCGTCTCATCAATCCTTCATGGAAAATTTGACCATTTCATACTCTGTAGTTCGCTGTTTGCAGGGTGCCATATGAAGATGGGGGTAAGGATTGTGCTGTAATTGATAATAATGCTACTTCCATTACCTGACATATAGTAGACTTATAGTATTTATACATAGATATATCTGTAAGGAAATCACAATTCTGTCCCTGAAGAGATTTCACACATTTGTTGTAGTAAACACTATTTAATATTGTCAGGAAATTGTCCATGTTTTGTCAATTACTGTGCTGTTTACATACTGTATATTTCTTAAAGGGTTCAAGGGTGATTTTTAAGACACCTACAATTCAATTTTCTGAAAACAAATTAGTAAAAAGCCTTGTTGCTGACGGCTCTCTTCCATGTTCTGGCTGCATTTAACAGTTCTCAGCACTAATGCACGTACACGTCTGTCACCACAAGCACAAACTGCAAGTTAAACTCTCACGCCTCAATGTGTAATTATTCCGCCTCTCTCCCAATAGGAGTGTGAAGGAGTTTTAGTTGCGAGTCTGCTGTTTGTGCTCAGTGCTGTTCCACACATTTTTGAGGAATGACCGGCACAACGATAAAGTCAGTAAAGGTTGTTGAAGTAGTGTCTTATGTTTGCTTTCTGCCTCATTTAAGTTTTTGAATTATGCAAATAAAAACAGAAAGAGCTGTTATGAGTGCAAGCAACATTTTTGACACAGACCAAGAGCTAAATATAATGCCAAGCAAATCCTCAGCGATGCTAGCTGCCCATTGTATGCTAAACTATGCAATAAATGTGGATGGAGGGGTAGCAGACTCCAAAACAAAATACAGAAAAGGAGATTTGTTCAAAATATGATTAATTCATTCTGGCAGTCACAATCCTTTACACTGACAATTAAACTAGTGTTATGCTGATGTGGTATTTTTCTACTTCCTATTTTTATATGTTGTTGTGCATTGTGATTTTCTTTAAGCCGTGGAAATGGCAACCAAAATAAATTCCATGAAAAGGGATAGTATCACTTTGAAATTGAACTGTAACACAGAAAGAGACTCAGATCTCAAACTGTAACACACAGAGAGAGACACAGATCTTAAACTGTAAAACAGAGAGAGACTCTGATTTTTAACTGTTACACAGAGAGAGACTCTGATTTTGAAGTGTTACACAGAGACAGACTCAGATCTCAAACTCTAACACAGATAGAGACTCAGATCTCAAACTCTTACAGAGAGAGGGAGACTAACCCCGTCGTCTTACGGTGAGTGATTTGGTCGACCAGTTGCCGGAAGTCCATTCATTTTCTATGAAGGTCAGGGACAACCAGCAACATGAGCACATGAGAGAGGAAAGTTCACCAAAAAAAGTTACCTCTGGCTTAACTTTCGCCTGGTGCTAACGAGAGACTCAGATTATTGGTCCATTCCATCTAGCCCAGGGATCATCTTGTTTTTTAGAATCTTCTAGCACTTTATTGCTAACTGCTTTATTTTAGTCCCTGATTGGCTACAGGTTCCACAGGCTTTGTTTCCGAGTGACTGGAAAAACACAAGCTTGCAGGCCTCCAGGACTCCATATGTGTGAATATGTAGTGATTAAAAAGACAACAGAACAGCTGCAGCAGATCAGCCCTTTTCTTCAGTCAGACAGCACATTACTGCGCACCTCACTGCAGCTGAACTGCTTTACTGTAATCCGTGCGACGTGTCTGCACAGTGTAACAGTCATTCTTTATTGTCTGGTTCTTATGTTGTGTCATATTGAGGTAAGGGTGAGAAAGCGGGAGAGAAATGAAAGCAAGACAAGACGCCACCTTCCTTTCGCGCTGTTGTAGACTGCGCTGTTGTGACAGATTCCAGCATCAGGTGTAATTGAAATAAGACGTTTGGCGTATCTGGGACATCACAAAAAGAGTGAAACTGGGGGGGGGGGAGCGTCTTTTTGGGTTGCACCTCTGTCAGTGCGGTACGTCTGGTGACATTGCTTAATTTGCCATCTGCATTAATCTGAGAACTTTATCTGAAAGCAATTTCAGGTGACATTCAGTTTGTGTCTGTATTCAGGTGCACTCAGTATATGCTTCGGAGCTAAATTCAGAGAATTTGTTAACTCTTAAAGCAAACAATTAGCACTGTAAACAGTTTCTTCATTTCAACGCAATTACTTAACCCTCCCTCTCTGCAACTGAGCGTACATTGTATAATCAGATGCTAAAAGCACATGTATGAGGCATGACATTAAATAATAGTGACGTTAAACTCGCAATGGAAAAAGTCGAATCAGTACTCACATAGTGAAATAGAGCGATCAAACAAACACAAATAAAACAAAAGCAGAGAAAAAAAGCACACTGCAGTCATTCTATATAAGCAATATAAACCTACTGACGAACTTCATCTGAAAATAAATAAATAAATAAATAGAATGGAATAACTTCAGGAGAAGTTTCCGGAATAAACAAAATCCTAAATAAGCTTTTCATATCAGTTTCAGATAGATGCTTTTCATCGGCTCCATTTCAAACACTTCTATTTTTTCCAGGGTATAAGTGTGGATGTGTCTAAGTACTTTCTACGCTTTTAAAATTATGAAATTATCGCCCACAAGAAGGTGGAAACGAATGTGCTTTATGGTATGGGTGCTAGTCAGTAGAAGATATTTTCAAAGCAAATAAATAAAATATGGCAACTGTGAAAGCAGCCTATTTATTTTCTGTTAACTGCTGAGATGCAGAATTGATAAAGGCTATAATTTATTTTCTATTTTTACTGTTGATCTACCCCAGCAAAAACATATTCCAGTGAGAAAATACTATAAAACTGAATAAGTATATATAAGTAGACATGAATGTGTAAGCATGTGTGTTCGGATGTCGTTTCTATAATATAAACTGCAACGTAAGTGAGTTTTAATCTCATGCCAGTGAGATCAGTTTCGATGCTTATCAGCCTCTTATTTGAAAAACAGGGCAATAAAACTACAGTCTCTCCTTCGCCATGCTCATGGTTTACAACCCTCACCTCGGCACAGATGCAGACAATAAAAGGAATATTCTAACAATCCTTAATACCATTTCTCTACATTGCACAACCAGCCAACATATTTCCGGTTTCGCAGAAATATACGTTTGCTTTGCAAATTATTCGCTAGAGATATATATATGGAACTAAATATCCCATGAAGTTAATTTTGCAATTTGTTCAGAAAACTATCTAAGGACTATACCTAAGCCAATGTCATCTTGAACTGTTTCTTCTTATTGCGTAAATGCATTGCCAGGACATTTCAGTACCAAACTAATGTAAAATATGGTAAGCTTGTACTGGGTTTCCTACCCTTTCCAACAAGGTGTAATGTGTCATATTCAGGTGACAGACAATTTAGGAATATCGCTGCGTTTGCACAGCAGAATGAATATGCAGACATGCGTAAAACATGAATGAGGCAATGTTGCAGGCAAAACTTTGTCCGACATAAATCTGTGCAGGATACACTAAGCTTTCACCACAGGGATCGGTTATATCCCTGTAAAACTATGTTTGCAGCTTATCCTGGGGGTATATATAGGGCTGTTATGGGGACATGCCTGTCTGATCATCAATATCAGTGGACAGTTTCTATTAGCACGTGCGTGGGTTACAGTTTGGTGGAACAGCCGACATACTGCTTTCGCTCTGTGTATATTCCGATATTGTTCTTTTGCAAATAGTTTTATGCTTGTTTGCCTCCTAAAATCCAACCTCACTTCCATGTCATATGAGGTGGTAGGAGACAATGACAGGTTTTGGACTTGCTATATATACACATGTAATTATATTGGCTAATGGGGCTAACAAGGCTCTGGTTAACCTAATTTAGAAAAAAGTTCCATTTTAAATGTGATGCAGGTTGCTTAGAAAGCATTAGGGTGAGTAATCCTTTTTGGAGAGCTTTTTGGACATGCTTTATAAAAACATACTCTCGTATATGTGAATATAATTTTCTTATCTGTGTGCAGTTTTGGGAAAACCCATGTGGAATATGAATGCCTGTCAAGATCTTTACCAAATTTTGTACACAAGTTGACATCAAGTTTGCACACAAATGTAATGTAGTTGATCCTTGAGATATTCAGACTAGATCAAAATAGGTGGTGGTATTGCTCTCTAGGGGGGTACAATGGAAAAAGTTAAACCTTGGTATCTACAAGAAAAAAAAATCAATAGCAAGCATATATGGTAACTGAACAATTCCTTGAAATCAACAAAACCTTTTGGGAATTTGAAGTATTGAAAGGAACCATTTAACAGCTTTTCATTAATGCTGTTCTACGAGAACATGTTATGGACAATGGGGTTTAAAGGATTGCATGGTGTTTACTTTACCATGAACCTGCAAATCCTCTCTCTCTCTCTCTCTCTCTCTCTCTCTCTCTCTCAGCTACTTAATCCCACAAGGTGATTTCAACTGTTACTTTCAGTATATGCCTATTTCTACTTTTTACATATATTCTTGTTGCTCTTTTCTTTTAGCATTTCCTAAAAACACCTTCATGACATGCTTCTTTATTTTAATTTTAAAATTCACTAAAATGGAGTGCAATGATCTGTGCAATGAACAGTTATTCTCTTGGAAACGTCGCCTTTCTGCCTGTGAGGTCAACAACACCCTTTATCTCAAAATATTCCCTACATTTTACCAACCCTCTTGTTAACATCTTGCATTTCATTCATTGTGCGTCTTTATCTGCTGTATCTACATACTGTATAGGCTTAATATGTGTTCTGATTCTGGTTCTGTTTTCTCGGTCCAGTCGCAGATTTTTTGACATTGTTGTTTTTCAGAGATTTTCCATTCTCAGTCTCCCTCATGCCTTCCTTCCTGGATCCATTTTGGTTCCTCTGTTTCCCCTTGAGCCAGCTACTAGAATAATGGAAATGCAGCTGAGCTTTGTCCAGGCTCTTTTCACTCTGGAGTGTGATTTACCACACAGTTTAACTTTCCAGCTTAATCTACTTTCCTTTCAAAGACTATAGTATGTGTGTGTGAGTGTGTGTGTGTACTGCATGCATATGTTTAGTTATTTGCTGATTGCTGATAATGAATCTGAGTTTACAGAATAAACTCCATGTACACTTACTCTTGTATGTATTTGCACTATTCAGAAATAAAGGGGGAAAAATGCCATTATTTACTAAAATGAGTAATTCTAAGGCTGTGTTTCCATAACAATATGATGTCTTATCTAGTCCTCATTAGAAAAGTTCTAACAAGCCGAGTGACGAAAGCCTTGCACGTGTAATGTCACTATCATGGCCTTCAGGAGCACCGCCTTTGTATCGTTGTTTTCTTTTCCGAATCTATTGCTGCCGTCTTCAGCTATGTCAGCTTCTTTGCAATTACCAAAGGAAACCAGATCATTTGAGAGATTGGTTTATTATGGGTATGGTTGCAGCTCTACAATCAAACTCTAAATGACTCGTTTTCCCAGAGTAAAACGTAGAATAACGAGGCTGAAGCACAGGAGCATTGTGGGAAAGGAGTACAGAAAGTGGGTGGGCAAAGGAGACCCATTCTGAAGCCAGTTTGAAGGCTGGAGGAGCCAAACTCTTCCCGGAGACCCCAGGGGAGAGGTGGGTTTCTGTGGCCTGGCTCATTCACATCCTCATTGTTTGCTTTGCATTTTCTTCCTTTGTTCATTATCCGTGAACCCTGCCAGAACAAAATAAACTCACCCACAAGAACTCAATTTTCCACATGCACACTCACAATATGCAAGTATATTTTTTTAAGTTTGGCATTGAATGGATCTGCTTCAGGTACTACACTGCACGCACCAGCATGCACCACCCTATCTAACAGGGCGTACAAAACAGTACATCTCCAAAAGGAGGAATACAAGATCCAATTGACAGGTATTAGCTGTGGTGGAGGAGGGTGGGTGCAATTTCTGCAGTAGGCTATGCTAGCAAAGCATGCAGAAGCAGCACAGGCAATGAGCAGCACCACAACACAATGAGCAGCACAGGCAATGAGCAGCACCACAGCACAGGGAATTAACAGCATAGGGGAGGTCTGACTTGCTTTCAGAAAGTCTCTCCAAAGTGATGTGTGGATGTGATTGGATGAGTATGAAAAAATTAGTTGTGTGTATGAGGTTGATTATTGTGGAAAAATGGTATGTGTATGAGTCTAACTTGCTGCACATACTGAATGAAAATACTCACAAACTGAAACAACGCTCTCTTGGCAGAGGAGCTTGATGATGTAGATTTTGATCAAAACAATCACAGACTTTATGGTAGTTTGTTACACAGAGGCTTGACGGCCCACACCTGATTGCAATGGAATCAGCGGTACTTAGCATTCAACACCCAGAGAGTGGTCTGTGAAATTCTACTTGCCTGAAAAGCCAAATTCTCAAAATCTCTCTCTCTCTCTCTGTCTCTCTCTCTCACTCTCTCACTCTTTAGAATGCTGCTGCTCAAACCATTTCAAGGTAGATTGTTTCATGAGTGTTATACTATCATTCACAACAGTACTGTAGGTCAAAATCATCATCAAAAGCAATAGAAATCAAACCCGCCGAAATGAAGTGAGAGACGTGTTGTGGCAGTCTATGTGGAACATAGCATTGACAATAATACATTGTGATTTTTTTCATTACTCCTCAGTGTGCAAGACACGTGGCATTCCTGCTTTTCCAGACAAACTGAGTATCAAGAAATTTTTCTGCATCTGCTCATGTTATTCTTTCCTTTTTTCCTACACATAATATACAGAATGCAGCAATGTCCTAGGGCATGTACTGTATATTGTTGGTGTCAGGAAAAACCCTTTTATCTTCAAAAAAATAAAAATTCTCAGGGGAAAGAACATTGTTCTATTATTTTTCCCATTTATCAGCACCTATGGTGTAGTCACATGAGGTTTTCAACTGACTTGCTTGTTGTTTAGTTAAGTGACAATAACTGAATGAAAATGTGTACTGTGTGTCAAAAGTGTGTGTGTATGTATGCCTGTGCGTGTGTATGCGTATGTGTGTGTGCGTGTGTGTGTGTGTGTGTATGTGGGTTTAAATTCAGTGCTCAGATACCCTCAGAGGAGGAGAGCATTGTTTAATATGCTCAGGGCGAAACACATTCTTTAAAATTTGCTAAATGCATGAAGCTTCTGGGGTCCGGAAGAGGCTTGAACGCTTCAAAATAATCACACATTTCCCAGAATTATTTATTTGATTTGGTAATCTCAGTTCAGGCTTTGTTTCCCCTTGGAGTACAGATAACAATGAGGCAAAAACACATCATTTGAAAGAAATAACAAGACATACTTTGATTTCCTGCCCCCCACTTTTGCTCCTTACAATGTTTCCATGCCCTTAGCGCAACAATAAAATGGTCCTTAGCACAAGGTTATCTTGCAAGAAATGGTGCAAATACGATTAAACTTAATCAATCATGATTTATTAAATGTATAACATTTACAATAAACATCCGTCTAAATGTATAAGACATTTAGCAAAATATTTAATGAAATGCATTACATTTACTGATGATTTTATCCAAAGTCACTGACAGTTGATTCGACTAAGCAGGGGACAATCCTCCCTGGAGCAATGTGGGGGGAAGGGCCTTCCTCAAGGGCCAAACAGCTGCATTGGTCTTACTGTGGCTACACCGGGGATTGAACCGCCAACCATGCAGGCCCCAGTCATGGACCACTACGCAACCCCATAAGGTAAGCATATAACACATTTATTTATTTCATTATTCAGTTCAGGAAAAGCATATGTTACAGAGCAATAGGTTATGCATGGAATTATATTGCATAGCCCTGTACTGTAACCAAGAAGGTAGAGTATAAATGTTACCCCCTAGTAAAAAAGGCTTTTACAATTAATATCTAAGTGAACAGAAGCGAACTAGACCTCTAAATGGTACAACATTAAACATGACACACTACCAATTTTAAAGCAAGATTACTTTTAATTAATTTTACAGTTTAAAAATAATAAAAAATGCCCTGTGCAAAAGTTCAGGGGAGCCCTGTCACTTAGTACTTTGTAACTCTTCATTGGGCAACTATAACAGCTTGCAAACGCTTCCTGTAGTCAGCTAAGAGTCTTTCAATCCTTGCATTTGGAATCTTTCTTGGCAGAAATATTTCTCTAGCTCAGAAATATTCTTTGGCCTCCTTGCATTTATGGCATGTTTGAGATCACTCTACAGATTTTCAGTAATATTCAAGTCTGGGGACTGTGGTGGCCATTCTAAAACCTTCATCCGTCTTTCCTAGAGGTACTTCATGGTTGATTTTGGGGTATGATTGGGATCATTGTCTTGCTGGAATTCCCAACCTCCCTTCAACTTGAATGTCTGGACTGAACTTTGAACATTAGCTGTAGAATTTCTTGATATTTGGTGAAATCCATTCTTCCCACCACTTGCACAATATTTCCTGTGCCTCCAACTGCCACACAACCCCAAAGCATAATGCATCCACCTCCATGCTTAACAGTTGGCAAGGTGTTCTTCTCTACAAAGGCTTCACCATTTTTTCTCCAAACATACCTTCTTTGGTGGTGGCCAAAAAATAAAATTTTGGCACGTTGTTCCAAAAGGCTTCAGGCTTATCAATGTTTTCTTTTGCATACTTCAGACGCTTAATTTTCTGTTGAGGTCATTCTTTCTGGCAACTCTGCCATGTAGGACTTTGTTGTTTAAAGTACGCTGTATTGTTGTCCTGTAAACAGCTAGACCTGCCTGTGTCTGCTACTCTTTTTTGCTGCTCTTTTGCAGTGATGTGTGGGTTCTTCTGAGCATTTCTCATCAGGTTTCCAGGCATTCTACCTGAAATCTTTCTTGTTCTTCCAGACCATGTCTTGACTTCAACTTTTCCATTTATCTTCTATTTTCTAATTATGTTTCTGGCAGTGGAAATTTCCATTTTTGTAAATAATTTTAAAACAATAAAAAATTAAAAATAAATCTTTAAAATTGGCAGAAAAGTCTCATGTTTAACCATTTAGAGTTCAGGTTTGATTTCGATCACATACAGATTCATTGTGACAGATATATAAACCAGGGGCACCCCACTGTATCAGTAGCTTTGTGCGATGAGTAAGTCGGGTTGGCTCACCACTGTCAGTTAAGGCCCGGACACACCAAACCAACGGTCGGCCGTCGGACGTCGGTGGCGCCCTGTCGGCCAAGTCTTTCCGGGGTGTCCCGCACGCCGACACTCCGTCGGCGTGTTTTGGAGGGCTCCGACGCCGATTCAACATGATGAAAACAAGCAAACGAGGAAGTCAAGAAGTTACTATCACTACCAGACATAATTTTCGATTAGTATTACTAAATAGCGAGAGAACAAGGAAATTGCTGCAAACTGTTTGTTGTGAGCGAGACAATGGCTGCTTCTAGGTCCAACGCAATGCAAACGCATTCCCCGGTCTTCCGGTTTCCATTTTTTGAAAGACAAATACAGACTACCGCCACCTGCTGGTGTGGAGAGTTATTACCTCTCACGCAGGCACAGAACGTACGTGCAACTCGGCCGTCGGCGGACCGTCTTTGCGGTGTGTTCGGCACAGCCAACATTAACGCTCCGCAGCCGACCGTCGGTTTGGTGTGTCCGGGCCTTTAGAGGGTACAGGTTTATACCAGGGGAGTCCAATATTATCTGAAACGGGCAGTGTCAGTACAGGTTTTTGTTTTAGCCTAGCATTATGATACCTGATTCAACAAATTAGCCAATCATAGTCTTCAATAAAGTAGAATGATGAGAAGAATCAGATGTCTTAGTGCTGAAACAACAACCTGTAGCTATACACCTACACGCACTCAAGACTGGACACCATTGGTTTATACTGTGAGTGGGAGTGAGTGGAGTGGTGATCATTATTTAATGATACTTAGTGATCTTCCAAACTCTTCCATTTTGAAGTATCTTCCCAGGAGAGAAGCCTGCTACTACACCATTGGATGTTTTGCCTGGTTCATGGAGTGTGCAATAGATACTTAAATTAAAACTCAATTAGAATCTGAATATAAAACTGAACCTTTACCCTTTAGTTTGGGAATAGTCCTTTGTACTTTTTAGCGTGTTGTAAAACACTGCCTTTTGCAACCAGTGCTTATTTATTTTTCTTATTTTTTTCAGTCATAAAAGACTAGCGTCGCATCCCTGGTGATGGAGTTTAGCTTGGCATCTGACTTGAGTGACAGTTCTGTTCTGCGATATCGTAAACCCTCACCAACCCCCCCCCACCCCCCACCCCGCCCCACGGGCCCCGTCAAAGGCATGTCAGACCTAGACGTAAGCCTCTCCTCCGCTTCATCCCGATATTACATTTCAGCTAACTTTTGTTCTTATTCACCTCGCCGCTATGCCCAAGTTTGTTTTTGCTGCACGTATTTCATCGCACAGGTATTATCTTAATAATAACATCATTCTTCGTAAGACATTAGTTCAAAGCCCCTTTCGCGGCGCAGACAGCTGTGCAATTTGTGCAAAGTTGCTACAGACTCTGTTGCTGTTTATTTAAAGCAATTGATTTTCAGTTTATTTTAACTGCCTCCCGGTCAATAAACTGTGCAGTCATGGCGCTCCTAATAGGAGTGGTAGGAGGCAGACGGCTCTCCCAGGGTTCTTTCCGAGGACAAAACAATGAAAACGCTTTGACTTTTCCAACGCCTGACTGTGTTTCCCATCTGTGCGCACACATCTGTGACCTGTGGGGACATCTCTCCCTGGTTTGGGAGAACGTGTGTGGTCTCATCTCTTTCTTTTTCTCTGTCTTTCTCACTCTTCCCCTCCTCTCTGTCTCTCTCTCTCTCTCTCTCACTCTCTCTCTCGCGCTAACTGAATGAGCCTGCGCTTAATCAGGCCCTGTGTCTTGGAAAGCGCTTTCCTTTTGTTCAATAATGATTTTTGTTTGCCGTTAAGGAGTGCTGATATACAGCTGATGTGCGCTGTGTTTAATGGTGTTAACAGGCCTACAGCTGCAGTGCCAGCTGATTGAAGAGGCTCTTACAGCGGCGAGCCATGACAGAGCCTTCATTGACGCCAACAGTAATGTGCCCCCTTTTTTTTTAATATGTACTGTATCGATGATGGATAATGGCCAAGTTCTGTTTCCTGCTCACGCTCAGCTTATAAAAAGATGCTTACATCATTCACAATCGCGGTTTCACTACATTCTAATGGAAATATTCAAAAATGCTGAACTCAGGTCAAGACAAAAAAACATTTACATTTTTCTTTTTTGCCTGAGCACCAATCCTCTTGACAGAGAATTCATCGCGGCTGTACTAGTTAGTTAGTCTGGGGGCTGCTCCGTCAAGCAGATGTCCACAGGGCCGGAGGAAAGGCAAGGTGAGTCACGGCACTCACTATGGAAACAGGCAGTTTTCACGGTGAAGGAAAATGATGCTAATCACCATAACATAACCCTTCTCCCCCTCCCCTCTTCCATGTTGTACCACCGAGACGCTGACTAGCACGCTTTACTCTTCCAGTGCTGGGCAAAACACAAACCTTGTTTAGACTTAAAACCAATACAGCTGACGAATCAGATGTCGCTATATCCAATAAATGCGATGCTCTGTTCAAACACTATTTGAAAACGTGCTGCATACAAAATTTGTTTGCTTGCTGGTGCACAGTTCCAGTCCTGGAGGGCTAGTGGGTGTACTATTTTTATGTATTTATTTTCTGGTGAAATTATTCTGGCTTAATTTTCAAAATAAGTGTATTTACTGATGCTGGTTTACTCCTATGCCGCACCGCAGTAAAACATTTTCTTCAACAGTACTTGTGCAATCTGCTGCCTTAACTTAAGAACAAATAAATACTGTGCTAATTAAATAATTAAGAGCAGAACTTGGCCTGAAATTCCACAATAAATCAGCTCTCATTTGCAGGCCTGGTTAAAAGCGAGATTACCTTTATTGCACGGAGATTAGTTTAACCATGCGTGCAACCTGAAGATCAGCTCTTAAAAACACTGTGCAGCCTCCCACATGCTTATTGCGGGATATTAATAATCCATATAATTTTGGCAAAATAAGAACATTCCGGAACGCGTACATTCAAATCCAATACGGGTTGGATGCAACCCAGACTACCTCTGGAGGTGAATCAGATTGGACTTGGACAAATTCAATCCATATGTTTTTTTTTCCTGGTTTTCTAACCAGAATCATAAAATGTGACACATATCAGATTTGTAAGGAAATTAGATACAGGTCCCTTAACAGTTTAAACAGTGCCTATGAGCCCCCCTCAGCTGCTCCACAAGAAACATGCAGCAGGGGGGTTAAATTAATCAATTTCACCTTTAATTGGTTCCTCTTATGAAGCCTTGTAATGCATAACAAGATGGGGAGATCTTTGTAATCCTAATTAAAGCTCGAGCCCGCAGCGTGTTCATCTGAGCGTGCTCAAACCTGAGTTGCCAGTTGCCAGTTGCCAGCGCCAGAGAGTTTCATTCTGTTGACGCGTGTGATCGATAAGACAGCAACCCCTTTGTTTACCTGTCACCAGAATACCGATGTGCAGCCCGGAAACCTGTTTTATTATTATTTTTACAGAGCCCTGGCTATCCAAGAATGCAATTTATAATCTTATAAACTCCTTGGGCGGCCAGGTAAACAACGCTAACCGATTTTGTCAGAGAGTAGTTGCTCCGCGCGTTCTATCAATAAAGTGGCTCTTTCAGTGAAGTTGATTACCGGCTGGTGTTACAGTGTACCCTTGTTGCTGGTTTCGCAAAAAAATATTTCACTTGAAAAAAGAGGCCAGTTATCTGTCCATAAAAACGGAAAGGATTAGCGCACGGTTGGTCGTGCGTGCTGCGTGAAATGAAGGGGCTTCTCAAGGGCATTTTTTGGAGTAAACGAAATGGCTGGAGAGCCAGCGTGTCTGTAAAAGGGAGGCCACAGCGCGGTGTTCAGATTGCCGTTGCTGGACCGTGCCAACAGTGATCCAAAGGTCAGCGCTCAAATGAGTTTAGCGAAGTGCTGCTCGTCTGCTTGAATCATTCGCCGTTAATGGGACTCCACAGCTACTTGTGGACTGGAGAGTGTGAACCCTGGCAGCTAACACTTTTCATAGATGTAATTTGATATGTATGTATTTATTGCATTTACATATACAATAATACCTGCTTCAGCTTCAATTTAATGTGGCCTTTCGGTAGCTATTGTCTCAGGATGGAACATATACAATTACATCAAATCGACTACAGATGAATAAACATGAATTAATTAGGGAATAAAAAGTAAGAAGAGCATCACAGGGAAAACAGAGAATACTGACCATCAATATTATACCGTTGCTTTTGTTCAAAAAGGTGCCAATAGGTTCTACCCATAGTTTTTTCAGTTGGTCCTGACTGCTCCCGGACTGAGCGTGCTCAGTGGAGCCACTTGAATGAATTACGCAAGTGGACCTGTTATTAACATGCCCACAGAGTTTGCCCACATGTAGCACATTATGGAATAAAAAAGATACAAATGAAAGGATGAGATGATACAGGGATTGGCTGCTCTGCATTCTGTGGGTACATGCACAGACACACACAGACACACACAGCCAAAACATACATACGCACATGCAAGCACACAAAAGCACATGTACACATGTACACGTTGATAAACACACATACAGTACATAAACTCCTGAATGTCTATCATAGTTGATGGTGATGACACATACACAAGCATTCACACACACACACACACACACACATACATGTTCTCACCGTGACGGCAGAAGAGCACATATACTTCTGTGGCATAAAAATTGGTTTGCGCATGATATTTTAATTGAACCAGTATTTTTGGTTGAGATACTAAATAAGCAAATTAGTAATTAGACTTATACACAGACACACAAAATGGCGGATATGCCTCCACGGCGCCATATTACCGCATTGTTCGGCTACGCTATCTCTCCTGCACAGATGCATTCCCAGCACTCTCTTGGTTCCAGGTTCTCCCACGTTCCAATTATAATGAAAAGCCCCTCACCTCTGACATCACGAAAGGTATGCTCATTAGCCTGCCTTATTATGGCTGAACGAGTCTGCATAAACAATCAAGGGATGTTGACCCAAAACCTGCCACCTCCTCTAATGAACACTACTCCGGCAACAGGTCACATGTTCGTCCCAGAGGCACAACCTAATCTAATCAAGTGTTTCACCCACACACATAAGCACACACACACACACACACACACACACACACATACACACATATATACATGCATGCATGCACACCCTGCTGAAAAAAAACAGCCAAAGCAAGGTTTTGAAACAGCTGGTAGCTGGTTGACCAGTTCTGACCAGCTCCCAGATTGACATAGTTCGACATAGCTACCAGCTCAGACAAGCTACCGACACTAGCTGGTTGGCTAGCTTATACCCAGCTAGACCAGCTTTATGACCAGCTTGACCATCTCAATTTTCAGGCTGGTCAATTTTGCAGCAGGGCATATATGCTCTCATATACACACATACACAGAAATATGAGTATATAAGCATTTATGTGTTTGTTTGCATGTAAGGATGTGTGTGTGTGTGTGTGTGTCCATATCTGCAAATAAATGCATATGCTTATACATACATGTACACACACACACACACTTGCACCCATAGGTGTGAGATTCTCATTTTCACAGCTAGATCTGATACATTTTGAGGGTGTTCATTGTTTATCTATCTGTGAATGCATCACACAAATGTGATATAGGGCTGGTTTTGGCAACAGGAATACGTAGCATACAACAACAGCCTGGAGGTAGTGCTCTGTTGGTTGCAATAAAGTTGCTAAATGTGGAGACAATAGCAACAGGGCAGCAACACTGGCTGAAGGGAAACTCATAAGGGCATGTGCAGTGGAACATTTGGAAAATGACGACTTGAAAATCCTGGTGATAATTCTTCTGACTGAAGGACTGGACACATTTAATTCTTCTGCAGGAATCTAATTGCGTGTCCCCCATCCTTTATGGGTTATTGCCCTTATTCATTTTTAATAAAAGAGATCATTACATTTCATTCTCGCCTCTCTTTTTGGCTGTTCTACATCGCTGAGCTGCAAGGTGGTTTTAATGACAAAGTTCCTCAAAATGTCACTCTAAAAATGAGAAGTGAAGGTCAATAACTTTTATCCCTCAGCAGAACTACTCATGTATGAATGACCAGACCCAGATCCTGAGATTTATGATCCATAATATGGAATATAGAAACAATAAAATAAGAAACACAGGCTTGCGAACTGACTCGCGCTTTGAAAATATGTCAACGCGCATTCGACGTAGATAAGGCGATACTGCCATTTATCCTGCTTTTAATCACGGAATCGAGTCCGGCGCTCATTAGAAAGTGCCTCGTAACTCACGCCGGCATACGGCTCTGCCCGCGCATCCGAGCGGCCTCGCTCGGTCATGCGTGCGCCCTCGCGGGAACGGAAAAGCGGAACTTTTTTAGAATGATTTACGGCGAATCCGCATTAAAAGTGCCACGTTATTAAATCGGAAAGAGAGCGACGGGCGAGCGGGAGCCAGGCCCGGAGTAGCCCGGTGTCTCCAGACACTGTCATCGCCAACCAGACGCCGCATCAGAGAGAGCGGGGTGATAATTCCGGAGCTGGAACGCCGACAGCATTAACTGCCCGGAAAAGCACCCGGGGAATAAAAGGTGCCGGACTGATGAAGTGTCAGAGCTGTATTTCTACCGCTAAACTCCTGGCTTGTGGTTTTCATTTCCAGCGCTGAGGAACTGCAAAGTGCTACCAAATGCTATGTCTGAGGCCTGTAATTCAGTCTCTGCCCGGGTCCTGTCTGGGGTGCTGGTGCATTGGCGGTGGAGAGGAGGTGGGGGGGGGCGTGGCGGGTTGGGTAGGGGGGCTAGGGATGGTACGGCAGTAGGAAACCGGCCTTGATGTGGTGGGCAGATTCACCGGTGTTTTGGAGTGGCATGGGATCACATACAAGCCAGCGAACATAAAAATCGCTTATCCGTGATCCGTTCACCACTGGTTGAGTCCATCGCCTCCACATCGAATGCGTGCACCACCGCCGCCACCACAAGAATTGATTACAAAAATTTATAAATCTATATTTATAAACTGCTGCATAATCGACTGAGCATGAGCACACCCGTAGCTATGGACACGCCAGGGGTCGTTTCAGCAGGAAATCTCTCGCCTTTCCTAATGTTTAAACAAAGGAGTAAGCCCACACAGTCAAAACAGTTTTGGCCTTTTCTAATGGGGGGTTGTGTTTTACTGTCAATCATAACACCACCCGCCCCCCCCCAACCCCAAGCTTGGAGAGAGTTGAGTCAGAAATACAGTCGCGGTTCTTCTAACTGCGGTTTCGGTCGGTTGCCTTGGAGCGGACTGACAGGAGCGGGGCTCGGGGGGAATGTGTAGCTATGCCTCGAGGGTCTGTGGGGGAAATGTCGTCATTAATGGAGGTTGGCAAGGCCCGGGAGGCAGGCCTCCAGCTGCGGCCTCGACTCCCTCATACCACACTCTTTTCCTGCCCCCTCCCCCTCTTGGCCCTTGCATGGTATAGTCATGGAATAGTCATACAGTTGTACAGTAAGTTAGTGGCTGAGTGGCTAAGCTGCTTGACTGGGACCTAGAAGGTTGGTGGTTCAAATGCCAGTGCAGCCACAGTAAGACCAATGCAGCTGTTGGGCCCTTGAGCAAGGCCCTTCACCCCACATTGCTCCAGGGTGGTTAACCCCTGCTTAGTCTAATCAACTGTAATTTGCTTTGGAAGAAAGCTTGTGTTAGCTTGTGAGCATCTGCTGCAGGATGTGACATCGTCCCTCAGGTATCATTAGGAGGACCATTTGTGCCTTCAGCTGGGGATCTTCGTCTTCATGGAGACTGGGTGTGCATATTCTCTGTTAATATATCATAAATCTCATTCAGATTTTGCTCACGCAGTTGTATCTTCACCTAAGCAGAAGCAAGTAAAGAACTGGGGACTCGCAACCCACGTATTACTAATCTGGTTCTTTAACCACAGGGCAGGGATCAGCAACTCACAGTCCTCGAGGGCTGAGAACTGCCAGCTTTCCATCTACCCTCTACGTGAGAGTCAGGGGTGA
Source organism: Conger conger (assembly GCF_963514075.1). NCBI lineage: Eukaryota > Metazoa > Chordata > Actinopteri > Anguilliformes > Congridae > Conger > Conger conger. The sequence continues at coordinate 33,743,055 of NC_083762.1, read as the reverse complement.
AGACAGTCTGGCCAATCAGTAGTACTAATTACCCGGGAGGAAAGAAAACCAGAGCTGGATTTGTATTCGGGAACCAGAGTTGCTGATCCCTGCCCTAGGCTTTCACTGCATCCAGTCCATGCCTTTATACACTACTCAACACATCAATCATTATACTCATTTTATTCAGGTCAAGTTTGTCATCAATACTGGGCTCTTACACCAGTTTAAAGTTGTTTTAGAATCTGCCATGACTTTTCATCTGTATTGTTAACCTTAAACCTACTGTCAGTATAGATTTGTAAATAAGTAAAGATTTGCACATATACAGCTGAGTCTACTGTCAGAATGAATCTGTAATGCAGTTACACCAAGACAGAAACATATCTAGTGTTCAATCAGTTCTGATAGAATACATTTTATTCAGATAGAGAATACATTTTATCCACGTAAACTGTTATAGTTGAATTAACACTGAGCATTTTCTGTGTATCTTCACAGCTGAGTGGATCTTTACCTTCGCATAGATATCTGTAACGAGTTTAATGGAATTTACAGAGAAGCAGAGATTAAAAAGATGGTGTGTTAGTTTATAGGATGAGCAGGGCTTGCTAGGTAAATGGAAATAAAGAGCTCAAGCATCACTTCTCTCAAGCAATTCCAAATGACTAGCGTGTAAATAATTTCACTGGAATACGTATCGAGCTAAATGCAATTTACTCTGTGCTTTCCAAAGCAGCAATTTGTCCTTTTAAATTCATGCTGTTACTCTCCTTACTTTTTACATTCAGCCACTGCATTAATGCATAGCACATTGACTCGCACCAAATATGTACAACTCAAAGAGCATTCCAGTTCTGTGCTTCTAAAATTGTACGTTTAAGGAAATGATTAACTAAGTACCCCTGTATGTTATCATCCATTTTACGTTGTACATACTTTTGTATGTTGAAAATGAATTGTGAAGAACAGGAGAAAATGAATGTAAAAAATTCATTTTAATGCTCAGAGTGGAACCACAAGACAAAGGTCCAACTGAATATGGAAAACTGAACAGTTTGCTCAACCTCAGTGGAATGTGCATACTTCTCTCTTTTGTGCACAATGCCACGTAATCTATCAGTGTGCTTAATGCTGACAGGTTAACAGCCCACACATTCTATAACACAGAAAAGGAAAAATGTGAAAAATCTGGCCCATGTCCAGAGCTCTGCCCTCTACACTGCCGCCCTCAGGTCAAGCACTCTGAACACTACAGCACACTGCTGCTCTCAGGTCAAGCACTCTGAACACTACAGCACACTGCTGCTCTCAGGTCCAGCACTCTGACCACTGCTGCACACTGCTGCCCTCAGGTCCAGCACTCTGACCACTGCTGCACACTGCTGCCCTCAGGTCCAGCACTCTGAACACTGCTGCACAGTGCTGCCCTCAGGTCTAGTACTCTGACTGCTACTGCGCACTGCTGCCCTCAGGTCCAGTACTGTTACAGCTACTGCGCACTGCTGCCCTCAGGTCCAGTACTGTTACAGCTACTGCACACTGCTGCCCTCAGGTCCAGTACTGTCACAGCTACTGCACACTGCTGCCCTCAGGTCCAGTACTGTCACAGCTACTGCACACTGCTGCCCTCAGGTCCAGTACTGTTACAGCTACTGCATACTGCTGCCCTCAGGTCCAGTACTGTTACAGCTACTGCAGACTGCTGCCCTCAGGTCCAGTACTGTTACAGCTACTGCATACTGCTGCCCTCAGGTCCAGTACTGTTACAGCTACTGCAAACTGTTGCCCTCAGGTCCAGTACTGTTACAGCTACTGCAAACTGCTGCCCTCAGGTCCAGTACTGTTACAGCTACTGCACACTGCTGCCCTCAGGTCCAGTACTGTTACAGCTACTGCATACTGCTGCCCTCAGGTCCAGTACTGTTACAGCTACTGCAAACTGTTGCCCTCAGGTCCAGTACTGTTACAGCTACTGCATACTGCTGCCCTCAGGTCCAGCACTCTGACCACTGCTGCTCGCAGGTCCAACACTATTCTACACTGCTGCCCTCAGGTCCAGTACTCTGATCGCTACTCCACACTCTGAAAAGTAGATGGACAAATGGTAATTTGATAGTTCCGTATGTAGCTACCTCTAAAATAACCAATACCTTGTTTTTGTTTTTATTTTTAAAGATGCAATATGTACATGTAAATAACTCACAGATGCTGAGAAGTGTAATATATTTCCCTCCCTTCACTCTGCTAACGTAGGAAGAATCTGGTGTCAAGAAAAAAACTCCCCAACGGGAAGAAATCTTGGGAGGAACCCAGCTATAGAGGGAGCCCATCCTCCACTGGCTGGCATGGTGTAAAGTGAAGGTAGAATGGATTTCACAGAAATGTAATAAGAATTCTATCACAGCAAGACAAATGGGTTGAGCAGGTTATAGTTGAGGTAATAAACTAGCTGGAAAAGAAGAAAGTCCAAATGAGGAGTTATAAGTATCGTGCACAGTTTAGAGAGGCAAGGTAATGAATCTGTTGCTCCAGGCATGTGCATGATCCAGGGGAGGAACAGGGCAGGAGTGGTCTGTGTCCTCAGGGCAGGAACAGGGCTGGAGTGCTCTGTGACCTCAGGGTGAGGAACAGGACTGGAATGGTCTGTGACCTCGGGGTGAGGAACAGGACTGGAGTGGTCTGTGACCTCGGGGTGAGGAACAGGACTGGAGTGGTCTGTGACCTTGGGGTGAGGAACAGGACTGGAGTGGTCTGTGACCTTGGGGTGACGAACAGGACTGGAGTGGTCTGTGACCTCGGGGTGAGGAACAGGACTGGAGTGGTCTGTGACCTTGGGGTGAGGAACAGGACTGGAGTGGTCTGTGACCTCGGGGTGAGGAACAGGACTGGAGTGCTCTGTGACCTTGGGGTGAGGAACAGGACTGGAGTGGTCTGTGACCTTGGGGTGAGGAACAGGACTGGAGTGGTCTGTGACCTCGGGGTGAGGAACAGGACTGGAGTGGTCTGTGACCTCAGGGCGAGGAAAGGGCAGGAGCCCCAGGAAAAAGAAAGAAAGAAGAAGTATCAATACAAAGAATAAGTCTGCTCCAAAGACCCAACCCAATTTCAATTGACGTTCTAACCCTGCAGTAGCTAACTTTGACCTTGCAGTCATGAGACTAGGCTAAGCGACCTTCCTCCCTCATTGATCTGGGTCCACCTGCTAAACATACCTTTGTCTGATCCTCCTTGCTTGAGAGGCTCAGAAGAAAAAGAAAAAAGAAAAAAAGAAGCAGTCTATGGTCCTGATTTACCCCTCCCAGACATTTTTAACTATGAGATTAACTAGGTTTTGGTACGTTTTGAGCCCACGCAGGTGCAGCCTGTAGCCTAGTGGCTAAGGAATATGCCTGGGCCCCAAAAAAGGTTGGTGCCCGGTAGGCACCATGATATCTGCATAGCTGTTGGTCCCTTGAGAAAGGCCTTTAAACCCACATTGCTCCAGGGGGGATTATGCCCTGCTTCAACTGTCATCAACTGTAAGTTGCTTTGGATAAAAGCATCAGCTAAATAACCAAATTATTAAATTACACATAAAGACAGAGAGTGTGACTGAATCACAAAAATACCTAGCAAGCCTGTTCCATAAGATATATGCTCTGTAAGAGAAGACTCCCTCCCTCCCATTATGATTTTAGATATACTTGGAATTTTCAAATAGCTAACATCTTGAAAACAAAGTAATCTTGGAGGAGAGTGACTCAGATATTCTGGAGCCAAACCGTTTAAAGGTTTATAAGTTGACGGTTATAAATTTTATAGTTGATTCAAAATTTGCTTTGTTACCCTTTCTAAATGATTTTCTAACCCTCTCATCTCTTATGGAATTTTATTGTGGCATATTGTAGAAACTTTACTTCACTCTGATGGTAAGGTTCGATATGAGTGAGGCTTACATTCAATCAAGCCTGGCTGTGTTCAGTCAGCTGAATCTAATTATCAATTCAATGTAGTAATTTGGTTGATTGAGTAACTAAGGAGACAATTACTTTTTCACATGGGTGATATGGGTGTTTGATCTTTTTTAAATTAAATAAATGAAATAATTTAAAAAAACGTGTTTTGGTTTCTTTTTGTCTAATATTACATTTTGTCTGTAATATGCAATAATATGCGATAATTGATGAAATAGGAAGGGGCAAATACTTTTTCACAACACTGTAGGAACAAGCTTGAACAATGTGACATCCCCTCTTATGTCAAAATTAAAATCAAACTAGGATCTACTTTAATCCACCTCTTGCCAGCGAGTCTAGTCAAGCATCATTTGTCAAGTTAACAACTTTTCCATTAGTGGTGTCACAATAACAATAGCTATAGCTAATTTGACAGTATCTTGACTTTCTCCACCTTCAACTTCACAAAATAGGAAGTAGGTATTTTCTGAAAAAGGGAGGTGGAGCAAAAAAAGTATCTTTTACGGTTTATTTCTTACTTTTACTTCAATAAAACAATAATATTATGTTTTTAATCTTGTGAATGGTAAAATAGGACACGTTCTTCCATTTGGCTGGTGCATATGATGTTTCATATCCTGTGCTTATTCTTTAATGCATTTTCTCCTTGTATAAACTTTATCAGACAGCTTATACTGTACCAGGAGAGCAATGGGAGTGATCGCAGAGAGCTTACTCTACATACAGTTCAGCTGAGCAGCCCCTAGGGTTTCCATGGCCCTAAACAGGAATGGGATTGCGGCCCCAAAGTGCGCAAACACTATAACTAAATCACATAAAAATCAAAAATAAATAAAATCTGGAATCGTGCATCCCGGGGATGGTTGTGGTCCTAAACGACTGCGTAGTGTTTATGCCAGCAGCTGCCTCTGCAGTTCAGAATCGCTACGAACAATAAAAATATGCAATTTCACAAGCCCAGAGGAATGCTCTTAAACAAAGTTGGATTACTTTGTACCTTGTCAAGAAAATGGGTGAGCACGGCACCCAATTTACTGAGTCAGTGCAGTGAAGCACAACAGAAACCCAGAAAGCGAGCTGTATGTGAGTGTGTGTGCGTGTGTGTATGTGTGTATGCCCGCATGCATGTTCGTGTGAGGGCCTCTGCACATGTGTCTGCATGTGTCTGTGTAAACATGTGAACGCATGTGTGTGTGTGTGTGTGTGTGTGTGTGTGTGTGTGTGTGTGTGTGTGTTTTTGGGGCATTACTTGGCGGGTGGGCACTAGCCTTTCAGCAATAGTGTGATTTATTTCTATCATCAAACAAAGGCTGGTTTTTGATCTCTGAACATTCAAAGGCTATGTTCCTTTCCAGAAAGTGGAAGTCAAAATTTGGCAAATGAAAAGCGTGGTGTAAGCTGAGAGATAAACCTGTAAATGACCCTCTTGTTATAATTGCTATGCTCTCGCTTTGTATCTCCCTGTCTCATGAATCAAACTGTTATTAGCTGTTGCCAAAGCAATTGTACGGCATCAGGAAACCTCTTTCTCCCTCCCCCTGCTTTGAGGACGTGTGTACATTACCTAAGTTTAAAAAGTTGTTCAACAAAGGAAATCTTTCCAAACGTCCTTTCTGTCTGTTACTAATGTGTATCTGTGTCGATTAGTCACAGACACACACACACACACACACACACACACACACATGCACGCACACACACACAGTTTATTTATTTTTTTATCTTGACAATGCAGAACGTGCTGTGAAGTCAGGTATCAGTCCCGACAAAATTTATTGTCTGTTTTATTTCAATATTGAGTTTGGATCCAAGTCTGACTGGGTCGCTGAAGCGAGGCTGAACGTGTTGTGCTCTAAAATGATTAAAAAATAATCATTCCACATAATGAATATTCAACCCATGCTAATCCCTCACATTATACTGAAGGCAGGAAAGGTATAATTAATTACAGGCAGGCTGGTGTCTTTCAGCATTGAATGCCAAGCCAAGCTGCCAACAAATACTAGTCGGAAGATTACACACCTTCTTAAAATGATAAGATAAAAGTAAAAAAAAGCATCAAAATTAAGAGTGCTGCTCAATATTCAATGGACCACACCGTTATTTAATAAAGTTGGGAATGCTATGTCATTTTTTTAGTTTTTTTAATCACAGATTTTTCCTCCTCCTTACCCTCTGACAGTTGCTGATAGTTGTGTTGACAGCTTACCAGACCAATTATTTCAGAGAGTTATTGACTGATTCCACCTGAGTTTAATGCTAGGGAAACGTGTTGCACGGTTGATTTAACCTCGAAGGATTTATGGACGCCGGCGAGAGCCTGTTTTACCAATGAAGCGAAAAAAAAAGTAGAACACAAAAAATAAGGGAAGGCACAAAATGGAGGTTGTAACCCCTTTGCCTCTGTGGAGTCTCACTGCTGTTTAAACACCCAGAGTGGCAGGACCCGAGTGAGCTCGGCTCATATCTACTTACAGCGTGGTTAATCATACTTGCCCAGGCACTCTGAATTCACAGGGATGTTGTTTGGGTTTCACCGAGTGCCTCTCAAACAGAAAAGGGAAAGGTGTGTGTGTGTGTGTGTGTGTGTGTGGTCATCATTGACTCTAATGGGTAGACAAGTGTATGTCTGAGCACCATATGAGTGTGTGTGCACGTGTGTCTGTGTAGCTCCTTACTCTATAAACACATAATCACATCAGTTGTGCTGTCCTGAAATGTATGTAACCGTAAGACCACAAGGACAACTGCAGAGCCCGACTGCACATTGGGAGGAGACGGGGACAATCAAAACGGCCGCTTTGCCGTTCACTGCCCACTCCACTACACACACTTCAGGTACCATGAATTCAGGAGACAGTTGCTGGCACGTAACCCAGCTTCGAGGGGTTGCCAAAATAAAGCGGCGGATTTAGAGCGATGGTTATCGTTACCATTTTTTATTAATATTTATGGCAAACATCTGCGTTTGCAGCATCAAACCTCAGCGGGGATGTCCGCTGCTGGAATCGGACCATTCTTCAACACTCGGTTCCGTGATTGGGTTAGCCTGAGCTCTGCCAAGTCCGCTGCATCAGGGTCTCGGAAAGCTCTGTGTGTTTCCAGAGGCTGAGAACGCACCCCGCCCGCCAGGTGCAGTCATCAGAAAAACTTTAAAAACCACACACCTGCCCTGCGGCCCTGCGACAGGCCGAGACCTCCACTTAACGGCTCGGAATTTAGATGAGGCAGTAAATCACCATTACTCTTACTGCGCATAGGCACAGATGTGCACGCTCATGCACACACGCGCACACACTCACGCACACACATACAAACACATACATACAAATACACATACATACACTCAAGCACACATGCGCACACACTCACGCACACACACATACAAACACACACATACAAATACACACACATACACTCAAGCACACACGCGCACACGTGCACACACATACACTTGCGCGCCCGCACACACATACACACACGCGCACACACACATGCACATACTCACGCAAACTCACGCACACATGCACACACTCACGCACACTCCCGCATGTACACACACATGCACACACACACACAACCATTCATCTCTATGGTTTTAAGTAGGTCTGGTTGACACACACACACACACACACAGCCAGCCACCTCTATGGTTTGAGTGAGAGTGGTTGACACACACACACATACACACACACCCACACACACGCACAGGCAGGCAGTCACCTCTGCAGTTTGCATGGGAATGTTACACACACTCGTGTTTCCTGAGGTGTTTCTCTGCCATGGGCCACTGACTCCCCTGCACCTCTGCTCTCTCTGGGGACTGCACCCCTTGTGAACCCTGTTTGTGTTCGTGCAGTAGAGGGCTCTGAACCCCACACACTGAGCTCCAGAGACCGCAGTCTGAGCACATAAAGAGGCCAATAAACCCAGCAGGGTTAAGCACTAGCCAGTGATTTGGGCTGTGATTGGGGTGACTGGGTCTCACATCATTTCTGAGAAAGCTTGCAGCATGGATTGTTTGATCCATTATTAGAGTACTTAAATGCTCAGTGGACAGCCTTTAAAAGAGCAAATATACAGTGTGCTCCAGAATGTGGCCATAAAGAGATGCACATGGTCCGTAACAATACTCAGGTAGGCTGCGGCACTTAAGTGCTCCATTTGTAGGCTCAATTGGCCTGATGTGTGCCAAGAAAACATTCCCCACACCACTACATCGCAACTACCGGCCTGGACCGTTGACACAAGGCAGGATGTTGTTTATGCCAAATTCTGACTCTGCCATCTGCATGTCACAGCAGAAATTATGATTCATCAGACCAAGCCACATTTTTCCAATCTTCAACTGTCCAGTTTTGGTGAGCATGTGCCCACTGTAGCCTCAGCTTTTTGGTACTTTGCTGACAGGATTACTTCGCTGAAGTGGTGTTCTGTTGCCGTAGGCCATCCACATCAAGGTTCAGTGCGTTGCGCGTTCAGAGATGCTCTTCTGCATACCACTGTTGTAATGTGTGGTTATTTGAGTTACGTCCTGTCAGCCTGAACCAGTCAGGCCATTCTGCTCTGACCTCTCTCATTAAGAAGGCGTTTTCGCCCACGGGACTGCTGCTCACTGATGTTATTCTTTTTTTTTTGCAACATTCCCTGTAGACTCTTGAATGACAATCCCAAGAGATCAGCAGTTTCTGAGATATTCAAACCACAACAATCATTCTACAGTTGAAGTCACTTAGATCACATTTCTTCCCCATTCTTGTCGGTTGTTTGGTTTGAACAACAACTGAACCTCTTGACCACGTATGTATGACTACAGACCTCTTGCAGAACCAATTGTTTCCTCGCAAATGTTTCTTTTGATAGTGCCGAAAGAGAGTCAGGTTCCAGAAAGAAAGTGTGTTAAGAGTCTTGCTGGGTATGATACAAGTATAATACAAAACCAAAAGGAGTCAGGCGAATGAAGTGGAAATTTTCAGTTACATTTTGGCAATGAAGTGGAAATCTTAATCATAACTAATGATTTTGAGTGTTTTTTGTATATTTGTGCATGTTGTATGCTGTGTATTTGTGTATTCTCTGTACAATTTATGTTTCGTCAAGCGGAGTGAGTTTCCTCGGTTTACAGTGTAATTGAATGAGAGTGATAGGGCTGCCAGATGTATCATTTGTGAAAACTGGAAGGTTCATCACAAATGAGGTGAAGATGTGTTGGGACCAATGGCTGGGGGAGGGGGGGGCACGGGGGTGGGGTTGGCTGTGGTCACCGATGCCAGACAGCAATTGCTCATTCTATCAATTACTCAGAATGGATATTATATTGGCTGGTCAGGACCGCAAATAATTTGAAAACTGGACATTCCCGTTGAAAAAGCGGGCATCTGCCAACCTGAGGGAGAGAGAGAGGGAGAGAGAGAAGCAGCTGAAGCTCGGGAAGTAGATGATAGAGAGGGACTCGTGTTGTGGCTTTGGCAGGAGGAAATGCCCGTCTGTCTAACTGAAACCTCATTTATTTAGATTCATTTAAATTTTAAAGAAAACTTTTTTTTTTTACAGTGCACACGACCACACATACTGTGAAGCTCGGGAGATGGATTTGGAAAATGATAATATTTATGGTTTCGAGCTCCGTTGTTTTCCAAAATGTGAAGTCACTATCCAATTCATAAACAAACACTGGTTCCCAACCCATATCAGTAACAGGATAAACACACATGGAAACAAATATTGGTATATTTGGGTGTGTGTGTGTGTGTGTGTGATGGTACAAATGTTTATACTTTTTTATTTTTTCAAATTTCTTGAAGCCTGAAATTCATGTTCCCATAAAAGAATAAAGAGCAAATACGGTAAATAATCAATTCAAGTACCTCATAGGCTCCATTAAAACACAGCATGAGCCAAATGAAGCAGGTCCAATACAATCGTGATTAATATTAATAATTGTCAGTGATATGAAGAATACATTGTGGAAGGATTGGAACGTGCCTTTTCAAGTGATCAACATAATTAAGATTCTAATAATCTATGCGCATTTAATACACTGTCAAAGTGCAAAATTCACACTGAATGGTTGCATTAACTATCAGTTTGTCTAATTAGAGACGCTACAATTGACACTTCACAATTCAAGCATTTAGCATTTGCTTTTATCCAAAGCTAGTAACAAAAGCTGCACTTAACACGGCATGAAAGTGACCACTACAGCTAAAGATAAGCACGGCTACAGTCAAATCGGAGCCGTCATTTAGATTCACGCCAGAAGGATAAAATGTTTCGTTTTTTTAACCCGTAGTCTGAAAAGCAGTGCAGAGTGTTTCTGCCTTCCTGGCTCAGTGTGGAAGGCCGTTGCACCACAAAGCAATAAGGGCAGAGAAGAGCCAGTACTGTGAAGAGAGACTGAGGGGTCTCTGAAGAGCCGGGACAGTCACTTAGCCAGAGAAGGCCAAGAGGGACGTAGATGGTTTGTGTGGTGTAGCGTCTGTTATTAGGCTGGGGCAGTACCTCTCCCCACTTGGTATGCCATGCCAGTGAAGTCTAGTAAGATGTGTGAATGGCTGGCTAGACGTGAAGCAGTCCAACAGAGGAAAGAAACCCATATGCCCATCTCTACAAGGGATCAGTGTATGGTTAAGGAAACAGAAGGGGGGAAGAGGATGGAGATACCCTCAGTTGTTTTGCTTTGTTTTATTTTTCAATTATCGCCTAATAGTAACAATAATACCAATAATAATACTAATACTAATAATAATAATAATAATAATAATAATAAAAATAATAATAATAATGATAAGCTTTGCCCTGTGATGGACTGGTGACCTGTTCAGGATGTATTCCTGCCTTTCGCCCAATGTATGCTGGGATAGGCTCCAGCCCCCCTGCGACCCTGTTCAGGATAAGTGGGTTAGGATAATGAATTAATTAATAATAATAAGCTTAACATTTTTATTCTGATTCTGAAATTATAGCTTACATCTACGCAGAGAAATGTTCAGTGTTAACAAAGTCCTGACATTGTATATTTGCTTTGCAAATTGGTCACATATAAACTGTATTGGAGTCAAATGAACACTGAGCAGTACATACATGCTAAAGTTACTAACATTCATGCACTCCAGTGACAATCATACAAAAATGAATGGGCTCCCACTGCCCCTCCTGTGCTCAGAACAGTGGTATTATTAACACTGTTATCTCCAATAAGGAGGGAGATCTGACCCACAGAAGGAAAGTATGAAATCCCCCACCCCGGATACTGTGACAACACCCACGGATGACAACAATGGCCAGTCTGCACGGCCTCTCTAGGTGATATCATTACCAATGCCCCTTATAACGGATGTGTTCTCCATTGTCTTATTTTTCCAGCTGTACGCCTGCTTCTCCTACTTGTATACCGAATGCGTGTCGGCCCGAGGACTTGGGCCTCATCCTTTTTCAGTATAAATCTAAAGAAAACAAACAGGAGGAAATAACTTTTTTTTTAAAAAACCTTATCACCCTGCTATGGCTTGCAAGCGCAACTTGGGGAATGTTTTGGCATGTTTGCATAAGTCGCTTTTTTCTTTGGATTTGTTCGAGAGGTGTGTTTCTTTTTTCAAAGCTGCCAACTATGAGCTCAACTCTCACCCTGTTCCTGTCATTTTTGACATTGCCAGCTGGTTGAAAGTTCAAATCTAAAATGAGAATGGCACTTCTGTTGCACTCAAGAACAAGGCACTTTTTCTTACCATGGGTTTATTTCGTAAGCCTTTGTCTTTGTATTTGTCGCCCTTCTTCATTGGCTCTTGTCCTCTATCAATTCAGCAAAGCACGGCTTATTAAGCCTCTGGTGCCAAAAAGCCAATTTCCCCATTGAAGTCCATTCAAAACTATGACTAGGCAAATTTATGCAAATTTTGACAGTACTTTTGATTCCAAAAAAAATCTTCACACTGACTAAATAGTCTCCATGGATCGATTTATTTCTTTTCTCAACCACACAGAAGAAGAGATAGGATTCTTTTCATTTCTTCCAGTTTAGGTACACATGGCGCATCCTCTGGTGCCAAAAAGCCCCAGTTAAACATGGCAGCCTCCATGAATTGGCTTCTCGTGCCATCTCCCATAGGAATCCATCGGACCGGAAAGTTCTCCAGTTCTCACATATCTCCATTTTTAAATTACAGGAATACACTTGGAGCCAGTAGAGTCGTTCAAGGACACATGGATTGCAACCCACCCTCCCCAGGTGACGGCATGCAATTACACCCCACCACAAAATCTTCACCGGCCTGGCCAGAATTCGATGCCAGACCATGGGGCGTATTCACACGCTGGAACCCTGAGCAGGCCTTAGCAGGATTTCTATCAGGATGCCCCCCCCCCCCCCCCCAGAGCCCTGTGAACAAGCCTATTCAGCACATCCATTAATACAAATGTAATGTAAGGTGGTGCTCGGCGGAGGGGAAGCGGTTCGTGTCAGAACACAGGTGTCGTTTTGTGCGCGTAAACGCCAGCGCGCCGCTCTGTAAGAGGTGTCAGTTCTGGGAGAGGGCGTCGTGTCGAGCCCTGCGGCAGGTGTGCTTTTCAGCGTTTCCTAAAGCGCCAGGACTGAGTGGTACGAACGTGGATGAACCTATCAAAAATAACACCCGTATAACTGTCACCGTCACTGTGGCAGCCTCCATCTGCCAATTTCAGAGCACCCTTTGTGTCCATGCGGCATTCTGAAAAAGATTCAAATGACCAGAAGCAGGAGTTATTACATACGGCGCTCCATGAGTATTACCGCCTTCAAATAATCTGAAGAAAATAGCAGGATAAAATTCACTTTATTTTCCGTATACTGTTGCTCCAAGAATGAAAATTATTTTGCATGAAATATTCTGAAAAAGACACAATTGAGTCACAGTTATTGACTCCCCTGTATTTAGTACTTTATGAACCCTCCCTTTACCAAGATAACAGCATTAAAACGTAGCTTATAATGCTTGATGAGGTGCAAGAACACATATACATGTAGCAAGGGATATGAGATCATTCCTCCCTGCATCTCAGCAGATCCTTGGTCTTTGCTGGTGGACTCTCCTCTACAGCTCATCCCACAGGTTTCTAATGAGGTTTAGATCACGGGACTGGAATGGCCTTTCCAAATGCTTCATTCTGCTTTTGGGCCAACAATGACCCAGTTCTAGCCACCTGATCGAGGCAGCCACATTTTGGTGTAGAACCTCCTGGTACTTCATGCTTGATGCCATGTGTCCTCACAAAGTTTCCACTGCTCTTGGAACCAGAACAGTCCCACAACATCTCATGTTCACCGTTATACTTCACAGTGATGAAGTTATTTTCTGCAAGAAGATCCCACTTTTGAAACCAAACCCACTTCTGGTTTGGTCTGGCAATTTTTGATCTCATCTGACCTGGTCCCAAAGTTCCAACAATATTTAGCAAACTCAATAGTTTCTTTCTTCAGGAAAGCCTTCTAAATATCTTGTTGCTTTGGAGCTGTCATTTCATTGTAGTTTTGGAGACTTGGTGGCCCCACAATGTAACCAACTTCTGCAATTGTGCAACAATTTTGATTGGCATGCCAGTTCATATTTATTTATAAACAATGAACATGTATTGCTTAATGTCATGTCTGGAATTACTAAACTTCTGGATTACCTGAAAGAGCAATATTAATGGGGTTATGGGGGTAATGCAGGTGGTAACAACTGCTGGAATCAGAGTTGATCATGCATACTACAAGCTAGTTAATAACTTGGAGGCTTTTACTCACATCTGGGCTGTTGTGTATGGGGGGGAGGGTAGCACAGGAAGAGGAAACCTTTGTGTTTTGTATGTTTTACACAGTACTGGTGGCAGTACTTTAGTAAAATGAATTTTTAAATCCAATTAAATTTAGATACAGACCACAGTGAAACGGGAAGTCACAATATATACATACACCTACATACAGTACGGTAGTACTTTGGGCAGTTAGCCCAAAAGTGAATCTGCCACAATGTAGCCTGCCTTGTTGTCTAATGTGTCTAATACAGCAGCCTAATCAAGTCATTTAATGCATTGTTAAACACATTAAAGAAGGGTTGTTTCACAATACCTTTCGTTAATGTACCGAGTAAAGGGTTTACAAGGTTACTGGGAAATTAGGCAGTGACAGTTAGAGTGATTAGATGCTATAAAATGTTCTTTCCTTTCTGTTCTCTCCCTGTTCAAACTCTGTTTTCCCTGTTATTTCGTTGCAGATTGACAAACCTTACTCACTCACTCTTGTCTTTGTAGGTTTCATATTTTTAAGTACGCATAATTGGCCCAGAGTGAGTTTTTAAATCAGTGTTTCCATAATTACCAGCCTTTTTTCATTTTTGAAATGAATAGAGGTATTTAGCAAAATAGGAAACAGCTGGTCTGTTGTTTTCCCTCATCCGTTATGACTATCATCCGTTTTTTAAATCTGAGAATCGTGCTAAAACAGGCCTGAATGTGAGTGTTGAGTAGTGATCACAGTGCTGTACTCTTAGCAGTGGACCTTAAGTGTGACTGACAGTAACTGAGATGTACAAGGGCTTAACAGAGTGTGTTAGAGGTCTAACAGTAAGTGACTCAGCAGTAGCTTCGGCTAACGGCTAACAGCTAGAGATAAAATAGCCATTGGGGTGTGCAGCTTATGTAATGTGAGGTTTATGGGGTGATAGGACACCTCAAACATTAAACAGACAGGTTTATGTAATCAGGTTTTAAAAATTATTATTGTTGATTCAATGTTAGCAGTGGTGTACCTATGGATGTAGTAACCTTATCTATAAACGGATGATTACTCTCAACCTGTTTCCAATTAGTTTTTTTATTATCAATCAAGCAATTAAAAAACTGAATTACAAATATCAATAAATATAGTGATTTTGTGTACTAGGCAATCAGTTGTTTTTGTGTCATAAAATTGTGTAACCTTTAAATATTCAGTGGGCTCCAGAATTATTGGCAGTGTACCCTTGATAAATATGCACAGAAATGCTGTAAACTGAAAAAATAATACAGTTATTGACATACACTCAGTGAGAATTAAAGAAAAATAAAAAATTAGGTGTTTATTTGAGTAACTTTTTAGACTTATTGGTCTTCTGCTGCTGTAGCCTATCCACTTAAAGGTTTTACATATTGCGTCTTCAGAGATGCTCTTCTGCATACCACTGTTGTAATGCGTGGTTATTTGCATTAGTGACACTTTCCTGTCAGCTTTGACCAGTCTTGCCCTTCTCCTCTGACCTCTCTCATTAACAACATGTGTTTGCCCACAGAACTGCTGCTCAGTGGATGTTTTTTTTTCACATTCTTCTCTGCAAACAGAGACTGTTGTGCATGAAAATCGCAGGAGATCAGCAGTTTTGGAGATACTCAAACCACCCCTCTCTGCCACAAACAATTATTCCATGGTCAAAGTCACTTAGATCACATTCCTTCAAACAGCTGAAACTCTTGACCACGTCTGCATACTTTTAATTAGTGCAATTAGTTGCTGCCACATGATTGGCTGATTAAATATTTGCATTAACAAGCTGGTGTACAGGTCTAACTAACTGATTGCTCAATAAGTGTAAGTTTCATGTGTAAAGCAGTGTGCTTTATTAATGATTCAATAGAATCAAGTCTTAAAAATAACATTTAAGGCAAACATGTTGATGGTGTGTTTCGGCCAAAACGTTCAATTTTGGTCTCATCTCATCATAGTACTTCTCTTCATAATTCCAACGAGGTTTGACAAACTCAAGACGCTTGGTTTTGATTATTGTGCTCAGTACGGGCTGTCTTCATGCCACCAGCTCAAAGAGTTCGTACAGAGGTGCCATTTTATGATTTTTGTTTTAGACTTGGTGACCACAAGACACATCTAATCTATGCCATTTTTAGGTGACTTATGGCCTCCCTCACCATCTTCCTTTCTGTCCGTGGGGATAATATGCACTTGCTGCCTCTTCCTGGCAAGACTGCACCCATTTCATATGTTTTATGACCTTTGATTATTGCCCTTACAATGCTAGGCGGTATGTTTAACCGTTTTAGTATTTTTTATTTTTTTTGATATTATTTTTTATTTTTTATCCGATTTTTTCCCTTTTTTCGCCTTCTTCAAGCCGTCTCGCCTCCCAAGCTGTAACCGTGATTCCAAGGCGCCCAAGGCGCCCAAGGCGCTTGTTTCGTGCGGCGATCTACTAACCCTGCCAAATCCCTCCCTCTGGAGCAGCGAGACAATTATTGCTGCTCCACGTGAGCCGGCCAAACTTGGCTTTCGGCAGGACCGAGAATCGAACCCCGGTCCCTGGTGTGCAACTGCAGCGAACTCTGCTGCGTCTTAGCCTGTTGCGCCACCGCAGCTCCCCTGTTTTAGTAATGTGATGGTCTATCACCATCTGTGGTATCGGAATTCACAGTTCTTTGATTTTACCATGCTGATGGTTGACAAAGGGATTTTGCAAGCTTGCTACCTAATTTGTATACATACTAAAACAGGACATGATGTAATGACACAATGTAGTTCCTTTACACTGAGATGAACTGAATTATTTGCAATTTCACTTTGTTTGATTTTAGTTCCAATAATTGTTGGGGGTGCCAATAATTTTGGCATCAGTGGTTTTCAGCAAAAATGAGATTACTACATTAAAAAAATTTAAACATGAGAGTACATGTGTTGAAATAAAAGTATGTAGTTTTCCCATATGCTTGAACATAAAATATGTCATATCATTATCTACGTTGTTTATTACATGCAGCCTTTTTTCTCAATTTTTATTAAGGGTGCCAATAATTCTGTATGTAGTGGCGACTACTGCCCTGGAAACAAAAAAGCATTAACTTAAAACTGAGAAGTAGGTCTACGCTACTCTACCTGTTGTCTCTTATGTTGCTGGATTAACAATTAAACAATACATTTGCGGAATAGTCAAGAGCAATATGGAGCCTCTAATGATCATGACAAAGAGATAACTAAAACGTGATTGTTTAACAAAGATGCCAATAATCTCAATAATTAATTTGAAAGAATCCATGAGCTTTCTCTGAATTCTATCACCCGCTGTAGCGTTTTCTTCTTATCATGTTACAGAATGTAATTAATTTTAACACTTGAATGACATTCATGTTTTTACGTAATCATAAATGTGGATAGGAACACGCTGCACAAGTTTATGATGCAAAGAACAGCAATGCAATCTAAAAATAAACTAGTAATCATTTTGATCTTAGTTAACAGAAACAGGGTGAGAATAGTCATACTTTGAAAGACCTCATTCTAGAGCTCACATTACACCAACTGTTTGTGTATGCTTTTGATTTTCCCAGACAGTTTTTCGTGCAAAGATATTTAGAGGATTTTCTGATGGCCGGTTGACGTTCATGGTGGCATATAATGGACATGCTGGGGCCATGTCTACTGTTTTGGTTTTTGAGTGTTATTATACTTCTTTGTTCATATGTGGATGTGTTTTATTTTTTTGCTTATCATTCCATCTGTTTCAGTCACGATTGTGCTTTGGGTGCATTGTGTTTTATGCAGAAAGGGGTCATGACCTTCAGGTGGGCGGAAGTAAATATCACAGCAACTGGGAGTATACGGGCCAAAGTGACCACAGGAACGCAATTATGTCCATTTTAATGGCTGTAACAACCACATGCAGAGGATTAATGGAACCATACAGAGGTCTATGACAGTCACAGCATTAATACGCAAACACTCTCCCCTAATGTGATAATTATAAATAATAAACCATTGCAGAATGAGCCCCGGCTAAAACACTCTGTGAGCGACCTTGAGAGGCAGCCCATCGAAAAGATTCATTAACAAGAGTAAGTGCCTAAACACATTTGAAAGATACAGTATAACCAGTTTTCCAGCTGTTGAAACGGTCAAAGAATGACACAAAATGAAAGATTTGTGTCATTCTTTGACAGAATTTATGCCTAAATGTTTTAGGTCAGGAGTGAGGATTAGGCAACTGGGCTTGTATGGCCTGAGGTAGATAGTTTGTTTTCCAGGTGGGGCACTACCATTGTACCCTTGAGCGAAGACCTCAATTGTGTCTGGAAGATTAACCATGTATGGCATGTAAGCAATATAAGATGTGGAAGTCACTGTGGAATCAACTAGATTATGCAACAGTTAGTTCCAACCTCGTATGTGATTGACTGAGGGACATTCAAATGAGTGACATTATCACATGATGAGTCACTCCTAACTTAGCAAAACCAAATCCCTTTGTTGACGTTCAGTTGATACATTTTATCAGATAACATAAAATCGTGACTTAGCAACACTTCAGAAGCTCTCCTTTCTGTTGTTCATAATAAAAACACGTTTGAACCTCAGTTACTCTATTGTTCTTTAAGTTTTTTTTCATAATTTATCAGAGTGTTGGTAAGTTGTGTAATTAGAATAATACACTCAAAGTCATGACTTACTGTGAGATATTGTTGTGGTGCCTGCGATCTAGCACAGCAGTGACAATATCTCACGGTTAGTCACTCCTTCGCATGTATTATTGCATAAATGTAGAATGTAAGCAGATACTGTATATTCTGTATATTTGAGCTCATCAGGTGAAGAAGGAGAGCAAGCTAAATCACATCAGGAGCTCAGTCTTCCTTGATCTGTATGGTATTAATTGATGTGTGAATGTGTCTGGAACTCAACTGATTCATGATTATTTATTATCCGTATGCTTCAGTTGCTGTGAAAAGCTAGTCATTTGCAAACGTTTGATAATTGATAACACGTTTTGCTTATTACAAGCCCTGAACAAAATGTGAGGCATTCGCTGTTAAAGGCGTTTGAGCAGTTGCAGGTCGTATGAAACTACAATTATTTAGAGAGCAAATCGTTTTCTTTTGATCAAAGTATAGAAAGCATAATTATAAAAATATACTAAATCGGAATTATTACCTGTGTTTTTGTTGTTGTTAATATAGAATGATTGTAACATAATTAATTTATAATATAGTTGACTTCTGATCCATCTACATAGAATAAAAAAACATTTTTTTCCAAATGTCTCCAAATCAAACACATTTTTATTGATTTATTACATGACAGTGTTATATACACCTGTACTTAGATGATTTCTGAATAATCTGAATAGGATACCCAGACATTTAGAATTTTTGGATACAAGACTATTGGTTTTTTTATTTTGTAGTTTTTTTCCAGTGAAATCTTGTTTTTCATCATAAATGTCTTCAAACACATTTTATTTATTTAATGATAGCAGTTAACGACTTGATGTTGATGTTCACTCCAAGATTCATAAATAATTTGAAGGTATTTAGACTGAAAGAAAACGATGAGTTTGCAATGATACTGTTATTTTTCATAAATAAGTATGCACTGTAACCCTGAGAGGAATTTCAGGCAATCTTTTTCAGTTCACATTGGTCTAAATATCAGCAATAATCAGTGTCAATGACATATAATACCATTAGGAATGGTTTATGAAACACCGCATTGGACCGCATTCAATGTGCAAAATGCCCTCTGCCCAAAAATATGCTACATCATCATGCATTTGTTCAGTTCTCCTAGTCCGCCAACACATACACTTAGTGAGCACTTTATTATGTAGACCTGTTCTCCAGCTTGTTAATACAAATATTGAATCAGCCAATCATGTGGCAGCATCTAAATGCATAAAAGCATGCAGACATGGTCAGGGAGTTCAGCTGCTTTTCAGACCAAATGTCAGAATGGGGAAAAATGTGATCTTAGTGACTTTGACTGTGGAATGACATAGACAGGGCCAGACAGGGTGGTTAGAGTATTTCAGAAACTGCTGATCTCCAGAGCCACGTTCATTCCTCACCATGTAACCACAATAGAATAACTGCGGTTTATATTTTTTTAAAGATTAGCTTTATCTTTAATTTCCTTCACCATTGGATATCTGACTTTCATTCAGTTCAATATAGTAGCTAAATATACAAGAACATTAATAGCTAAGCTGTGTGTGGCAGGCACACAATTTGCAAATATGTATGCTACTTGGACTCTCTTGATGGTGCTGGACAAGGTGCAAATGAGTACCCACACATATGTAAGCGAGATCGTCAGTAGTGTTTATACAGTGGTGTAACCAAGCAATGCATACAGTGCAAATAAAAATAGACAACGAAAGTTACTGTATTGTAATAAAATTTGCAGTTCAGCACAACCGAGGACCCGCGGACATCATATTGGAATCATGTTTACACTTTGTGTATTATCAAGTGAGCATTCTAATGATGCTTTGTATTCACATTACATTAGGCTGACACAATTATCCAAAGCAACTTACAGTTGATTAGACTGGGTCCTAGTCATGTACCTTTACCACTACGCTGGCCAAATAAAGTCCTCAGTGAGTGTAAATATACACGCACAAAAGCAACACTTGTCACAGCTTTCCGGAAAGTTCACATTGGTCTCCAGTACAGGAACAGCATTCGGTTTCCAGCCTGTTCAAGCCAGACCGAGTAGCCATCAGCCGTCTGCATGAAGGTGAGAGATAAAGACATCAAAACTCGGAGGTGCCAGGTGCCGAGACCACGCCACTCAAGATATCAGATTGACAGTTTCATTATGGCCATGGAGAGAGAAGCAATAAGCGGTCAGGCATCCTCTTCAGGAATGACAACCATACTCCATCACTGTCTCGTTGGCAATCAGAGTGTGTGTGGGTGTGTGTCTGTGTGTATGAGGGGGAGGGGTGGTATGGTGGAAAGCTTTTGGGTTTCTGCCCTTAAAGTATAACATATTGTATGATGTCAATCTTCAATAAAGTCATTCACAGAAGACCTTGTGGGTTCATTGCATGTGCTTCACCTTCAAAATGAAACAGCTTTTCACAGGCTGAAAAGAGGTCTGTGGATTGGAGTTCCCTGAATATCAGTACAACAAATAGGGCAAAGGACCATATTATGAGCATTTGTTGAATCTGACATGGCACAATCCTTTGGGCCCCGCATACAAAAAAAAGTATGTGAAAGTTAAGATATGAATACAAAAAGGTTCTAGCATGAGGTCCAATGTCTGCACGCTGTAAGAAGTTAAGAGTTGGCTCTGAAAAGTCTGTAAACAAATACTAAAAAACATATTAATAAAGCATTATGTCATGATATTGATACATTTGATATGCCTCTGTGGCAAGGGCGTGGTTTGTGGGAAGGCTTCTAAAATGCATGCTTTTCCCGCAGTAGGTGGAACCGCGTCAGAGAGAGCTGCGTTCGAGACCAAACGAGAGCTGAAAAGCTACAAACCCAAGCCTGCTTAAAAGCTACGTCAGTTTCCTTTGTTGTTTTGGCCCAGATCCCGTGAGGGTGACAGGTAAAGACTTTTGTTCATTTTTCCATTTCAGCATTTCTCTCTCACTCCAGCTCCTGTGTATAAATAAAACGGCGGCGCAATCCGGACTTTCCATATCACCCCGTTCCCGGCTCGTCTATCCTCCCCGTGTTGTGTCACGGTGTGTGACAGCCTCTAAAGACTCTCCTATAACAGGCCCGTGGTGGAGGTCATTTGTATTTAACAGGGACTGGCCCTAAGCAGCAGTGATGGATGCAGTGCGGACGTGTAGGCCGGCCCAGCTGAACTGAGCAGAGAGGTGAGCGGGAAAGAACTGGGGGAAGGGGGTCACATGTCATTTGTAAGAGTGTGGCTGTGATGTCGGGTAATTAGTTTCATCTTTGCTGAGTTGTTTGCCAGAAACAAAGGCTGATTAAAGCCAAAAGAGCATTCCTGTAATGCCACCCTTCATCAAACAGTGAGCACTTTGAGAGCCCGCAGCGCGCTCTCCGTGAGCAAAATGATCCCGTAGCACAACAGCTTTGCTTGGCATGTCTTCCAGGAGAGCATTATCCCTTTGATTAATGGTGAGCTTTGAACTGGTCGCTTCCTGTGTGTGTGTGTGCATGCGTACGTGCATGTGGGTCTGCGTGTGTTCATGTGTGTTCATGTCTACGTATGAGAGTAACGATCCACTCTGTTTGCCGGGGGCTGCTCTGGTTGAGAAGAGCCTGAGCGCCAGTTCACCATGGAAATAATATTTCATATTATGGAAATGGTGAATGCTGGTGCATTTAAGTTCTTCCAGATTGACAGATCCCAGTCTGTACACTTGTACACATTCTGAACAAGCCAAAATGGATGGACAGATCACACTGGGGAAAAAAGCAATGTTGCAGAATATAAAGCCATGCAGAATAATGCAAGGGGTGCTGTGGCCAGTGTGGTGCCACCATTAGCGGAGAGCTAACTCTGGCTTTCATATATGACCAGTATTTTTATTATTCATGCCTAATACAGTAGAATCCACTGGATTAAATAATGAACTATAGCATAATTTGGATATTTGTACAGAATTGTAAAATACCAAATAATTTATTTTTCATTCCATTGCAAAGAGATCACATATTTGCATGAATCATTATTGCATCATTTTTGCATCAAATTATGTCTGATTACGTTGAATAATTATCCAGAAATATAGGTTAAAAGTTGGTTGATGCAGCATAAATAAACAATTGCCCCAATAGAAACACCAAACCACCTAAATGTATGAGGGTGGGCAGTGTCTTGAAAATGACGTAGATACCAAAATGATACATTGTCATTTGCATTGTCTACGGTCTCATTAATTTATTCCTTTAACAGCCAGAGATTCTGGCGAGCTGCTTATTAGTAGAATCAGGTGAACAAAATTAAGGTTGCAATGAAAACCTACAGGATGTGAGATCTCCAGGAACAAGGTTGGTGACCACTGTTTTATGCAATTCAGCAGATTCTACTGCAGCTAATTTTGAATGTCTATGGTTGCAAAGCACTCAAAACTTCAATGTATCAGTATTTTTGATTACTGTCATCTCATTTACACAGTAAAAACGTATTTATCAATTCAGTTAACAAAGATATAGCAGCTGGCAGTTACAGCATACTGTATGCAACAGCTAAATGGAGGCTATTACAATACTCATCTGAGCTTCTCCATCTCATCGTGTCCAGATAATCATATAAAATTAGCTGACAAATGGGTCATACAATAAAGCGG
The DNA here is from genome assembly GCF_963514075.1 of Conger conger. Classification (NCBI taxonomy): domain Eukaryota; kingdom Metazoa; phylum Chordata; class Actinopteri; order Anguilliformes; family Congridae; genus Conger; species Conger conger. The sequence continues at coordinate 33,720,062 of NC_083762.1, read as the reverse complement.
ATTCTACTGTGTCAGCTTCAAGAATGTCGCTTTCAATGGGAATGGAAGGAAAGCTTTTACTGTGCATGTTCGACCAAGCGAGATGGACCGGAAACATACACAAAAGTACAAAGCTGAATTTTCAAATGGAAAGGTGTTTACAATGCATAAAAATACATAAAAAATACTAACCTCATTTTTTGTTAGCAGTTTGCTGTTATCAATCTGTGTGGTAAACATGTGATTGCAGCTACTGCCATTCTCTTCCCTTGGAGCCTGGAGCCTTTGTCGTTTGAGCGCAGTTTAACAATTTTGGAATCCATGTTAGCCTTCAAACCATCAATGCGCAACATTAACCTGCCACTGCCATTAGAAAAGAGGCAGCTACTGACTACAGAACAAGACCAATTTTCATCATTACTTTTCACATTTTTTCACTTGTACAGTAAAATCATACAGAAAAAGAGCAGTGTTATGCCCTGAAGATGCAAGCTAGTCTGTCTCAGAGACTGGTTCTGCATAATGAATAGAACTAGAGTTGAATGATCATATCTGGCAGGGTGTATATTTATTTTATGAGAGCGGGTAGGAATCATGTGGTGTGTTCAAAGTGAACACCACTTGATGTTCATGAATGCACAAATGACTTGTTTTCAGTGAACATGCACCACTGAGTTTAAGATATCTTATTTTGTGCCCAATTGTTTTCATGAAAAAAGGTTGTTTTCATGAATTTGTTTATAGCTTACACAGAAGCTAGAGTAAATTCTGATAGAAATGATTAGCATTTGTAGTGGAAAATATCATCCTTGATTATTTTGTGTTCTTCATAAAGAAACATTACATCTGAATAGTTGAAATGCATCCAATTTGGCTTTGCCAAGAGTGTTATTAACATAATTTTGAGCAAAAAACTTTTTTGAATACAAGAATTTGATTGCTTTATGTTTTACTTACTGGAAAACTTAAAAACAAAAACATGCGTTCAGATCATTATTTAATGTGAAAAACAAAAATCTTAATATTAATTGAGCAATGTTTATAACTCTGATTAATTGCAATAATTTTTTTATGCTTGACAGGCTATACATTTGCCAAGCCGATACTAATAGGAAGGGGTACTGGCAGAGATTATAATTTTGCACATGATATATTTATAATACTGAATATTTTTTATGAAAGCTGTTCCTCGCTGAAGGGTATAAGCATGAAATACTTTATTACAAGCCATCTCTAAAACAATTACCCCACCTGGCAACCCCTTTTATTAAGCTACATTACTATTCCATTATCATATTTGTTCTTTTCACACCGTCTCCTGCCTGTGCTCTAGTTTATCTGACCCAAGTGGCTGACCTCTGCTTTCCTCAACAGCCTTCCAGAAGTGGGAAGGGACTTCCTGTTTGGCCTTATCAGTTTGAACCACAACCCACACGCTAGCTTCTGTGCCATGCTCCGCGTACGATACTCCTCCATTCACTATCCAGACAGTAGTAACAGTTGTGCGTAAATAAGAACCTTGCTGAACTCACAAAGGCCTCCCTTTATATCAGCTTCTGAAGGATGTAAAGGTCTTCAGGTGGAATAATCATCTACTGGAATACACGCTAACTCTGATGTTGTATGACTGATTGTGCATCAGTGCAGTTCCTGACATTTGACCCATCAGTTGACATAGCTGCACGCAGTACCCACGGTTTCTCAAAAACAAACATGGTCTGGACATCCTGCAGTTGTTTCCATCTTAGATATTTAGTCTGCATAATGAGCATGCCAAGACTATGAAGATCTGTCAGATTTTGCTTTTCATATGCTTCTCTTTCCTAAACAAAAACAAAACTTTTTTTTAAGCTCTGAAACTACCTTGTTGCTTTTTTGGCATTTTGGGGCCAATTGTATGTGAAGAGCTGATGTATATGTCATTTTGCAATGGTGTACTACTGTATATGTACATTAGCGCTATCAAACTCTTGACAAATACAATTGCTGCAGTAATATATGTATTGCTGATTGCTTTGTCAAAAAAATACATACTTTTAGTTTTTAGTTAACTAGTTGCCATTTGTACAAAATGTAGAACTGATATTCCTGGGCCCAAACAAAGCTAGGCCACTGTTGCTAGGCAACTAATGGACTTCTCAGCCAAGCAGCTGTATGGATTAGGTTTATTAGTATGTGCTTTATTGAACATATTAAGATGTTTATTGACACTAGAAAGGTCAGAGCCAATGCCCTCAGGCGTTTGGACTTTAAAATTTACCGAACGATTTGGCCCTCGATCGGATTGAGATCTGAGGAATTTGGAGGCCAGCGCAAGAACTTGAACGCTTTGGCATGTTCCTCGAACCATTCCTGAACAATCTGGGCCCATTATCCTGCTGAAAGAGGCCACTGCCATCAGGGAACACCCTTCCCATGAAGGGGTGTACCTTGGTCCGCAATGATGTTTAGGTAGGTGGCATGTCTCGTAGTGGTTAAGGTACATGACTGAGACCTGCAAGGTTGGTGGTTCGATCCCCGGTGTAGCCACAATAAGATCTGCACATCCGTTGGGCCCTTGGGCAAGGCTGTTAACCCTGCATTGCTCCAGGGGAGGATTGTCTCCTGCTGAATCTAATCAACTGTACGTTGCTCTGGATAAGAGCATCTGCCAAATGGCATTAATGTAATTTAATATGTCAAATTGTGTCCAACACATCAACTACAAAAACCAACAGTTTGTCTACCGTCTAATATATCGCAGACCTTAACACACGCCATTGTGATGAGATAATCGATGTTATTTGCTTCATAATGTTTCGGCTCATGAGTGAATATTTTTTTTAATTGTCAGTCTACAGAGATTGATTGAAAGCAGATACCAAGATTTCCCGTCTAGTAATCATATTCCCCCTCAGAATACTGAATCAGCAGAAATAGCATATCTCACCGAGCTGCTTTAATGGGCTCTACTTTTGCCTATCGCTCATCATCTCCATCAGTGAACCTAGACAGCACATGCCCGTGTGTTCTAACAGATATGCGAAGAAATAAAAAGGCAAGTGAGGGAACGAGTAGGCATCTAGCTCAACATCACATCTAAAATGCAGGAAAAAGCTTAATACGTCAAATTAATTATGAATTTAAACTTTTTCTAAAATCTTTGTCTTTAATAATAAAGTAGAGGGGGGCTTGCGGTGGTGATAGCTGAACCTCAGTGTTACGAGTGCACACTATGTAGAAGCAAACTGCACAGCAGAATGGTTTTTACTTGGAGTAAATCATGGCTGAACAGTAGTTTTACGATGTCCTCCTCTGATCTGTCTTTAGACCGGGGGTGCACAGCAAGGGCCGATCCGCTTCAGGATTTTATGCCAACTTCTGCTCTTAATTATTTAATTCACTAAATAATGTCTTGATCAGACATTAGTATATGCGCCAGCTCCAGCTACAGACTGCAAGTGTGCCCTAAAAATTGTACTGTGCTGAAGTACGTGAGTGAACCAGCATCATTTCTAGAGCTGTCAGAAAAATAAATTCAGGTAATTGGTTGGAACAAAAACCAGCAGACTGGCCCTCCAGGACCAGAGTTGTGCACCCCTGCTTTAGACAAACCAGCAGGGAGGAACTCTTCCCACAGCACGTTTCCCCTGTATGTACAGGATGTGTCAGCGGCTCGGGTTCGAAACAGCTGAGGTGGCAGTCCTCATCTCCTTTCTGTCAAAAACACTCTCCCATGAGATGACCCAGACTCCAGAATATTGTGCTTGCTTAAACCTCGGTCACTGTCCCCATTGGTTTTACATACTGATGGATGTAACATTTCATGGACCACAACATGGTTGAAGGGTTTTTTTTCAATTCTTTGTTATGGTATATTGGATAGTTGCTGCACTATATTCATATACCTACAGTATCTCCAATTCACAAATTTACGTAGATAGCCTGAAATTCCTAACATGCCATAACATGGCACCGGTGTATGTACAGTATGGCTGTTTAAGGCGTGCCATTCAGATCAGATCAGATCTTTTACATTTTTTTCTGACAGTGATGGAAGCCAGAGCCAAAATGTTTTTGTGCACTGTCCTCATTAAATGATGAATTATAGTAAGGAAGTGTATGTATTTTGAGTGTACTGTCTGGTTGTTATATTTATGTGCCAGGAAATAAAGAAATCATTACTCTGAGTATGAATGACATGGCTTGCATGTTTGGTTGTTTCTCATTTATATAACTGATTTTTCACTGAGATAATGACTATAGTTATCGATAGGCTCCTCACTCAATTACTCAACATTGATATATACAGTAGTTTTCCAATGTTTTGTCCAGAAAGGGTTTACTGTAAGTCACCAGGGTCTCCTCACCTGGTTGCTAATAAACATCTCCTGGTCAATTCAGAGTGAAAAGAAAAATTTGCAATAAAAAAGTATGTTTCCCTTACCCTCCTTTTTTTTTACAGAACATATCATTGATTGACTCAACCACCCAGAAATTTCCACATTAATGACACAGAAATCTCCATGAGTTGGAGTAAACCTTACAGCGTCCCAGATAAAGCTCCTCAAGGCGGGTGGTGTTGGAACAAGAGTTTCACAGGGAGGTAAATGTTTTCGTTTATGCCTAGGGGACAGAATAATCTTCTGAGCTTCCACGTTATTCTACGGAAATAATTGAATGCTTAAGAAACGTCTGTCAGTAAACAGCCTATTTTGAGTGTAGTCATCACACAAAGGTGACTTTGTAACCAGAGGAGGGCTATTTTGTAAAAATAAACATCAGAACAAATTACTACTGTGTTGCAGGATGATGGATTCTTAGCAGTGTGGTTATTTCCACTATTTGAATACACAAGATAATATTTCACGCTATAGAAGGAAAAAAGCATAAGAATGCTTAATCCTTGGTAGGTTGTCCCAGAGATGGAGAAAGTCATTTTTCTTGTCCTCCAGTCATGTTTAAGCATATGATGACATGTCTTTTTTGACCTTTACCCCAAGCCTTCTCGTTTTGGCATAATTCATCAGGCATAGGCCTGAGCAGAAACCCAGTCTTAACTTTATTTATTGCATTCCACCCCCCCACCCCCCTCCCCACCACCACCAAACCCCAACATCAAGGGAAACACTATCCTCACCTCTGTGGCATGCCATTTCCCAAAGGGGCTTCTGGCAATGACTGCTGGATCCCAAGTGATTAATTGTTCAAACTCTCGACAACCAAGTCTCATCCCCTCCCTCTACCATACAGACCTCGACAGTCACGTGAAGTTTTGAAATTGTGATTCTTTATTACGACTTGCCATCAGCAAGATTTTCGTAACACATAATAGATTATTCTGAAAGGGGTTCCCCCCCCCCCCCCCCCCCCCCCTTAGTCAGGGTATAAATTACATTTCAATGTTTATACAGACTACAGGAAAGTAATTTACCGTTCTAGGGATAAGATGGGCGTATGTGGATCCATTCTTTCTTTCTGTTTCAGATTAGCAAGGAGAAGATGCTCTTTTCTTGCCACGTGCCCATGTCTGTTTCAGCTGATGACATGATGGGAGCTTCAGGAAACTGAAAACAGCGATTCACTGATTTTAAGCAATCACTTTTTCTTTTCTTTTTTTGAAGAGAGCAAAATCATTCTGTTGGTTCAAACAAGTCAGTGATTGAAAGCTATACATACCACCACCTGTTCTGAGGTTGCTTCAAAGAACCAGGGGCCTAATGAATATCTAGAAAGTTCTGCAACATTTTGAATGCTTATGTCTAATTTTGTACAGTCTATCTATTGAACAAGACATTCACCTCACACTGTTTGCTTTGTTATGTAACATTGGCTCTGCTAGGTCGACGCACCAAATTGAAGTTTGTAGTTGGCTGCAATATACAATAAATATCATTGTCGAGTTTCATTTTACGACAATCCGTCACCTACCCGGACAGTTCTCCAATTAGATGTTCAAGTCCTTCAGATTTCTATTTTTAAAATATTCATGCAACATTTTCATACTCTTGAATATCCCTCAAGTCTTTGATTCTGACTGAACAGCCTGGAGGAGGAAAAGAAAGCGGGTTGGCTGAGAAGCAAAGGTCCGCTTTCACAAGTGTGAGAAAGTGTGCACAACATTTTGTGTTATTTCTACTGATTAAAAAAAGAGCTTTTAAAAACGAGCACTCTGTTTTAATTGGGCGGTAGGTAACTGCACTTAAGTCATAAATTATGTTTTCAGTAGGCTGCTGCATTTAGGTCATAGAGCTCCACGGAAGTGCACTGAAGCAACCTGAGAGGCTGAAACATTAGTAAAAACAATACAGCGCTAATTTATGCTCACCCATAAACATGACTGGGTGAAGAAATATATGAGATGTCACTGGTATAAATATCTGAGCAGAAACTGGCATAAAGTTTTTTTAATTTTTTGCTGATTGTTTCTTTTTATTGTTATTTATTTATTTATTTATTTATTTCATTGAACAAAATGTTTTTTTTTCAGTTCATCTGTTAACTGATATAAATGAAAAATTTTCTTCACGTAAATCAAAGCCTGACACTCATATTTTTTCAAGATATGCATTTTGCTTGGTTCTCCTTCATTGTATTTGACTACACAATAATTGTTAAACAATATATGAGTTCAGTTTTTTTATTGCAACCAGCATTATCTTAATACGACTTTGGTCCGGATCTGACATTTTTTGCCAGAAAATGAGAAAAGCAAGCAGGCAAGTATATGCTGCAGACGGGGCGAAAATTTGCAGGCCGAAGGTGGAGGATTTACGATAATCCCTCAGCTTCAACACCAAATTAAAATGGATCAAGATTTACTAGATAGTTTAAACCCTTTTAGAATTTGTTTTGGGGCAGAGACTTGTAATCAATCAAACAAACCTGGTTTGAACAAGGCGTCCATCTTCATACCTCTCCCTGCCAATTCCGCAGAGGGGGATGGAAGGCTGGACTCAGATAAACACATGAGCTTGCAGTCTGCCGCCTTGCGCTTCCTGACCAATCGAACAGTTCTCCTGACCTTTGACGCTTCCCATCATGCCTTACCCACATTTACCCGCATATGCTCTCTGTCAATACAACCCAAATAAAATGAAACATTAATAATTGTGACCCTCGGTCTCTTCCCGAAGCAGTTTCTAGGCCCGCCTACTGTTTTTATTTCGTTTTGTTTCCTTTCGTTTTTCAAGAAAATAAAGACGCAGCTTAAAAGTCTGAAAAGATGTCGCTCGGTTTTATTTTCTTTAGCCGTTATTATTTTAGGCCATTGTGTTAGTTTATTATTTTTGCCCGGAACCCATGAAGGGGGAGGGGGTGAAGACTTTTAATTATTTATTTTTATTGGTGCTGATGCTCCCTCTCTCTCTCAAACAGCGGTGAACTTCCCTGGAGTGCCACATCTCCCTCCCAGGGGAAGCACACGCCGTGCGATACACACATACACACACAAAGATGGAACACTTTTGTACAGCAGGTGCAGGAATGAGAAAAAAATGTTAGCCCCCCCCCCCCCCCCAGAGAGGCTCTGCAAATTCTGCTTTGCAGCAGTATAACAGCTGGAACTGACCACATTTCAGTTCCTGTGGGTGCAACCTGTTGAACTCATCCAGCCAATCTGGGACTTGTTTCATAAAAAATCTGACCTAATATCGGCAAGATCAGCGTCTATTTTTGGACTATTTCACACACAAAAAAAAATGTGAATACATTTCACAAGCATATCTTGCAAAGACTGTGCTTGGAACATGCTTTTGAATTAAATGAAATAAAATGAATGAAATGCTATCATAGAGTTTGCAGAGAATGGTGTGAAAAAAACAAAAAAACATCCAGTGAACAGCACTTTCTGCAGGCAGAAAGGCGTTGTTAATAAGAGAGGTCAGGGGAGACTGGCCAGACTGGTCAAAGCTGACAGGAAGGTGATAGTAATGAAAATAACCACTCATTACAACAGTGGTATGCAGAAGAGCATCTCTGAACACATAAACCTCTAAGTGGATACGTTACACCAGCAGAACACCAATAAGTCAAAAAATTAAAAAAATGATTTAAAATTGCTCATTGATAAATTGATAACTTGCTCACTGAGTATATAAATTGCAAACTGTACAGAATATATTGAATACTGTGCAGTGTACTAGGCAGTTGCTAGTGCACTCAGTCACTCAAGTGCTTCTTTACATTGTTGATATCATTGACATTCCATCAATTTTCTTCCTCTCTATGGGTTTTTTGAGGGTGACAATTTGTTTGATTGCTCAGGTCATTGTGCTAATCCCGTATCTATGGGAACCCCGCGAGGATAGTAATGAAAGTTTAAATCCCTTTTTGTCACATGTTTTTGGGAACAAAATGGAGACCTAAGTCAGGATACAACCCTTGTCACAACCAACAACCTGTCATGAATGCATGTTACAGCATGCTATTCCTAGATTATAACAGTGCTATGACATTGGTCGTAAAATGTAAAATGCCGCTATAACTTGTTATGGCTGAGTTACATCAAGGTTATTACACAATTAGGTCTGCTCTATAAATAAACAGACATATCCAATACTCTCAGGTGCATTTATTTTCAAAGTGAGGGTATTTGCTATTTTGAAGTTTAACTCTATTAGTTAAACTTCAAAATTCTCTATTAGCGAGATTAAATTAGTACATTACATCACCTGAAATGACATAATGCAACTCCTCTGAGATGAAGGAGCCCAAATGGTGATATAGAATTTCAGTTACATTCTTCATTTAGTGACTGCTCTTTGCATCATCACATCAAAGTATTTTCTTGGCTTTTTTTCTTTGTTTGATTTGTCTCCAGTAGGTTTTTATCTTTGTCCGGTTAATCAAACCTGCATAAACAAGGAAATTGACTTAAATAATAATGGCATCACGCGTGCTCACGCGAGAGGCCTGGCTCTGTAGATATAGAGCCAGCAGCAGTTGATTCTCCATCCCCTCAGGAAACAAGGACCTGCGTAAAAACAACAGCACACTCATTCGAAGCATGGGAGTAAGAAGGCCCCAAAGCCTGGCGGAAAATAAAGAGTGGAACTTTGCTCTGCTTTGCCTGATTGACTTTTCCCTCCTTGCGCTGCCTGAAAGGAAATTTCCATCCATACCATGTTGGAGTTAGTAAACCCTGCACCCGCTCACCTCTATCTCCATCTGTCCCAGAGTGCACTGGGAGGGCGTCAGACGCTCCTATAACAGATGCATGCGCATGTTCCCTTTCCAATCACTCAGCTCCTGCCTGGACTCTTCGCCCGGATAAATATGCAGGAGTTTGGCCCTTCACTCTGAAAGCGGAGGATGGGGGAGGGGAACGGAGAGAGAGGAGGCAGGTGAGAAGGGATGGGTGATCTAATATAAGTCTTCATCCTCCTCTCTCTCCCCCCCACTTTCCATCATATGCATATAAATACACACAAACACATACACAAGGTCACTCTATCTCTGGTCCGATCACAATGAATGTATTTGAATGCAGTCATCGCAGAATAAACTCTATTATGTGTGTCTATAGTAAAATCAACGTCTACTTCTGAGTATGAGTAACTTGGTGTGTTTGTGTGTATGTGTTTGCCATAGTGGCAGTAGTAATATTAGTAGTATCAATAATAGTACTAGCAGATGTAGGAGTAGTAGTAGCCATAGCAATAGCAATATCAGTAGCAGAGAAGATGCTCTGTGGCAAGGTAACACGGAAGTTTATTTAAAGAGTAGCTACATGTACCCACAATTTTTAATAACATTGATTGAAATGGGCACAATTGTGTTCATTTGGCTAGGACAATTGGCTACACCTGATGGTATTGAGTACTTTGTGTAAATCCTATAGCTAATCAAGGAAAATGATTAAAACAAGTCGAGATCTCTAATCAGTTCAAGAGCATGTTTTTTGCCTCCTCAGTTTTCAGCTCATGAGTAATATACACTCAGTGAGCACTTTATTAGGTACATACTTTTAGACCTATTAAGTCTTCTTCTGCTGTAGACTATCGAGAATTATGATGCATTGCATGTTCAGAGATGCTCTTCTACATACCACTGTTGTAATGTGTGGTTATTTGCGTTACTCTCACCTTCCTGTCAGCTTTGACCAGTCTGGCCATTCTCCTCTGACGTCTCTCATTAACAAGGCATTTCTGTCTGCAGAACTGCTGCTCACTGGATTTTTTTTGTTTTTGTTTTTTGCACTATTCTTTGCAAACTCTAGGGACTAGTGTGTGTGAAAATCCCATGAGATAAGCAGTTTCTGAGATACTGAAACCACCCTGTCTGGTACCAACAATCATTCCACAGTCAAAGTCACTTAGACAATTCTTCCCTATTCTGACCTGGGCCTGAAAAACAGCTGAACCTCTTGACCACATCTGCATGCTTTTATGAATTTAGTTGCTGCCACGTGACTGGCTGATTAAATATTTGCATTAACAAGCTGATGTACAGGTCTACCTAATAAAGTGGTCACTGAGTGTAAGTCTAGTTGCGCTAGAAGTCATAGTAAGATACAAGTCAGTATTAGCTCAGTTAGTCTTAGCATTAACTGTGACAGGAAGAATAGGACTCTTTGTTTGTAGTTTGTAGTTTTTGTTTGAGGCGTTTAAAAGTCAAACAGAGAAAAAGTTGTTAAAACTTCTCCTTTTGGGAATATTTAGTTTCCTATTTAGTTTGTCATGATCAGTTTGATTGGCCACAGAGCGGTGCCATGACACTTCTCTCCCATTTGAAGTGGAAGGCAGAGTGGAAACAAGTTGTAAATTATATGCAGAGGCATTGTCAGATTGCCAAGAAAAACACCGGTGCGCACCCGGAAAGCACAGGTGTCTCCGTATCTATGAGGAGACGCATGGGATCCAGTGAGAACAGCAAAAAACAGGGGGAAGTCTAAGCCCACTCTTCAGCTGCTGTTACGTGCCTTTTTGGACTCCAGAATACTCCAGAGAAGGAAAGGAAATGTAGGCGCATATCTGCATTGCCAAATTCTCCCAAACAAAACACATTTTTGTTTGTAATAAAGAAATGGAGCAAGGTGGAGTATACACAGAGGATTTTAGAGACTTTACGTTTTTTTACAGTCATAAGACCGGAAATCCCGCAATGGACACAGTACTTGAATTACGACACATAATACATTACTGTCTTATCACATAGGAATAAAATGTCTCCTGAGAAGATTAAAAGACATTAACCAAACAATGTCAGTATGAATTAGTGTTTCAACCTGAGCTATAACATTAGTTGACCGTCAATTATAACTAAGGGAATAAATGTCGGAGAAAGAATACTGATTATAATGGAATTCTACTGCTGTACAAAAACTGAACCAAAAAAATGCCCATTTCTATAAAAGATGTGTCACTTAAAAGCCTGAATTATCCCCTAAAACCATTTGCCAATAACAAACCATTTACTGTTCCTGCGAAGACTCCATTTAGTGAAATTCTGAAAGCCCTTGCGAAGAAATGAGACAATAAAATACATCTCATTTATACTTCATCTGTTAATAGTAAAAGGTTGCGTACAGCATTTAATTGTTGTCATTTGAAGCGTAGTTAAACCTGACGTTACAGGAGTAGGAGTCGATCGTGTAGAGGGAGAGCTTTAATCACGGAGGAGGAATGTTGGTTTGGTGGTTGGGACGTTTTATTAGTGAGTGGAGGACGTGGGAGTGGGGAACATCTGGCTCGTTGTCGACGGGGTAGACCTCAACAGTGGAATCAGCATTCCGGGAATGGCGAAAGGGATGTACTCCCATCGCCGGAGTTAACGTCTCACCCGGGATGGCAGCAGCCGGCCAGGAAATTAAAAAATTCATTCCACAAACAAGATAACGGGCCTTTCTTTTAATGCGCTTCCATTTGCGCAATTAGGTGGAATAGTCCAAACGAAATTGGATTTACTCCCTCCTACCCCACACCCAGCCACACCAATCAAATGTATAATTGAATCAGGCTAATTAGTATTACGGAGAGCACTCAAGACATGATCAAATCAGGATCCTTTCACACGTTTACTCATGTGAACACCTTACATACTGTACTGCATATAGTATGCTTGGTACTGTTTGGGACAATGACATTTTTCCTTGCATTGGCTGTGTACTCAACAATTTTAGACTTTTAATCAAACAATGCATATGATGTTAATGTGCAGACCCATCTGTTATTAAAGAGTATTTTTTATACATTGTGGTTTCACCATGTAGAAATGACAGCAAATGGGTTTGCAGGCGTTTCTGATTAATAAGGTGTATTCAATCGCTTCCTTTGTAGAGCTTTCAGTATCTAGTCTTGATTCTAGGCTTTGGAGCTCATTTTATCTGTTTCCAGTAGGCATTCCAGTTGACAGTTAACTTTAACAGCTGTAACCTTTAACTCAATGTGTGTTTCCTATCGACAGTCCTGCCTGTTTCCTAAGCTCTTTTGGGAATTCCGTTGTGCTCTGTCAAATTACGTCACAGGATTACACTGCTTCAACATATAGTGCATATAGTGGCTTACTCGTTTTGAGACACTGGACCAAGAGACAATATGAGGAGAACAACATCTCAGTCTCATTAAGGAAGGAACAACTGTACAGAATATTATTCTCATCCTTGGTCATTTTTCAAGTGTTAGTGATCACAGTTAGCTGGTGTTCCTTATCAGTTTTCACTGGTAATTAATGTCTCTGCCAGAACACGTGGGCTGCTGTTTTGCTCACACTTTTATCTTCAGCCATGTTCATGTGGATTTTCTTTGAAACAGACATACCGTCGATGCTGTATCTGAGGATGTCCCCTGTTTCTGAGTCATAATTTACTTCCTGGTTTCTTAGTTTCTATGTGCTTTCTGTGTTTCTGTTCCTTTTCCCTATTACGTATCCATGCCCCCTACACCATATATGTATTCCCTCTGTTGTAATCATCTTGCCTGTTCCTTATCTCATCAGTTGTCCTACATATAAGCTCACTTGTTTCTCTGTTCTGTGCCAGAACGTGCTTCTATTCATTACTTTCCAGCGTTTATCTCCTGCCTGTCCCTGACCTGTTCCGATTCCCGTCTCCAGTCCCGTGTCGTCCTGTCCTACCTCTGTTCTCCTGCCTGCCCTGCCTGTCTGTGTCTAGCCCTGCTCCAGATCACCTGCCTGCCCACCCATCTTCATCCAAGCCCTGCTCCAGCCATTTGCCCTCCTGCTCTCCAGCCTGCTCGCCAGTGAAACCACTGAACATGGTTCTGACTCCTGCCTGGTTCTGGACATTGCCCTGCCCTCTCCGTATTGCTCTTGCTGCTTCGTCTTTGACCCCTGCCTGGACTTTTCTGCCTGCATTATTCTGTTTGCTGGAGATTTACCTGTGTCTGTGAACCTCAAATAAAGCCTGCTATTTACTACATCCTGGTGTCTCCGTGTGGTTCTGGCCAGTTCCCTAACAGTCTGGATTCATTCATTCAACATAGAACGTTCTTTGCTATGAGTTTGTCAATTTAACCAGCATGACATTTGCTGCTGTTTAAGTTTATGTATATTTATTTTAAAAGAAGGGACAGTTCACATTAATAAATGTAATATGTAATAATGTAAAATGTGCCATGTTTAGCCATATGGCTCATTTTCAGCTGCTGTCCCTGGGCAGTTTAACGGAAAGACATAAAAGAACATATCTGCATATCATGGTATAATAACACATGCAGGTGTTATGAATAAGCAGTATCAAGTCCCCAGCAAGAACATAGCAAGACATTGAGCATGGCATCTGTGTTTTTATGCACCGAAAGGTGTAGAAGAGTGCTGAGGTAGCTCTTTTCTGAATATCTGTTCTCTTACCAGCTGCTGCCACTCTTTCTGGACACCATGTGCCAAAACAGGCAGTCACATCGATGGAATATTCCGCCTGCTCGCTATACAAAAGCACACTGCACTTTATATGAACCACCGGCACATGTATGTATTCTGAGCTGGTTATACAGCAGTACATCTGTGTACAGTATGTATTAGCTCTGCAGTATCCAGTGGTAAGCTGTAGGGGTGCATACTTCAATGAACACACACCGCTTGTTTAAATATTAAATAACTAGCAGGTTAATGACCCCAGCGTGCCTCTAAATTAAAACAGCGCGGTAATTATAGTGGCTCTTCAGGGTCCCGAAAAGCAAATCTCTGCATAGGGCAGCTGAACCCGTTCAGGTTCAGCGCTTCTACCCTGAGAACAAAAGATGTCAGACTTCTGAGTGTAAGGGAAATGGCCAGGGGCTGCTGGGTCGATCGAGCTGCTAAATTCTCTGGTTCAGTGGATGCGCTTCACGGACTTGTTTTGATTCTGACTGAACCACGACCGACTACATGCAGTGAAATGAATGAATTCAGAGCGAATTCCACTCTGAACGAGAGTATGTATGAGTCCAGTGGGGGCCACTTTCAGGCTTTCAGGGGTATGTATGTAGGGGTATTCAGGTAACACTGCGCCTCCTCCTACCATGCCGGCGGCAGTACCCCTGGGCACACTATCGTTATCTGGGGGAGGGTGGGAGCATGGGTTTCAGTGAGCGGGATTGGCCTTCTGTTGTTGTGTGTTAGCGACTCCTATGTTTAGCCGGGGGTACTGCAGGCTTCCTGTGCTAACGGTGCAAAGACACACAGCAATCTGGCCAGCTTGCAGCACGCGGTTCGGAGGAAGGTAGAGTGCCCACAACTGATGCACGATGTCATAGACAAGAGACGTGCCTACAAATATGGGGTCAAATATCGGGGTTAAAAAATGACGCGAGGGTGAGAAATGGGGAAATTATATCTGACATGCAGAAGAACAGTACAGGTCACATCAGGTGTCTGTTAGCGGCATGGAAATGAGGCCTGCTTATGGCAAACCAGAAAGGGCGAATGGCACTCATGCCCAGGTGAAAGGGTCTGGCTCCACGATGGTGTGGCAACTCTTAAATACAAACACAAATGCTCCTGAACGACTTCATGCAAAACTGATGAAGTTGACTGAACAACAAAAAAAACGTATTTGTTTGCAGTGTCTGTTGGTCTTCTGTGCGCAGTGTTTGTTAGTGTGTGCACATGAGTGCGACGTGTTTTCAATTTGCTCAGCAAATTCCATCCAATCATAGTATCTCCGCTGACGAGGATCTACGGGGTGACTCATCAATCAGGCATCTCGCCTCCCTCAGATGCAGACTTAACTGTAATTAAAGAGTAATGCTCCTCACAAACTGCTCCCTAGCCGCCACCGTGGTTAATGTCCTCTCTCGGCCTGAAACAGACGAAGGAAACCGAAATAGAAACCCCCATAAAACATTGGCGGGATCATATCGGCCGTGTGCGACAAGAGCCGCGTCCTCCTGGTTTCACCCTCTGCTTAGCCAGGGCTGTGAATGCTGGAATGGCGGCTAAAGCCATTCGTTCGTCTGTTTGCTCCTGTCGGCACGGACCGGAGAGCTGAGCCGCCTGCTGTTTTCTTCTGCTCTTCGAGTTTAACAAAATAAAGAATATTTTCATTTAAATTATGGAATAATGGAAATATGCACCGCTGTCGACTGGAGGGGCCACAACTTGTCAAAGGTGGCGGTTCCAGAACTGTGTGGGCTATGCGGGGGACTTAGGAGTTGTGAGTTTCCCGCAACGCACTTGACATGTTTGAAAACACGTGCTGTACCCCCTTCTTCCACAGACAGTTGTGCTAATTAAATTAAATCCTGCACTGGTGAGTCCACATGCAGGAGGTTCGGTGCAAATTTAGAAAAAATTATTTTCACGGACATATTGACATTATAATAAGTGGTTTTTACCCCCATCGACTTATGATGTCATCACAAAAGTACTCCATATGGTTTTCAACCCTCCTACAGACCCAGTGATACAAAACTGTAGACAGTTTTAATTTGAGAAAATAGCTTCCCGACAACCCCTTATGCCAGCAGTCCTCAGCTCTGCTCAGGCTTGCTCTGTTGTTTTCGCCCAAGAAACCAGGTGGGGTGAGTTAAATGTAGGGTGAACCTCATGTGGGTAGGCATATATCACAAACCAATGTAGTCAATCAACTCAATCTGTCATTTAACTGACAAATGCACAAGTAGTTTTTTTCTCTTTGGTTTCCTTTGAAGAACTTCAGCAATCACAAAAAAGAATGAGAAAAAACTGTTTGTATTAACAAAACAACTCTAGCAATGTTTTCTATTACTCGCATGCATCTAATAGCGTAACAATTAAGTCAACTGTTGAGTGCATGCCAAAGCATTGTGATTCCTTCATCGAGTATTCATACTTCTGACAACGTATCCCCATTTTAAATGCACAGCTGGGCTGGCACTAAAATGTGAATTGCAGAAGACCATGAAGGCCCATAACCACAAGAAGAGATTTACCCTGGACTTTGTTAAGAAAGCAACAAATGTATGCAGGTATGCTAACCGCAGGTAGGGGAGTCGAACATTAAAGCGATTCGAATCAGGGTCAATCAGATATTACCATTCCCGCCTTTCCTCGCTCTTTACGCTCAAATCATCAACTAAAAGGGAGACTGAGAACATAACTAAAAGCAGAAGCAGGCCTTTCAGGGAGAAGAGAAGATCAAAGGCATGTGTCGAGGAAAGAAAAGAAAGATGTGAAGTCATAGCGATTCAGAGAGAGCCAAGTACAACAGCGTGTAAAGAGACCCTTGGCCAGAGAATAGTATTCTGTCTCTATCACAGACATCATCAACTACAATTCATGAAAAACAGCACTTCCCCCCCACGCTGCCTGTTAAGCTATTTACGGTGGTGATATGTCTTGTGATTTACGTTTTCGGTGTACACTTTGAACAATCTACCTCTCAACCCTCCACTGCCCTACCCATCCCCCCATCCCGCCGAATTGCCGAAAAGACGCCGACGCTGTCTGGTTATAGGCACCGCAGCATCACACACACTCCTGACAATGCACTTTGAAGGCCTGCGAAGAGTGTCCGTTTTTAAAATGTCAGCAGCTGCCGAGTCTCCGGTGTTGTGTTCCCTCCCTGCTTGCTCCTTGTCTCCTCCTCATCTGCTCTGTGCCTTCCCTGCTGCCTCTCCACTGCCTCCCTGCTGCCTCCCTGCTGCCTCTCCTCTGCCTCCCTACTGCCTCTCCTCTGCCTCTCCTCTGCCTCTCATCTGCCTCTCCTCTGCCTCTCTACTGCCTCTCCTCTGTCTCCCTGCTACCTCTCCACTGCCTCTCTACTGCCTCCCTGCTGTCTCTCCTCTGCCTCCCTACTGCCTCTCTACTGCCTCTCTACTGCCTCCCTGCTGCCTCCCTGCTGCCTCTCCTCTGCCTCCCTACTGCCTCTCCACTGCCTCTCCTCTGCCTCCCTGCTGCCTCTCCACTGCCTCTCTACTGTCTCTCCTCTGCCTCCCTGCTTCCTCTCCTCTGCCTCTCTACTGCCTCTCTACTGGCTCCCTGCTGCCTCTCCTTTGCCTCCCTGCTTCCTCTCCTCTGTCTCTCTACTGCCTCTCCTCTGCCTCTCCTCTGCCTCCCTGCTGTCTCTCCTCTGCCTCCCTGCTGCCTCTCCTCTGCCTCCCTACTGCCTCTCTACTGCCTCTCCACTGCCTCCCTGCTGCCTCCCTGCTGCCTCTCCTCTGCCTCCCTACTGCCTCTCCTCTGCCTCTCCACTGCCTCTCTACTGCCTCTCCTGCCTCCCTGCTGCCTCTCCTCAGCCTCTCTACTGCCTCTCCTCTGCCTCTCATCTGCCTCCCTGCTGCCTCTCATCTGCCTCTCCTCTGCCTCCCTGCTGCCTCTCCACTGCCTCTCTACTGTCTCTCCTCTGCCTCCCTGCTTCCTCTCCTCTGCCTCTCTACTGCCTCTCCTGTCTCCCTGCTTCCTCTCCTCTGCCTCTCCACTGCCTCTCTACTGCCTCTCCTGTCTCCCTGCTACCTCTCCACTGCCTCTCTACTGCCTCCCTACTGCCTCCCTGCTGCCTCTCCTCAGCCTCTCTACTGCCTCTCCTCTGTCTCTCCTCTGCCTCCCTGCTTCCTCTCCTCTGCCTCTCCACTGCCTCTCTACTGCCTCTCCTGTCTCCCTGCTACCTCTCCACTGCCTCTCTACTGCCTCCCTACTGCCTCCCTGCTGCCTCTCCTCAGCCTCTCTACTGCCTCTCCTCTGCCTCTCATCTGCCTCCCTGCTGCCTCTCATCTGCCTCTCTTCTGCCTCTCCACTGCCTCTCTACTGCCTCTCCTCTGTCTCCCTGCTACCTCTCCACTGCCTCTCTACTGCCTCTCTACTGCCTCCCTGCTGCCTCCCTGCTGCCTCTCCTCTGCCTCCCTGCTTCCTCTCCTCTGCCTCTCTACTGCCTCTCTACTGGCTCCCTGCTGCCTCTCTACTGCCTCTCTACTGCCTCCCTGCTGCCTCTCCTCTGCCTCTCTACTGCCTCTCCTGTCTCCCTGCTTCCTCTCCTCTGCCTCTCCACTGCCTCTCTACTGCCTCTCCTGTCTCCCTGCTACCTCTCCACTGCCTCTCTACTGCCTCCCTACTGCCTCCCTGCTGCCTCTCCTCAGCCTCTCTACTGCCTCTCCTCTGCCTCTCATCTGCCTCCCTGCTGCCTCTCATCTGCCTCTCTTCTGCCTCTCCACTGCCTCTCTACTGCCTCTCCTCTGTCTCCCTGCTACCTCTCCACTGCCTCTCTACTGCCTCTCTACTGCCTCCCTGCTGCCTCCCTGCTGCCTCTCCTCTGCCTCCCTGCTTCCTCTCCTCTGCCTCTCTACAGCCTCTCTACTGGCTCCCTGCTGCCTCTCTACTGCCTCTCTACTGCCTCCCTGCTGCCTCTCCACTGCCTCTCCTCTGCCTCCCTGCTGCCTCTCCTTTGCCTCCCTGCTGCCTCTCCTCTGTCTCTCTACTGCCTCTCCTCTGCCTCCCTACTGCCTCTCTACTGCCTCTCCACTGCCTCCCTGCTGCCTCCCTGCTGCCTCTCCTCTGCCTCCCTACTGCCTCTCCTCTGCCTCTCCTCTGCCTCTCATCTGCCTCTCATCTGCCTCTCCACTGCCTCTCCTGTCTCCCTGCTACCTCTCCACTGCCTCCCTGCTGCCTCTCCTCAGCCTCTCTACTGCCTCTCCTCTGCCTCTCATCTGCCTCCCTGCTGCCTCTCATCTGCCTCTCTTCTGCCTCTCCACTGCCTCTCTACTGCCTCTCCTCTGTCTCCCTGCTACCTCTCCACTGCCTCTCTACTGCCTCCCTACTGCCTCCCTGCTGTCTCTCCTCAGCCTCTCTACTGCCTCTCCTCTGCCTCTCAACTGCCTCCCTACTGCCTCTCTGCTGCCTCCCTACTGCCTCTCTGCTGCCTCTCTACTGCCTCCCTGCTGCCTCCCTGCTGCCTCTCCTCTGCCTCCCTGCTGCCTCTCCACTGTCTCTCCTCTGCCTCCCTGCTTCCTCTCCTCTGCCTCTCTACTGCCTCTCTACTGGCTCCCTGCTGCCTCTCTACTGCCTCTCTACTGCCTCCCTGCTGCCTCTCCACTGCCTCTCCACTGCCTCTCCTCTGCCTCCCTGCTGCCTCTCCTTTGCCTCCCTGCTGCCTCTCCTCTGTCTCTCTACTGCCTCTCCTCTGCCTCCCTGCTGCCTCTCCTCTGCCTCCCTGCTGCCTCTCCTCTGCCTCCCTACTGCCTCTCTACTGCCTCTCTACTGCCTCCCTGCTGCCTCCCTGCTTTCCTCCCGCTGCCTCCCCACTGCAGTCCTGCCCGTGCCGACTTCCTGCGGCTCAACACCGCTCCGCCGTGTCTCCGCGGGTCAGTCGGGCTTTTCAAGGACCAAGAGGGGTCATGCTGAGAAGCAAGAAAAGAGCTAGTTTGAAAGGAATAATGGAGGAAAAGACCTGGGCTTCTACATTGCTGGACAAAACATTGATTTACATTATATTTTGGGGTTTTTTTGTGCGTGTGTTTCTTTGCTTTATTTCTTATTTGTTTGCTGTATTTATTATTATTATTATTATTATTAGCCAGATTATTTCTAGCTCATAGCCACAGACACGTATTATTTGTCCATTGCCTGCCTGTTTCGAAATCTATTTCCACATGAGATGTACTGTAACACATGCATTCTGCACACACTCAGTCTGCTCCACACATTTCTGTATGGCTGTCAAACAGCCTCCACTATTTTAGTGTACTTATCCCTATTGGCCCATTGGTCCATAACATACTATTTGTAGAATGTAGCTCTTCAGGATTTTACAGAAGGGGAACTCATTGACATGGTTCAGTGTTATCAATTCAGTTTTAATCGCTGCAGTTTCTGAGATTGTTAAAAGCTCAGTAAAACATGACCCTGAGGAGAAATGGTATCTGGAGAGTCTGAAGTTCAATAATATTATAATAATAAGCAAAAAATGGGACTTTTAAAAGCAGGTACATGCATGTGTTGCACCAATAATTGACAACAACATGCAGTTAGTGTATTGATAGCCCAAATGATAGACATCAAACAGTGAATATAGGGTGCTTTTATCGCAGTTATTTTCTTCATATTAAGGTTATATATTTCTTGCAAGTCTGAAGAATCTGTAATATTATCATACATATTTCAACGAGCAGATTTCAAAATTTACCATAATTATAAAAATAATAAATTGCAAAACTTTGATCGTCTAATGTGAATTTTAATATGAAATACAAGTCCAACATGAATAGCTGAGAGCAGCTACTGTTGTACCAAGTGATCCAAACATCTATATTATTCAACTAAAAGTTTGCATCAGTATGAAGTTCATCACTGTAAAATAACATTATCATACGGCTCTAGGACTGGTGCAGGCTATTACAGTTGCCTTGGCAATGCTGTTGTTTGCTGTGACAAATCCCCTAAGCTGTACAATAATTAGAAAACCAGTAAAAGGTGTGTTTTGGAACAGTTACTTTGAATAGAAAACCTGTACTGAAAAGGTAATGCAAAGACACAGGTGTGCATTACAGTAGATTAGAACCTAGGTGGAAAAACCATACCAGTTACAGATATCGTTATGGAACAGGGTGTGGAGGGTGACTAGTATTCCAGAGCAGGAACATGTGACACCACCACAAGACAATAAGCATTTGACACAGACAGCTTATTGGAATGGCCACTTTGTCATGTTGCTTTTTCACATTTGAACTTTTATTCCTGCCTTCAGAATAGAGCGGTTTGGCTATACATTGAGTCAGATGACCAGTATTTACTGAGGGCTAAATCTCCTTTAGGACATAAAAGAACTAACTGATCCCTGACCTTCTTCAATGCTCCAGTGGAGAGAAAGATAGATTGAGTGAGAGAGAGAAAGAGAGAAGGCTATCAATCGCACTCGTAAAGCCATCCTGCGGCTTCCAGCATATTCCTCCAGCCGGGCAGATAGCCGGGGATCAAGGAGGAGCTGTGCTGGACGGAGCGGAACTGTGGGAGGTTAGCTGTTCATGCCCAGTGATGTTCAGCTCCTCCGCTCCGTCCAAGAACCCAGAAAAATTGAAAATCTCCCAAAGTAAACTTTACCATCAAAGGTCAGCGCCAGCACCAGCTTTTTTAGAGACAGACGGTTTCTGCCGCTGGTCTCACCATCGAGACGGTCTATTGTATTCCAAACATGGAGTCATATTTAAACTGCGAGATTGTCCAAAAATGTAGTTATGCACTTGAAGGGCGGCGACTGTGAATCTTGACAGGAAACAGGAAAGTGCTGTGTTTAATCGGATGGGGCCGACTCTCCGGAGTAATAGCATGATCGATTATGGAGATGAAGCGCTGTCTCTATGTGAAACTCAGCTGCCTTCCTCTCTCTCTCTCTGTCTCCCCCCTCTCGCTTTCTCACTCTCTCACTCTCTCGCTCTTTCTCCTCTCCTCTCTCACTCTCTCTCTCCTGTCCTCCCTCTGTATAGGGAGCAGAAATTGGTAAACAAACAGTGCTGTTGACTTCGATTTTCCATTCAGGCTTGCTCTCCGTGTGTGGTTGGCCTCACGCTGGATGAAGAAATGAAGCATAGCTGAACTCCAACATCAGCCTGGGCCCTTTGGGGACCTTCTGCCCACAGCATTTAAAAGGACATATACTCATTATGTGTGCGTGTGTGTGTGTGTGTGTGTCCCGCGTAGGCAGGTGTGTGCGTGAGAATACATTTTGTTGTGTTTTTGTGTTTGTGTCTATAACCTTGGGTGACACATACGTATGTTGCACGACCGTGGTACTCACCAGAGTTAATATGTGCATGCGTGTTTCTCCTTTCGTGCCGCTCTCTATATTAATGCAGTACAGTGCTCCTCGAGCATTCCCTGAGGACAAGCGGACTGCACGCGCCCAGAACGCCTTTCCACTCCAGTCACCACCGGTGCGCTGAAATAAATTGCCCGTATTCTCAAAGGGGAGCAGTGGTGGTGGGGCAGCTTGAACCTAAACCTGAAATATTGTTGATATAGCTGGAGACTCAGCAGGGTGTGTGTGTGTGTGTGTGTGTGTGTCTGTGTCTGTGTGTGTGTTTATGTGTGTGAATTGAGTTGGGGGTGTACAGGCCTGACCCCTACGCGTCCTTGCTGTGTGGAGCCCACACAGCCAGTGAGCCCCCACCCAAAATGTCTGCCCATGAGACTCTAGAACCTTCCACACCTCAGAATCCTAAACTTCACATCATCCCTCTAGCATGGGCCTTTGAGCTTGGGTGAATACAAAGGCCTTTTCATGACCAAATTACTGCATAATGGAACATTACTTTATCATAATCACAGAAATATTGGCATTCTTTTTCCATTTCTCCTCAGGGTGATGCTTTACTGAACTTTTAACAATCTCGGAAAGTGCAGCGATTACGATTGAATTGATAACACTGAACCTTGTCAATGAGTTCCCCTTCTGTAAAATACTGAAGAGCTACATTCCACAAATAGTATGTTATGGACCAATGGGCCAATAGGGATAAGTACACTAAAAAAACGGTCAAGGATGTTCGACAGCCATACAGAAATGTGTTGGGCAGATTGAGTGTAAATGCAGAATGCATGTGTTACAGTACATCTCTGTATTGTCGTGAAAATAGGCATGGTAGAATCTATGGAAATCGGTTTTGAAACAGGCAGGCAATGGACAAATAATAAGTGTCTGTGGCTACTTGTTCCAGGCATGTACAGTGGGGTCCAAAAGTCTGAGACCACATTGAAAATCTGGGGGGGTTTCTTCATGTAATCCTGGAAATAAACAGAAAGTTTTAGGAATTTGAAATAATTATAACAAATGAAAGTGACTTCAAAGCCTCGAAGAGGAGCAAGGAATGCTGGACAATCCACAATCATCTGACCTCAACCCCATTGAACATTTATGTGGGCGCTCGAAGATTGACAAAAGCCAAATATTCAGTACCATCACAAATTGCTCTTTGGAACATTGTCAAATAATGCTGGGATAACATTAATCATCAGCAGTCCATGCCAGCTTGAGTGCACGTTGCCATTAAAGCAAAAGGTGGACATACCAAATACTAAGAAATTCTTAAATTAATGTTATTTTCTCAAAGATTCAACTTTTCACTCAAATTGTTCTGGTGATAGCATAATTAGTAATGAAAAGGTTTGTATTAATATAGAAAATAAAGCAAAATATAAGCATATTCACTCGTGGTCTCAGACTTTTGGACCCCACTGTATGTATACGCTGAATAGCATAGCCTTGAACTGCATATGATGAAATAACATGTATAATATATATGAAAAATGCTACAGTTCGCAATGCCACAACTCTCACTGCTGTTGCTGAGCTGAACCGAGCCAGATGCCACGCGGTAAAGAGAAAAGGCTTGGCACGTCGCCGTCTTCACGAGGTCAGAAGTCGGGTGATATACGTCCTCACCCACCCGACCTTCCCTTCATCGTACCTGTCAGCCAAGCATTCAATCTGTTCCAGTTCATACAGTGGGACGCAGGGACCCACCTCTTCCCACCACCGGTAAATCACAGGGAGGGGAAAGTTCACCCAGCAGAACAGCTTTGAAGCTCTAAACTGTAAACACGCTGATTTTGGCCTCCCAGTCTAAGAGTGTAAATAACCTGAACTCGGCTCGAAATCGTGAATCTGTAAGCACGGTGAATTTAGCTTCAGAGTCGAAAAACATAAACTCCGCGAGCGAAGCTTCGGTCTGAAACCATAAACACCCGGAGCGCAGTTTCATAGCCTTGTACACAAACCCTCGAGTCGCCCCAGAAAAAAAAACACAAACTCTGATATGAAAAATGAGAGCTGTGTAGGTCACCCCGATTTGTTCCGAAGCAAACTAATAATGCAATGTAATTATCATTCTGGGTAAATCCAAACCTCTGCTATCAATCTATCTCTCTCTCCCCCTTTCCCCACTTTATTTTGCTGGTTTTATTTGTTGGCAGCTGTCCGGGCAAATAATTAGACCGGTTAGAACACTGACGTCGTAATGTACAGTCAGCAGTTACGCGATTACAGGAATTGAACCCGGAATCATATATATTTTTAAAGAATGTGCTGTTGCCATGACTACGGAGCCATTTTAAAAAAAGGAGTCCAGTTGGTTGAGATCGCGCCCCACATTCTCTGTTTCTGAGTGCGAAAGGTCAATCCACTGGAGATTTGTAAGGTGTGATTTATGTGCTGGTGTGGTGTGCTGTGTTAGGGAACTAATTTTGCAGGTTGTTTTGTGTTAGCTGGCGCATGTAACACCCAAGCTAGATGTACTTAACCTGAATTGCCTCAGGTATTAAGGCCTGCTCGGGTGTATTTGTTGTAAACTCAGAAGATATTAAGTACTGTGGCTTCAGTACAGGGAACCTGGAGCATGCCCGGCTATGCAAATTTATATATTCAATATATTACAAATAATTCCAAAAGTCTCTTATAAAACATACCAACAGACCACCCGTTTGACGCCAATATTGCCTCTAAACTCAGTAGTCTGGTGGTCCTGGGCCTGGTAGGCCGCCTTAATTTTTACTCGGGAGAAAATCGATCAGTTCAAATTTGATTACAGTTAACTCAATTTCCCAGTTTCTTTTTCAAATATGATCCTTTAGGAATCCTGTAAGAATGATGAAATCCAATAGAATTTATATTTTTTCCCATTCTGAGAATCCAACAGGATTTACTTTGTTTTCAAAATAAACCTGTAGGATTTATATTTTACCGTACTGCCAACAGAATTTTTTTAGGATTCACAAAGAAAGAAGAAAGATTTTGGGATTGACAGTCCAATATATTTCCATAGGATTTGTGACAATCTGGAACTGTGCAGGATTCACTGTAATGTTGCTGCTGAAAATGACAGATGCACTACATCCATATTGGGTGAGTGTAGGAATTACGTTCCTTTTTACACATAGTCCCCCCATTTTAGGGGACCAAAGTAATTGGACAGTTGCCTTCTCAGCAGTCTCTGATTAGACAGGTGTATTCAGTCACTTCCTTAGTGCAGGTATAAGAAAGCTTTCTAGTATCTAGTCTTGATTCTAGTCTTTTGATTGCCATTGGAGTCTGTCATTGGCATTTGTCCAGAGTTGTGCTCTGGGTGGTCTCTGAGTTGTAAGGTAAAAATAAAAACCAGCACACCCTGTGGCTCGCCAGACTCTTCCTACTGATCAATATTTAACTTGACACTGGGAAGTGTGGTTCCCCCACTGTTGGCATGGATTGTTAGTTTAAATGAGGTAAACAAGCGGCCATTTTGAGAAGGTATTTTGTCTCTGTTTGCCTTGTTATTTTCTGGACAGGCTCTGTGAGAGCGGAGCAGATCTCGAGCACAAGGTCACAGATCCGGTGCGGTCCTCTAATCACCAGCCAGTGTAATTCGTCCTGCCGTCCCACGGCCTGCGCGTCTCCTCCCCGGCACCTCCTCGACTCCTCCCCGGCACCTCCTCCGCGCTCCGTCATCTCTGAAAAGACGCAACAGCCCCCCAAAAAAGATCACTTTGTTTGACCGGCCCATTTATAATAAGCTGCCCCAGTGGAATGGGAGAGAGGGGAGGATTGAGACTGAAGACATTATCATGACACAGTCATAATGATGTTTCCACTCAGGAGAAGAAAGACCAGTGTTAGAAACAAGGGAGAGCCATTATCCTACTCCAGTGAATGAATGTCGGAGATTATGTCAACACTTGTGAAAAGATGAATGCCAGGAGGACAGGCAGATTGGCAGGGGCTGTGTGCCGTTACAACTGTTCTGCATTGTGATTGTATTTGCTCTGTCCTCTCTCTCTCTTTCTTTTACATACTAACCATTCATGAATTCCTACCTATCACTCACAAAAGGCTTCATAATATTTTCATAATATTACTGTATTAAACACTTTTATTAAATGCAAAGCTGACCTCCCCAGAGGGAGGGGGAGGTGTGGCAGGAGTGCATTGCAGTAAAACAATTTCAAAGTAAAAGTTGCTCATCGGGAGGATATCTATCCACCTTGTAACAATAGGAATCTGTTGTGTTTATGTTTGTTGCAACACATAATGTTAATGTGGTTGCACTCTGAAAAAGTTACAACCAAGATGAACATGTGAAAGTGTGAGTAGCAGTAACTTAAGACATAAAGCAAGCTCCATAAAAGCTTTACTGCAACTGTCCATATACATATTCTGTTTGTTAGTAGGGCAATAAGCAGAATAAGTCTCTATTTTAATACTATATGTGCGCCTTGGGTCATACTAGCCCCTCTAACTGTCTACTCTATTGCTTTTTTGGTTATCTTAATTTGAGAGAAACAGAAAAATTCATTTCCTAACATAGCACAGTTGGCAGATGACTGCGCTTGTCGACTGGCTCCCTTCCTGACAGAGAAAGAGCGAATAAACATCTCTATCAGGATCGAACTCGCCCGGCGGCGTCCAAGGTCACCCCGTCACGGCGCCCCCCTCAGGTAATGAAGCGTACGGCACGCTGGCCTCAGCCAGAATGCTAGCCGGCGGCACTCGTCCGTTCCCCGCGCCGTTTCACCTAACCCCGGACCAGACACAATTACATCACTCTCACTCAATCCGCCGGGGCCCCCACTGTATATTACAGCAATAAAGCCCAGGAAGCTGAGCCACCTTTAGATCCCATCGCCCGTAATGTGCACGACCATCTGTGACTGCGGCTCTCAGACTTAATGTAATGTCATAACACAATCTAATAACCGCCCGAGCAGAAGGCTTCCTTTTCTTCATCCCGCCATGAGAGCACACGCACGGTGTGTAACTGCAAACAGCGATTAGCCCGCGGATCCCCCCGGCCACGCTAAAGTTTGTTTAGAAGTTAGCCGCTATTGACTCCGGCCCGCGTGATGCTTGCACAGCAAGTTAAGGTGGCGCTATCGATCCAAGCTTCAGCTGCGGATCAATTGAGTACAAAATAAACTTGATTTCAGTGGCCGGGGCCAAATCCACTGTTTTTAAAGAATGCGGGCAGAGGATCAATTTGTCCTGGGAAATGATGTGGGAATTTGTGATTTTTTACATGCTAATAATTAAGCCATGGTCATTTCATACTTGCTTATCTAGTTTGGCAAATTATCAACAAATATGGATCACATATTTATTATATTCTCTGTAAATCATTCTTTTCACTCAGTTTTCAGTGGATTAATTTCCACGAGCCTTTTAATATTTCAACATGTCTCATATAAGTCCTGTTCCTTAATCACAATATTGTATTTTGGTTTTACTTCTTTCCAAGGTGTCTCAGGATTATACAATGTGAGCAACAGATTGTATTTATGTTGGACTTAATTAGATCACGTCATGTTCAAAAGCAATTAGATGTCTTTCTATTCACTGTTATAAGTGATATATTTATTTTTCCTTTGCTCTACTATCTGGATTTAAAAAATGTGGCATTAGATCAATGAAGTGACTCGGCTGTGATCAGGGTTAAGTTGGATTCGGGGAATTCCCCGTCTCTTCATTACCTGCAGTTCATGGGGATTTAATGAGGGAACCACTCTTAATTGAAAGAGGGAGGATGATGAACTTTGCAGTTCCTACACTCTGCAAGCCACAACTTGCCAAGACCACATTCAAATCAGCAGACCATGAAGTATGAAAAAAGAAAAAGAAGCAAGGGGCTGTCCTATATGGATTTCTTTGTTTGGTTTTTTCACTTGACTTCTCAGCCAGGTATCCCATAAGTGGCTGCTTGGGATTCAGTATGGATATATATATATGACAGCACAGCCTACAGACAAACGGACAGCCCCAGAAGCCTTCCCTTCTCCGTACTGTACCACACTTTCTCACCAGGGCTCTTTGTGGATCATTACAAAGTCACACCTGTCTGTCCCCATCATCAGGGTCTGTTCCTCTGTACAGGTTGGTGACAGTTAGAACTCGCCATTCTCCTTTCAAAATGGCTGCCACACTCTCCTGCTCATTCCCTCTTTCTGTCATACTGTCATACTGTCTGTCCGCAGTGAAATCAAGATATTATTCTCTCTCTTTATCTCTCTCACACTCTCTCTATGTATCTTTCTCTCTCTCCCTCTGTGGGGGTTGTTTGGGTGTCTCTCTTTTTTGTTGTTGTTGGCTTTTTTTCTTTTTCTATAATTTCTGTTTCTGGAAAATGTCTCAATAAAGGTGTTTTTAAATCTCTCTGTCTCTCTCTCTCCCTTACTCTCTCTCTTTCTCCCTCTCTCCCTCTATCTGTATTGCATACATACAGACCCCATCACGGTGTACTCACACTAATTAGGGCCTTGTCATTTGCCGACCTTGAGAGCTGACCAGACACCGGAGATATGGGGACATCTTGTTAATGATGCCATGCATTTTTATGTTAATGACTTTCTCGTGTTTCACATTTCGCAAGGTCTTCTGAAATCCTGCAGAAACACCCAGCCACCCAGGTGAAAGGCACAAGGCACCACATAATGTCCTCAAGACATTCACAAAACGCTGTCCCTATCATCATGCCCATGGGAGGGCGCTATACATTTTGGCTACTTCCTGCTCCCACCTCATTCCCTCCTAGGTACGTGCACAGAGCTCCCCACACCCACTGAAGGCCACAGTACTGAAAAAGCTTATTATCCGGCAAACCCATTTCCAGTGATATGAGTCTGGATGATGAATCTTTCTGATAATACAAAAATACAGGTTTATTGTGAATAGTTTTCTCTGTAGTCATTCTGAAGCAAATGGAAAAGATGTATGATGTGTAATTGCGTCTTTTGCGTAAGATTTACCGGTTTTTCCCTTTTTTCTTAAAATTTGGCATCTCCATTCCCCCTCCAATTTCCACTTTGTGAATATGAGTAGTATTCTCATATTTGTTCCTTCCTGCCAGCTTGGGAGACAGCTCACGATTCACCTCCAAAGCATACAGTGTTAGCCAGCTGCTTCCTTTCACTCTACAGCCACAAGCCACGCACGCACAGAGCAGGGTCGGAGGAGACCCAGTCATACACGAGCATGGTGATTGAGCCGCGGACACACGGATGGCCAGGAGGGGTCGCTCTTCCTCTGAACACTGCTGTAACTGCTGACTGCGTCCTCCCCCCCTACCCCTTACACAATTCTGCACCACCCATGCTGGCCGCAGTTGACCCCAGTGCGGGTCAAATTTGATCTGAGATTGCGGCGCTCACTCACGCGTAGCGAGTGACATTTTTACCCAATGAGCTGCCCAGCAACCCAAGTTTGTTTTTTGTTTTTTTTTTTCATTAGGACTCACGACTTACGGATGTAATAGGATCGTTCTCCCTTTGGTGTTTAGCATTCTGTCAGCCGTCCCTGGAAAGAACAAATGCCTCACATTCTATTATATATAGTTACCTCCATGTTTACAAAGTCACCTCCAAAATTATTGGTATAAACAACATGAGGTGATAAGCTACTGTATATGCTATATTTTATGCTCCAAAACACAGGGAAATTATACTGTTTCATTCTAATAAAATTGCTTTTTTACAAATAATGTTATTTCTCAAAAAGGTGTCAACATTACTGGCACCCCAGTCTCCAGATCTTTGGCCATCATCCCTTGGCAAGGATAAAACTACTGAGTCATCTTCTATGGTGTTTTATAACATTAGTGAATGGGGAGGGGGGGGGGGGGGTATCTATGGTCATTGACTTTCCCGCCATACAGAATCTTACAAGTTCCCTCATATCCTTCGTTGTGTGTGTCCTTCAGTGTGGACTTGTGGAATGCCCTCTTCAGTTCAAACATTATAATTTTTTTTTTGTGATCAGTTAACCACTTTTAGGATGCCTTAAGGATTGCTTGGGATTATTGCCTTGCTGAAAGTTCATTTCCCGGTCAAGTTTGAGCTTCCTGACAGGGAAATATATCAGTGGTATATCAATGAATAAAGCCCTCTGAAAACTGCACTGTTTCCCTCAGTGAGCTCTACCTCCTCTCTCTTTTCCCCTGGTATCACAGGTGGAGATAGACTAATAATAAAAACAAGCAGACCTCGGGGGGGGGGGGGGGGGGGCTTTAATACTGGATTTGAAATGAGGCAATCTGCGCCTTTTACATACCACTGGGGGACTGGATTGGCACCATTTCATGGGTCAGCAAGGTTGAAGAAATTAGATTTGGGGCTTGGATGGGAGTTGGGGGAGGGGTGCTCAGTCCATGATGGTAAGGGTTGTTTTCACAGTCCCTGCTCTTGACAGTTTTGCCCTCAGAAACAGCGCTCCCTACAGCTAATGCTTAAGTATTGTTGCAGCAATTTCTTAGTAGTCCACTATGCCAAGGTAGCATTCAAATGACAAACCCATCGAAAGAAGTCTACATATAAAGTCTACATTTAAGTTAAAGCATGTTTTAACAGGATTCAATGAGGAAGTCATGAAGTGGGTATCATTTACAGTCAACTGATGATGACCACTGTACTATCGTAACATTATCATATAGAATTGGCCAGCTTATACGCTTGATATTTGCGCTGATATATCCAGTACTAGTATGTGAGAGAGTGCATTGGAACCAGAATCCACAACTACTCCAGGACCTATACATTGGACACACACATAAAACTCCTGTGTCAACAAGAACCATAGCTCCAGTTAATACAAAGTTCCATAGATCCAGACCAGATGTGTGATCAAGATGGCAAATGTTAGCTAACGTCAGCTAACATTTTCCAGCATATTCAAACTTTTCTGTTCGCCACGAACCTTAGCTAACATTAGCTAATAGTTTGAAAAGGTAGTGCAAAAATGGCTGCTAATGGGGAAAACACAGAGAGGACAAAAAAGACTTTAATCAATGTAATATTTGTTCTTACTTATCAAAATAAATTGCATTTAAGCAACGAATCAGCTTGTTGGCATTGTAAGACCTCAGTCACATCCATTTGTATTAAAAAGGTGTTGGTGGAGAACTAAAAAGAATGTAAAATGACCAATTGTTATTATGTTATTATAAGTCACTTTAAAATAGGTCATAGTAAGGTCACTCTATACCTGTCACGCTATAACTGTCAATGATGTCACAAACACAAAAACAAACAAACCACTGACCACAGTGGCTTCCCCCTTTATGTTCTCAACCCGTTCCAGATAATTAGGGATTTGTTATTAAGATATGAGTCGCCGGAGTATCACATGACTTACTGTCTATTGACTCTCCTCCATGCCAGGATTCATAACCTTTAGGCCATCTATCTGTGTGTCACTGCCTCCCCCTGATGAACAATCAGCCTTGTTCTCGATCCCTTGATTAGCGGTAATCGCGGGATGTAACCCGCTACCTCTGTGAGTCACGAGGCGGAGCTCGGAGTAAATGCAAAGGCATGCCATCCGTCATGGCTGATGTAACAGGAGAAAACACATGTTCCGAGGATGGGAAGATGAAGAGGCTCAATCTGTAACTCTCTCTGGTCTATAGATTCATCACCGGGCCTCGCTTGGGCTGCAGACTGCCGCCCGGAGTTCCACAGGGGTTACTAGAGAGGTGGAGGTATGGAGAGAGAGAGGAGCAAGGGGAGTACGGGGAGAGTTTTGCTGTGTTGGTTTTGCTGTGCGGGATCAATGCGGGGAGTCTGAAGAGTCTCCATGAGCTAAAGATGGAGAAGGAAGGATAAGAAAGAGTGTCAAATAGAATTATAGAAAGAGCTAGAGAGAGTCTGTGAAAGAGGGAGAAAGAGAGAGTGGTTCAGCTGCTCCTGTGGCCCTGAGCTGATTCCCACCTCCCCTGTCCTCCTATCTTGCTTCATCTCTCCACAAACAAATTTCTGCAATCAAGTGGGCTTTAATTGTCTGTCTCTGTCTCCTGGGCATCAACCCAGTTATCATATTTTTCTTCTTCGAGATTTCTTAATAATCTCATCGGCCTCGTGCGGGACCCGGAGGGCTCTCAAGAAAAGCCGCCCCCACTTTCAAGCGTGTCGGGGCGAAGAGAGACGAAGACCTCTTCGATTTGTCGCGTGCCAAACGCACTGCAAATGAAGAAATAATTGTGTTAATGCCGGGAAGGCTCAACGGGCACTGGGAGAAGGGTCCCAGCTGAAAGCTAGGCTGGTGCCGTGGCAACCAAACACACGTATTTAAAAATAGACGATTCATATTCATCACCTCATGGACAGCGTATTACAGAGCAGCAGAGACAGCTCTTGGAACTAGAGTGTCGCCTGCAGAAATCTCAGGTGGACGCCACAGCCTGTCTGCCCTATAGACCAAGGTACTTGACGTGAATCATTTCAGTTAATGCCAAAGCTATGAAAGATTTTCATTTTTTACTTTTTTTAAGGGAACGTTTTATAAAAGACCTTTTGAAAATTCCCAGAGTGACTGCCAAGCAAACGAGCAATGCAGCTGTTCGGTTTTTGTTCCATTTGATTCTGTGGGTGGCGTTTTTTTTAGCGCTATGATGGAGGGGAGCTGGATGCACAAGGCTTGTCAATAGTCTCAGTCATTCCCAGGTTGCCTCTCCTATCCTCTCTTTGTTTGAGCCATTCTCAGTGACCTTTCATTCTTCACCATTTCAAGCATTTCTCTGGATTTCAAAAGGTAACACTTTCTTTGAAGAGTCACACATTGGAGCTACATAACTCCGTTCATAAGCACTACATAGCACATTCATAAGCACTATGTAGAAAGATCCTTATGTAATTTCACTTGGTTTGTCATGACAATGCCACTTGCTGCATCAATGTTGACATAAAACACCATATGCTTATTTGTGGTTATTACATTATTTCTTATGTCCAGTACATGACATGGAATTTGACAGACGTTCATATCCAGAGCAACATACAGTTGATTAGACTAAGCAGGAGACAATCCTCCCCCTGGCGCAATGCAGGGTTAACGGCTGTGCGGATCTTATGGTGCGATTGAACCACCAACCTTGCGGGTCCCAGTAATGTACTGGACCTTATAGACATAGGCACTTATGAATGCTTATGTAGTGCTGATGAAGGAGATACATGTAGGACCATTCAAAGAAAGTGTTTTTGATAAAAAAATGTCAACATGACGAACAATATTGTGCAATATTATTCATCAATGAGTTTCACGTGCCCAAAAACGGGTGGGGCTAGCATTGGACTATTATTTTAACCCATCATTGCAGAGACAATTTCACTGTTTATACAGTAAGCGTAAAAAAATAACACGGTTCAGCAAGTACAATGCGCAACACAGGCGTTCGTTTTCATTGGGCGCGTCTTGCTAAAGGACCGTGTAATGCCGTTTCACAGCGCGAGGCCCAACTCCGCGCTTACCGTAAGATCAGCGGCCGACGCCGCTGGAAAGGCTTTGGGCCTCTAAATCAATATTGTGGAAAGTACGCCTCCGGTGCGATAAAGTAAGATTATCGGTGCAGCGGGGGTGATAGTCTTGTGCGGAACGGAGAAGAAGCTTCTCAATCCGGCGCTGTTCGGCTTTGTGTCTGAGAGGGTTTACGGCGGGGTCACAGTCCTCCAGAGGAAAGGAGTCATTTTAATATCAGAAAAGGAAGAGGAATCACATTAAATCTGGAATTGAGCTTTTTCCCAGGCTTACATGGGCTTTGTGCAATTCATGTAAGTTCAGCTGGAAAAGCTCAGGAAATATAATACATTATCGTAAGACCCAGTAAATAAAAGCATAATAACTGTATTATAAATTGCTGAAAAAATGTACAAATTACATTTCAACATACATAGCTGCTGAGCATTAGAATATGCTAAGAATGGACTATACATTATGTAACACAGTAAAAGTATGCTACAAATTGTGAGGGATTGTCTGTGTCTGGCAACCCTGAAATCAGATTTACAAACATTTATTCATGTACGGCTGTTCGGGTTTAGAACTGTGCTGTTGCACTCTCAAGCGTGCTACTTACACTCAGTGTATTTATTAGACTTATTTTTTAGACTTATTCAGTCTTCTGCTGCTGTAGCCTATCCACTTAGAGGTTTCATGTGTTGTGTGTGCAGAGATGCTCTTCTGCATACCACTGCATAATGCATGGTTATTTACGTTACTGTCACCTTCCTGTCAGCTTTGACCAGTCTGGACTCCTCCTCTGACCGATCTCATTAACAACACGTTTCTGTCCACAGAACTGCTGCTCACTGGATGTTCTTTTTCATACCATTCTCTGCAAACTCTAGAGACTGTTGGGCATGAAAATCCCAGGAGATCATGGGGTGACCTGGCTCAGTAAGAGCAGTCGTCTGGCAGTCGGAGGGTTGCCGGTTTGATCCCCCTGTGTCGAAGTGTCCCTGAGCAAGACACCTAACCCCCAAATTCTCCTGATGAGCTGGTTGGCGCCTTGCATGGCATGGTGAATGAGAAGCATCAATTGCGCTTTGGATAAAGACGCTATATAAATGCCAACCATTTAACATTTACCATCAGCAATTTCTGAGTTACTCAAACCATCCTGTCTGGCACCAACAATCATTCCACAGTCAAAGTCACTTAGATCACATTTATTTCCCATTCATTTGTGAACTTAGTTCCTGCCACATGATTGGCTGATGAAATATTTGCATTAACAAGCTGGTATATCGGACGACCTAATAAAGTGCTCACTGAGTGTAAAACAGCTTATTAACAGACCATTTTAGATGAAGGAGCACACCTAATTCCACCCAATTCATCAAGCGCACTGGTATATATATGTCCCTGCACACTCTCCATCCCACCTCTCCGGCCCTTCCTCGGTGAGTCTCGGCGGGGCTGGCTAACCTCAGCCTCCACAGGGAGACGTCAGCCCCGCCTCAGACACTGCCGCTTTCATCTACTGCCGGCCAGCGTTTCATCGTCCGCGTAACCGCTCAAAACGTCCAGCTCCGGTGCGGCCCTTCATTGGAGAAACCTGAATCGTTTCCAGAAATAGCCCCGATACATAAAAGGACGACACGTGAAAACAGCTATTCTAATTTGCCCTGAGCAAGGGCATCTGCTAAGCATGTGGTAATAGAACACTGGAAATAGAAATGTTGGGCCGTAATGGGAAAAAAGAGCTGAGAACAGCAGCCCTGTCACCCTGATACACCAGACATGACTGACACGGGGACTCCAGATACGTGCGGCTTTTCTCATCATTACCCTAAGATTGATATGTTCCTTCAGCAGTTCTCTCAGGGGAAGGACATGGGCATTGTTCTGAAACGCATTGTTGCTCTTGCGATTCTGAGATAAACTTGCAGTTTTTCAGTGTCTGTCCGTAACCAAATCCATGTGTGTTGTATGGGAAGGTGAGGCCTGGGTGTGTACTGTGTGTGTGTGTGTGTGTATGCATGTGTGCTGTGTTTGGGGACTCATGATGTGTGTGTGTGTCTGTGTGTGTGCGTGCCTGCGTGCGTGCGTGCATATGTGTTGTGTCTAGGGACTCATGCTGCCGTGTGTGTGTGTGCATGTGTGCTGTGTTTGGGGGCTCATGATGTGTGTGTGTGTCTGTGTGTGTGTGTGTGTGTGTGTCCATGCATGCATGCGTGTGTGTGCATATATACAGTGTTTGTGGGTTCATGTGTTTATGTGTGCACTTGCACGCGTGTACGCATGCGTGCATGTACGCACCTTTGTGCGAATAAGCTTGTATACACATGTTTTATGTATGAAGGAAGCTTTTTTGTCTGATGTTTCTTCAAGATGATCAGAAGAAATGGGCTTTCTCTGTCTCGCAAAGCGAAAAATGAACATCTGCTGGCCTGACAGATGTTCTGAGATGGGGGAACTGCACTGGAAAATTATATTGTGCTATCAAAAGAAAAGGAGAAAATACACACACGCACGTGCACACACACACACACACACACACGATCCCTGGAATCCTTGTCCTGTGTGCCTTGCGTCATATACGGGCGGCTTCTCATGACAGATGGAGGTTCGGAGTGAGGTCACTTCCTGTCCTGAATTTTGGCATCAGCCTTTCATGTGCTGACAAAGAGACTGTCTGCCTTCCTATCTTCTTTATTTTGCCGTTTTGGGCGATCTATCTTTAACAGGAGATTCCTGTGGAGGTGGTTTCAAGGAAAGCTAAGTAGGCTGGCAATAGCAAGGGTGCCGGAACAGATGGCCAGGTATCTAAGCTGTCATAGATTTAGCCCAGCACGTCAGCTCGTTTTAAAGCCTGCTAGACTTACAGTTACGGGAACCTAGCTTTCAAACCGTATTCTTAAGCGTAAGTCCCAAATGTGAACTGACAGCTTACATTTTTCAGAGTGTAAAATTAGGTTTGATTCTATGGCGCAAGGGACCACTAGGCCCTCCGTAAGCCGAGAGACAGGATTAGCCAATCAAAAAGGGTCTGCTATCTGCGTTATCCTATTAAAACGCAACACAGATATCACCGCAGCTTTGGCGCTCCTCTCACGGCCCAGAGGATCTGAGGAAGATGCTCTCCCATAGCATTAATGAAAACGGTGTGCCAGGCAGGATATTCGGGGGTAGTGGGAGGGAGGGAGGGAGGGAGGGAGGCAGTCACAGAAGACAGAGCCGCTTTAGGCCACGCCCGCCCCCGTCGATAACTCGTCCTGGCACGGTAATGGAGCCCAGCTGTGAGAGCACTGGAGAGAAACAGGTTTTCCTTTGTACCTCCGCGAAAAACCTCCCGCATCACCGCCCCGCGACAACCAAGAGACTCCCACGGCGGAGACCCCCGTCGATCCACGGCGATAACCGTCTCTGACACCGCCCAAGGTTCCTCCGGGCGTGTTGTTTCTCATCCCATTTCACACCCCCTACGCTTTCCAGAAAAAAAGGGGTCTTTGGCTTGTCTCCATAGAGGAACTCTCTTCAGTTCTTTATGGAACCCTCTATTATTAAGTGTGAAAGCTCCCAGAACAAGACCCTTTTTTGCCTGACAAAGAACACTTATGAAGAACTAGATACGTAGGGTTCGTCTACAAAATCAAAGTGTTTTTTTTTTTCTGAGTGTACACAGAGGAACCCGCCAGAAATCCTCACCGCAACCGAGGAAAAAAAATCAAGAGTCTGTGGATCAAACCAAGACAAACATCTTAATTAAACAGCTCAGGTCTCTGGGAAAGCATAGGTTCTGAGATGAAACAACACCGGCGAGCATGTCGAGCTCCACAGCCCGGGCATGCAGAGGGGGGTTCGGTAGCAGCAGCACACTGTTTAATAGGTAATGAACTGCAATTACATGAAGTGCATGGTGGGATATGACTTAACAGTGTAATTTAATGTGCTGAAATTAGAGAACGCAGCATGCTAATGATATTCAACCACCCATGTTACGGATTGAATGCGGAAGATTAACGGGTTGTGAATTCCGAATCAATACTTTAAGGGCGGATCATTAGTCATTGTGCGTTATCCTCTGCTTCCCGATTATAAATGCACAGCACAGCCTCCTATATTAATTAGTGCACAGCCTTACAGGGCCGGAGTCTCACCTGCACAGCTCCAGGTTTCAGTTCCACAGTTGTTTCCCTCTGATTGTTATTTAATCCAGGAGAGCAGCGGTGTAATGAGCAGCTTGGGTCCGTTAATTATCCGAAAGAGCAGGAGCTTTACCAATTACACTCACCCAACTTACTGTGCCCTCCACTGCCTGGCCCAACACACGCACGCGTTCACACAGCGCATGTACACACGCACACAGCAAGCGTACACACCCACAAGCGCACACAGCGCATTTCCACACGCACACACACACACACACACCCACAAGCAGACAGCGCATATCACATGCACCACACACACACACACACACACACACACACACACCCACAAGCAGACAGAGCATATCACACACACACATACACCCACAAGCAGACAGCGAATATCACATGCACCACACACACACACACACACACACACACACCCACAAGCAGACAGCGCATATCACATGCACCACACACACACACACAGACACACCCACAAGCGCACAGCGCATATCACATCCACACACACACACACACACACACACCCACAAGCGCATTTCCACTCGCACACACACACCCAAAAGCGCACATACACTCAAGACACACACACATAAGGCTCGCACTCACACACACGGACAGAAACACTCTCACACCACACACACAAATGCACACACACATAAAGTGCACACATCCACTCACACAACACACACACTCGCACATCACACACATAGACGCTTGCACTGCTCACATACTCACAGCACACGCACATACACACTCACACAGCACACACGCACATACACACACACACGCACATACACACACACACGCACACAGCAAGCGTACACACTCACAACACACGCACATACACACACACAGCAAACATACACTCACAGAACATGCACATACACACTCACACAGCACACACGCACATACACACACACACACGCACACAGCAAGCGTACACACTCACAGCACACGCACATACATACACACACAGCAAACATACACTCACAGCACATGCACATACACACTCACACAGCACACACGCACATACACACACACACGCAAACATACACTCACAGCACACGCACATACACACTCACACAGCACACACGCACATACACACACACACACGCACACAGCAAGCGTACACACTCACAGCACACGCACATACATACACGCACAGCAAACATACACTCACAGCACACACACATACACACTCACACAGCACACGCACATACACACACACACGCACACAGCAAGCATACACACTCACAGCACACGCACATACACACAGCACACACACACACACAGTACACGTGCCACGGGCAGACTCCGGTCCAGAAGGTGTGAATAGCGGGTAATGGCTTGTGTCAGAGGCTTGGCCGCAGCTCATTAGTCTCACACAGAGAGATAATCTGATCTGATGTCTGTTTTGCAGTAGGACCCCCTTCCTGACCCCCTGGAGCCAAAAGGGACCGGGGCTCGGCCCATCACTCCCACACAACACGCACACCCTTCCCATCTTCACTCGTTTTCTCGCCTCTCTTTCTTTCTCACCAGAGTCTCCCTCAGCCTTCATTCCACGGGATTCCAGAAGAGTTCCACATTACATTTCTCTCTTTCCCTCTCTCTCTCTCCCTCTCCCCCCCTCTCTCTCTCCCCCCTCCCCCTCTCTCTCTCCCTCTCTCTCTCTCTCTCACTTCGGTTCGCTTCACTTGTTTCGTTGATGTATTAATTTAACTTTTCTTGTTTTGTTTTTTTGTGTGTTGTTCATGATTATTTCTTGCACTTTGTTTTGTTTTCGCAGGTTGCTTCTATTCAGGAACTGCAGGAGCTGCATGATAATATGAGAATGGCCTAAGTTTTGTTAAAACTCCTCTCTCACACACAGACAGACACACACACACACCCATACAGACACAGCACACATGTACATACAGACACACAACACACATACGCCAACACACACTCACACATAGCGAACACATGCATGCATCCAAACACAGGAATTTACATTTACATACACACAGGCAAACACACATTCCCACTCTTTGCACACTCTCACATATTCTCTAGTAATACAGTATGCAGGATGTATGAAATGAAATGTGCACTAATGTAATTCACAGTTGTGCCTGGGGGTTTCGTGCTTTCATGCACAAGATTCCAATTTCATGCCAAAGAATGTATATTTTTATAAAAGGGAACCTTTAAACTTGTCTGGGGAAATAATATTTGTATGCCTTTATGGAAAATTACGCTATTATCATTTTTTTAGATCGCTCAAATGGCTTCATTAATGGGAAAGGGTTAATGACATACAGCTGACTTTTGGTGCAAAGTGCCTCTGAAAATATTGAGGGTGAGGAAGATGGAGACCGCTTTTCATATTTTTGCTTTTCCTCTCCGTTCTTTTTGGTGAAAAAAGAAGAAACAATTTATTCACACAGTCAGCGTTTTCTGCATTTGACAAATTATGGGGCTGCTTTCTCTGTTACTGCTCATACTGCACGTACGTTTTCCTATGTCCCCACAGCAACACACTGGCTTCACACAGAAGACAGGATTGTGTGACTGTGTGTGTGTGTGTGTGTGTGTGGGCGTTTGTGTGCATGTGTGGGTGGAGAGTGTGCGTGCTTGCAAAGTGTATTCAAATGTATAAATAGTTAAAAATTCTATGCTATCTTGTAGCGTATGTGCACACGTGCATGTGTGGGTATGTGAGTGTGTGCGCGTGTGTGTGCATGTACGTGCATCTGTGTGTGTGTGTGTGCATGTGCGTACCTGTGTGCGTGTGTGTGCGTGTGTGTGCGTGTGTATGTGTGTACATGTGGGGTGGGTGTAAAGAGATTGGAGGGTAATAGCCATCAGAGTCCCACGGGAATATCTGCCCCTAAATATCAGCACCAGGGAAAGAGAAGAGACAAGAGAAACAGACTGCACTATTTTCACACAGGGAAGCATTTATCATTCCAAATGGCTGCCATTGGCGTCCTCGCATGTATAGAAAGAGAGAGAGAGACAGAGAGAGAGAGAGAGTCTGTGTAGTGTGTGGACAGCCTCTAGCAAGAGAGGATTTACTCAGAGATTACACCGGTCCAATAATTAAAATGTAATTATAATCCTGACTTCTACTAATCTATCTCTGTAAATCCATTGTGTGTTAACACTGTCACCCCACAGTGTCAAGTTCACAGACGTGCACAGTCTATGAAAATCCACACCGGCTAGCATGTATTTTATTCTGGAAATACATCACCAGCTGTATACCCTGCTGTAAGATCCAGCTATGTCAGCTCGAAAATTGAGCAGACCAAGCTGGCTGTAAGGTGGTGTAGCTGGGTATGAGCTGGTCAACCAGCATGGCCAAACTGGTCATAGAACTGGTCTAGCTGGGTATGAGCTAGCCAAGCAGCTAGTGCTGGTAGCCTGTCTGAGCTGGTCACTGATTGACCAGCTACCAGCTGTTTCAAAACCTAGCTTGAGCTGTTTTTTCAGCAGGGTAGAACAATGGTAAGCAACCCTGATCCTGGAGAGCTGGCACCTTGTTTGCACCTTAAAAACAGAAACAAATTCACTGCCAAGGTGTAATGATAATGACCTGTGTAACTGACAGACTTTAATGTATCAGTTAAGCTCTGAAAACCAGCACACCATCCAAGGCCGAGGTTGACCAACTCTGGAATAGAGACAGGCTTGTGGGGTTAATGGGTTTTTTTACAGCATTTTTCGGATGATTCACGTGGATGATTCATGCAATAAAAATGAGCACAGGCATCTTTCTGGGGTCGGGCAGGGTTGAAAGCAGGAAAATCCAGATGACAGCTGGAGCTAGCTTTTGAAAGAGCAGGTAGCTGGTTGACCAGTTCAACCAGCTCTGTACTCAACAAGGTTTGACCGGCTCTAGCTATGTTCTGAACAGGTGATAGCTGGTATTTCAAGCTGGTCATAGCTGGATCTTACTCCAGGGAGGCTTGTCGTTGATGGGCAGGGAGGTGGGAGGGAAGCAATCTTCGTTATGACAAAGACGTCAGAAGAACCTGCCGCTATGACTGACTTTCTCCACCGATGGCCAATAAAATCCTTATTAGAATGCGTATTTAAATGAAGCCTCAGGGCAGTATGGCGTGGTCTAATTTGCGGTGATTCGGTATTTTTTCTGACTATGAAAATAAAGTGG
Source organism: Conger conger (assembly GCF_963514075.1). Lineage (NCBI taxonomy): Eukaryota > Metazoa > Chordata > Actinopteri > Anguilliformes > Congridae > Conger > Conger conger. The sequence goes on along the minus strand of NC_083762.1, from coordinate 33,678,196 downwards.
CCTAATTACAGAAACCTTTCAACTCCTTAAACGTTGTGGAAGCGCGACAATTAAACGTGACTCATATTGTCATTACACCCTCTATCGCTCGCCGCCTGCATGAAATTAAATTAGATCACCTTGATTTTTACAGCAAATAAAACTCTCAAAGTAGAAGTGCAGGCCAAAATACGTTGACTTCTCTGCCTGGACGGCATGTGGGTATAATTACAGTCTATACTGTATTTCAGCCGTGATGACAAAAGGGCAGTTGATTGGCCTGTTAACTGAGACTCTGGGTCAAGGCGAGCGTATCGTCATTGGCTGTAGCATTGCCCAGGGAGGGAGGAAGGGCCTGTAGCATAGCTGCAGTCTGTACATTACAAGGACATCACAACCATGAGACAGCCTGCTAATATACACTGAAGCCCATAAGTATTTGGACAGTGACACAATTTTAAAGGGTTCTAATTCCAATATGGTTCACTCTATACTGGTAAATACCCACAAATTAACCCAACATTGCTCCCGGGGGATTGAGCCCTGCTTAGTGTAATCAAGTACAAGTAACTTTGGATAAAAGTGTCAGCTAAATAATTGTATTGTAATGTAGTGTAAAGTGTGAACTGTGGGCTTTAATTTGTAGGTATTATAATCCACATGGAGTGAACCGTGTAGGAATTGCAGTCCTTTAGGTTTGTGTCCGAATACTTACAGACTTCAGTGTATGACAAACTGGTCAAAAGATAAAGACAGTGGGGAAAAGGGTGAAAAAGATGAAACAGAGTCATGATTGAACACATGGTTGTTCAAAATGTCTGCCTTCAGGCTTCTTTTAAAAATATCAGTTGCTTCTTCATCTCTTCCTGCCCTGAAGCAGAAAGTTTCAGAGGTAAAGAGCAGTACTCCTGGATAGTTTATCGCCCCATAATCTTAATTTAGTGCTGGGCTCTAAAACCTGGTCACAGGCTGCCAATCACCATCAAAGAGGGTAAGAGGGTGTGGATTTGATCCACAGAGAAGGAAGGTACCTCGTAAGCAAGCCAAAGTATTTTAAAATCTCTCCTGGATTTGACCAGGATCCAGCAGTGGAGCAATGTATTTCCAGTGGAGTGAAGTTTGACTAAAAACATAACACATATGAATTGAAATAATAATAATAATCACCATCTTCATCACCAACACTGCTAACTAATGTTGTATGTGTCCATCGCTGAAGCATTTCCCAGCTCCCAAAATGTGAATTGAGAGAAGACGGAGGACCAGATGTCTGGGCAGGTAAACAGCCAGACGTGCGTTTGGCCAATCAGCAGAGCACGCACGGAGGCCGTATAAATCAATCACCGTAATTGCTATCATCCTCTCCGCAATTTAGCACCGCCATTACGCCGGGCCAGGCCAAATCAAGGCTGCGGCCAACCTCTCGCGGCAAGCAAATCTAATTCATCCGCAGTTTTCCGACCTGGCCAACGGCGCCCTGCCCCCGCCCCCGGCCTCCGCTGCCGGCCAGCCCATAATAACCCGGCTATTTCCTCTGAACTCCTGACAAAACATTTCAAGGTTATCGTGCGCCATCTCATTCCGACAGAACGGACTTCAGTGTTGTCAAAAAGGCTTGAGGAAAAGCGGAGATAAAAACAGAAGGACGTGAATCGGCGCAAACGGTTCCTTCTCACACGTCGTGTTTTGTTCTTTCCTTTTTTTCCCTATTTTACGATGTCCCAGTTTTGATAGTACAACTTGTATATGTGCGGTCTTTTTGATCCGTGTTGATATTCCCGGAGGCCTCGGCGAGTAAAGATGACAGAGAGATGGAACGTCACACCACAACGCACTTGGCTATCAAAGGGACCCAGTCCCAAAGTCTTTTTTTGATTTATTTTTGAGGACAAATTTTGATACTAATTGGTTACATTAAGTATGATTCACTTTCAAGGGGCCAATTACGTATTCTTCATTCTTGGTGCGAAATCACAAAAGAAAAAAGGCCTTTTGTCTTTTTTACCACCTCGCCCACTCTGCCCACCCACAACCCCCAAAAAATAGCCACTCGATCTGCTTTTTCAGTGCCTTCCTGTTGTGATGAATGAAAAGGCGAAATACTGACTCACTCTCACCTGCTGTGCAAGTCATTTTCAGACATAAACATCATGTCAGAATAAATCCTACAAAGGCATGTCAAAGAATCAAAAAAATAATACAAAATTGTCCTGCCAGGGGACATTTACAGGAATTCGATATAGATTTTATTTTTGTTTAATGCCTTCATTTTCACTTCACTGTATCGGTATGGCACACTGATGGAAACACGTTTTGATTTGTTGCCATCGTGACAGGGCATGGCCTTTACATGACATCACATCCATAATTCTCTTCCCACCCCATAAAGCCTGAGTGATTGGCATCCTCTATGAAGGGATACATACATGAACTGACTATATCTCTGTCCCAGCCTGTCTCACTCCCTCTAAAAGTCTCACTCCCTGTCCCCCGACTGCGCCAGGGACTGTCAATCAGGAGACTTGTTAAAAAAAGATATACCTTTCTCTCCTCCCTGATTTACACCCCCCCCCCCCCCCCTAAATTTCTCTGTTCTATGCCTTTAACAAATCTGCACTTCCTGTGACTATTGTTCTTGTTCATGACTGGGCTACATGTGAATTTTTATATTCATCAACACTTTTCTCTTATTGAGGAACTTGCAATTGTAAGAGGCCTTGGATAAAAAGGGTCTTTACTGAAATATAATCTCTCTGCAAGAAAAATAGTACTATTGGTTTTAATCATTAAACCACTAATAATGGATGATATGCACAGTACAATGTGTTAAATCACTGTTAAAAAACAGCTTATTACTGTTGAAGTTTAACAAATAGTGAACATTTCACTATGTAGCTCCGTCCATTTTATGGTACATAAAAGCTGCAACTCGGGTCAGATTCTTGTTATATTAATCATTTACCAGGTTTAAATTGCTAGAGTATATCCCTGTCAGTGCATTTGATGTGTTCAGCTGTCTCCTCCATATAGCGTGTAAAAAGGGCAACATTGGCTCAGGGGTAAGAGCAGTCGTCTGGCAGTCGGAGGGTGGCCGGTTTGATCCCACCCTGGGTTTGTGTCCAGAGCAAGACACCTAATGCCCAAATGCTCCTGACAAGCTGGTTGGTGCCTTGCATGGCAGCCAGTTGGTTTGTGTTTGTGTTTGTGTTTGTGTTTGTGTGTGTATGGATGAAGGAGAAGCATCAATTGTACAGCGCTTTGGATGAAGGCACTATATAAATGCCAACCATTTACCACCAACAGCACTAATGTCAGGACTGCTCAAGGTGAAACCTGTACTCTGCAAAACCTTTCCTGGCTCCATAGCAAGGGCTATATGTAGATAGATACTTACTCAGATTCCACTGGTTGTTTTGTTTTGGGATTTGTTGTTATCTAGGCCAGGGAATGTGAATTATTTCTATACTGGTTTGAAAGAGTATTAAATGAGCTAACAAGGCACAAGATATATTTCAATGCCATTCAGAGAACAGGTTTTACAGCTAAAGTTCTGAACATTAACTATCCTGTCAGCTTCTCAAAATTACCACTCATAAAAAATAAAAGGATGACAGACGGTAACTTTTCGGATCATGACCCGGCATCATATTCAAGTCTGTAATTTCAATCATTCCAATTTTTGTATTGGTATTATTATTCAGCCTTGAGAGGGTTTCTAGACACAGTGCTCAAAGGCAACTCTAAGCCTGAAGATTAATATAATGCACCTTCTAAAACTCTCAAATCCTTTCAAGTTATTTCTTCCCAATACTCACACCATAGCTAATAGTCAGTCAGAAGACTGTATTATGCATTGCTTCAACATAAATATGATACATTCATAAATGAATGCAATGTGCACATATTTTCGGATGAAGACACATTTTAAAGAAGAGGAAATAACAGATCATCTCAAAGTACCACATTACTGGATGCATTTGAACCACTTTATGCTAAAGGTCTTTTTTATGCGGGGCGACATTGGGTCAGGTGGTGAGAGCAGTCATCTGGCAGTCGGAGGGTTCGATCCCCCGCCCGGGTGTGTCGAAGTGGCCTTGAGCAAGACATCTAACCCATAAATGCTGCTAATGAGCTGGTTGGCAGCCAATCACTGTTGATGTGTGAGTGTTTGTATGAATTGGTGAATCAGAAGCATCAATTGTACAGCGCTTTTGATAAAAGCACTATATAAATGCCGGCCATTTACCATTTATGTATGAATTTTCTTTCTCAATGGGTGGAACTAGGGACAAGAAAAGGATAAAGAAAAAGAAAAAAGAGCAGAATTGGAAATGGCTTGGAATGAGCCCCATCAGTAGAATCTGTTTCACGCTCATGTAAGTTGAGTCCAAGGCAGCCATATTGGCGTTTTCCCTGAATCGAGTGTTTGAGGCTGGTGTGTGTCAAAAAGCCTGCCCGTCTCCCTCAATATATGCTTACACATAATCACCGGGCCACTCCAAGGCTGACTTACTCCTTTTCACATGTACTCAATCAATCGATATTTATTTTTGTATGGCAAAAAAACATGCGCACGCAGTGCCTCACCATTGACGATTTCCAGAGGGGATGTAAAAGAACCGAAAACCCTGAACTGAACCAAAACTGCAAAATTATTCCTCAGCTCTTAACCGGCATTGGAGCTGACCTCCTAGTCTTGATTAACTGCACGGTTTATGTAGGTTGTTCCCGTAGGGCGCTCATATGTCATGAGAGAAAGCTGCGGAGTGCTTTAGCTTTCAAACATGCGGCGGACTGTGAACGTATTTTACAGGCAGACAGAGCCCGAAGGTGTTCGGCAGGCACCGCCTTCGCCTACATGTGAAATATTTCACATTTTCATTTACAGTAACGCACAAACCCGTTCAACCGCAGTGCGCAGACTCAAAGAAAAAGGTACAAAAACCTAAACAAGAAAAAAGACTAAAATTGAAAATAAATATAACATATCGTAACAAATATTATTTATGCATATAACAATTTAGAGTAGGGGGGTGGTCATTAAAGAAATGGCTACACTTATGAACTTTTCTGGTGAGGACAAACAAAAGCTTGTGTCTGGAGGCCAGCTGTTAAAAGTGGCAGATCTTTCCCCATGTGTGTCAGGGACCAGGACAGAGGAACCAAACGCAGACTCAGGGATGACATGAAGAAGGCAGGCTTTATTAACAGAGGGTAGATCCGAAAGGTAAGACAGAAACAGGCAACAGTTGTAATCCAGGCAGACAGGTACATGCAGGGTAAGCAAAGACCAAACCAGCGAAAGTACAAACACGAGATCCAAAAACACAGGGAGTCCAAAGCCAAGCAAAGATCAAAACAAGGGCAGCCTGTAGCGTAGTGGTTAATTAAGGGAAAGGACTGGGACACGCAAGGTCGGTGGTTCTAATCCCGGTGTAGCCACAATAAGATCCACACAGCTGTTGGGCCCTTGAGCAAGGCCCTTAACCCTGCATTGCTCCAGGGTTAACTGTACGTCGCTCTGGATAAGAGCGTCTGCCAAATGCCAATAATGTAATGTAATGTAATGTAATGTAAAATCCAAAAAACCAATGTACAGAAAACAAACGGGGAAACCGAGTCAAAAAAGGATAGGCTAGAACTGGGGTAGGGAACAGATAACGGGTAAGATGAACTAGCAAAGTGAACAAAAAAGGACAGGCTTAAATACAAATGACTAAACGATAAACAGGAGTGCCAACAGATAATCGGGAAACAGAACTCAGGTGAAACAAATAACAAGAGAACAGAACTACGGAAAGCAACATGGGACAAATGCGAAACGCTAAGGAAACAGACCAATACTGAAACCAGAACAATACAAAGCATAACAGAACAGACAACAGACTGCAAAGTGGGACACAAGGCACAAACAGCAGACAAGAAGCATAAAACACCAAAACAGACAGAAAACACAGAGGAAAGCACAGCGAGACAGACAAAAGGGGAAAAACTTTTTTTGTGTCAAAGGGCATGGACATGACAGTGTGTAGCATTATAGTTGGCCTCTCCACAAGAACATTAGAACACGGCATTCCCAGAATATGTGCATGAAGTAGCAGTTCCCTGTCCCGGACCAAACCAATCGCAATATCTTTAGCTATTATACAAATTTTTTTTTTAATATAAAATCTAAAATAGCTTATTCAGTATTCGGTAATATAATACCTTGACTCTACCTGGAATGAAAAAATATCCCAGGTAGAGTCAAAAGCAATAACAAGAACATGGAACTGTAAAGAACTGGATCTCATTAATTCCAATGGAAATGATCCTAGTGGCATAATGAAGGTATGATGAGAATTGAGCTGATTTTATGAGTACAGTCAAGGTATGGGGTAAGGTTTGTGGAGGGGGGTGTCATATAATAATTTCCATTCATGCATGAGGAAGTGTTAAAGTCAAGTCAAGTTAAAGGGATACACTGGCTGAGGTCATGCTTTGTAGTCCCTGGTATTTGCATTCAAGTCAGAACTCTAACCAAATGAATTTCTATAATGATATAGGACATTTTTGTAACAATACAAAAGATTGGTTTTTCAACAGGTGAACATTTAAAGAACTGTTGAATGCAGAAAAATGTAGTCCCTTTGACGATACTCGGTTCATCAAAGCCAGCTTTGTTCATCCGCTTGCAAACAGCAAAATGGCTCCTGGGTTCAAAAGGGTACCCCCAAGACAACAGAACTGTCAGGCCTGAATGTAATTTGCCTTAAATCTGATAATAAAAGCAGGGACTCTCTGGTTTCCAGCCGATGAGCCGGGGGGCGAGTTCACACTGCGTACACGTCTGGGGTCGCTCTGAGGTCACCCCGCACAACAGTCACCTGCGGGCCCCTGGCACACTGCCTGCACTGGCTCTCTTATCACAGGGCCATTGGGTGGTCGGGGATCGGAAAAATGTGGTAGAATGTTTGTTACAAAATACAAAATGGATCTCTCAACTAAAATCAAAACAGGTGTGGAGGTGTGATGGAGATGTACAGCGGGCCCCAGAATTATCGACCCTTGATGCAGAAAGTGCTGTAAACTAAAGAATAATGCAGTTATTGACATAAGTGTTATTTTCCAACATATGTAAAGTAGTGCACTTCATTCATGATTCAATGGAATTATCCAATTATCTTACATTTGAAAAAATATATATATTTATTACCCCAAAAAGCAGGTTCCACAATTATCGGCTCCCTGGTTTTATACCTCGGGCAAACGCCCCTGACAAAGATGAGAGCAAAGAGTCTTTTCCTTTAAATTGTGAGGTTTTAGATGGTCAGGTTTCAGATGGTCAGGTTTTTGACCATCAATGATCATCTGTGTCTTCTGAATTGTCTTTTGGCTTTTCCCATGCTGATGGTTGAAAAAGGGATTTTGCATGCTTGTGGCCTCATTTTTTTACACTCTAGTGAAACAGGAAGTGATGGAATGACACAATATACTTAAATGATTAACTTAAAATGGTACTGCCAATTTCACTTTGGTTGATTTTATCTTCAATAATTTTTAGGGATGCCAATAATTTTGACATCTGTGGTTTTCAGAAAAAAATTTGATTGCTAAATAAAAACATTGCAACATGAGAGTAAATGTATTTAAATATAAGTATATAGTATTTTCCTGTATGCTTGAACATAAAATATAGATCATTATAAATGTTGTTTATTATATGCAGCCTTTTTTCTACATTTGCTAATAAGGGTTCCAATAATTCTAGAGCCCACTGTGGCTTGCTTTGTAGGTGGCTACAGCATAAATCATGCAAAAATGTGTAATTAAAAATTAACTACATCTTTGCAAATACATATTTCAAGTAAATGTATGTGAAATACTGCCCTTACCTGCAGATATGTTCTTACCTTAATATGCTGCAAGCAAAGATGAATTAATATTGTAGAAACATCTATCCAGTATGCTAACTGTGATAGCGCCTTGGCTCAGAACGCATCTGGACAGTCATAATGTGATTTTCTTAGCATTTAGCAGAGCAGAGGTCACTCTCCCTCGGTAACAGATGGGCTCTGTGTCATTAACTCAGCTTAATGACACTAACGCTGTGACCCTTGTAAATGTGACATCTCCAAAAAAAAAAAAATCATCACAGTGTACTGTAGAATAAAAAAGTTTCATGAAATGTTTTAATGAAGTAAATTGCCTTGCACCATTTGATCATTTGATTTTAATGAGTTATAAAAACTTTTCCATTTTTAACACTACCCAATAGTGAAATTGCACGTCGGCAGTGCACCTGTTATTTTGATAACATGCCGTGTTGTAGCCCTACAATGTATGAATACCAAATATGTGGAAATGTGCAATACATGTTCAGAATGAGCAGTATAGGCAATTCATCAAAAACATTAAAGCAAAAAATAATGACATATTCAACAAAGACAAAAACTTGAAATCATGTAGCACAGTACTTGTTTAAGGGGAACACAAAACATGCAGTCAGACACAGATGTGCATATAAACAAATATATGAGCTATAGCTACGCACAAAAGAAAATCCAAAATGAAGGATATAGACTCACTGAGCACCTTATTAGATAGACCGGTACACCAGCTTGTGAATGCAAATATCTAATCAGCCAATCATGTTGCAGCAACTAAATGCATAAAAGCATGCAGACATGGTCAAGAGGTTCAGTTGTTTTTCAGACCAAATGTCAGAATGGGGAAGAAATGTGATCTTTGGCCGTGGAATGATTATTGGTGCCAGACACGGTTGTTTGAATATCTCCGAACCTGCTGATCTCCTGGGATTTTCACACACAACAGTTTCTTTTGCAGAGAATGGTGCAAAAAACCCCCCAAAAAAACACGTCCAGTGAGCAGCTGTTCTGTGGACAGAAACACATTGTGTAGGCATTCAGAGGAAACCGTCTTTTTCATTGCAGTGCGCAGGGGAGCGTCGTGCTGACGGTTGGCCAGTTCCAGATGCCGCTGATTGGAATTTGGCACGCAGACGGGCAGCGGAGCAGTGTGCCCAGACGCTATGCCAGAGTCCTGAGCCCGAAAGCTGCTCCCCCTCACAGGGGTGATGGGTCGTAAGGGTCGTCATTCACCATATCTCAGGCCCTCACCTCCTCCGCTTCTACCGCAAGCTGGAGTGAGTGATATTGAGACGGAGAGTGAGTCAGGAGCAGAGAGGCCTAGGATCAAAGACAGGAGGCCAGCGCAACTCAAACTGAACCGAGACAGGACAACCGCACACTGAACCAAGCCAGGGCAATCGCACACAGAACCGAGCCAGGGCAACCACACACTGAACCGAGCCAGGGCAACCACACACTGAACCGAGCCAGGGCAACCACATACTGAGCCGAGCCAAGCTTCAGACCAGCACCCTTATGAGTCAGTGTCCAGTGGCTGAGAGACTGGGACAAGGGCAGAGAGGGAGAGCAAAGGAAAAAGAGAGGGGGAGAGAAAGAGGGAGAGAGGAAAGAGGAGAGAGGGTGAGAGCTTGACATTCCCTGTATTTAGGTGTTTGTCAGCTTTTTGTTTAATTTCTCTACCGAATAAGCCAATCAAATATTCTTGAAAATGAAGTAAAATAAATGCTTGAACAAACTAAAGTAAAAAGTAATATTAAAAATAAAGCCAGAGAGAGAGAGAGGATGACATGGTAGAGAGAGGTGACATTATGCATTGAATCTATCTCCCCCCTCTCTCTCACAATTCAATTCAATTCAAAATACTTCATTGAAATGACAATTTGGGACACTTGTATTGCCAAAGCTTGTTGGATGAACAACAATGAACATCCATCCATCCATCCATTATCTGAACCCGCTTATCCTGATCAGGGTCGCAGGGCGGCTGGAGCCTATCCCAGCATACATTGGGCGAAAGGCTGGAATACACCCTGGACAGGTCGCCAGTCCATCGCAGGGCACACGCACCATTCACTCACACACTCATGCCTACAGGCAATTTAGACTCTCCAATCGGCCTAACCTGCATGTCTTTGGACTGTGGGAGGAAACCGGAGTACCCGGAGGAAACCCACGCAGACACGGGGAGAACATGCAAACTCCACACAGAGAGGCCCCGGTCGACGGGGATTCGAACCCAGGACCTCCTTGCTGTGAGGCGGCAGTGCTACCCACTGCACCATCCGTGCCGCCCAACAATGAACAATAAACAATAAATCAATAATTGTAAATCCGAATGCAGTATATTAATACTAACAATATTCTCTATCTCTCTCTGCCAATAACTGATTTCAGTCATGAGCTGTTCCTGGAGGATTTGGTGAACTCCTCTGTGAACAGAAGATGTGCTTTCCCTAATGCCTGCTAAGAGGGGCATTGGGAACTCATTCACATCTTTACTTATTTACTCATCAGTTATACTGAGTATAACACAGAGTATCTCTGTTGTCTGTTCTTTATTTTGGCAATTTCAAACGTAGAAATTAGATTAGAAAATGTTGATTCTGCAGTAGAATCCCTTAAGGGGTGAGGGCAGGTTTATGGGCACTCTTATATAGGTGGTTGGGTTGTATTTACAGTACATTTCCTGCATTGGAACAACACCCTGAGTACTGTGCTGAGCAGACATTGCTGAAAACACTTTCAGGCTGTAGAGATTGATAGGAGATAAAGGGACAGGATACAACAGATATGAAGACATGCATGTCAGGTTAGACGTGCTCCTGCCGTTGCCCTTGACCAAGGCAGTGGCCTCTGACCTGGAGTTGGTCCATGGGCACTCCACTGCTTAGTTACTTTGGCCACAGCTCCTAAGTAACTAGGAAGGGTCAAACGCAGAGGACAAATTACCCCACGGGGTTCAATAATGTATATCTTAGCTACCTCTCGCTCATCAACCTACAATCAAGTTGTGGTTTAGTAAGAAGTCCTCTCGCTCACCTCATCTTTAGCTAACCTACAGCCAAGGTGGGGCCGACTTACATCTGTGACCTGAGGCTGAGTCAGCCACAGAGAGGCGGGCACTGAGCTCAGAAACCCTCGGCTCAGGTATTTTTGGATTTTTGGGAATGTCCTCCCCTCCTGTGGGAAGATCCTTTTTGTCCCGTCCTTCCTTCCGCAGAAGAAGAAGGTCTTTTAATAGAGCGTCCCCGCCGTGTGTGAGGGAACAGAAGTAGGCGGTCACTTTGAGGTCAGAGACACATTTTAGATCGGGGAGATAACAGGCAGGGGCAAGGGTAGGGGGGGCACGGCTGAAGGAACTATCGCATTGCAGCTGTGACAGTGCTGATACCAGAACCGGCCATGAATGTTCAGTCATCCTTCTTTATGGGAATGGAATAAGCCATACAATATATTGTAAATGTGGACTTTTTGGAAAACATAATTATAAATCTAATTTGGCAGTGGTTTACCAAATATTGTCAATAATATCTGACAGCATCCTGTAATTATAATTTTTTTAAATGAAATATGGCAATATATTATATGGCTATATTATTTATAGATATTTTAAATATATTTAATTTGCATAAAGGCATGCCATCCCCTCACTCATTTTTGACATCTGTATGCAGCCTCACCCAACCCCTTCATTCATTCATATTTTCCTTTCCATAAAAAGGCACGATGGTTGAAGGTGTATTGTTGCTTCTTGGTTGGTTGTCATCAGATGAATCTACAGAGTTCAAGTTTTAATCTGTGGCCACTACTAGCACTGTACTTCCCTCTATGGTTTTCAGTGCACTTGTCCCTGGTTATGGTTACGCACTTTGTTGTACGTCACTCTAGATAAGAGCGTCTGACACATGCCTGTAATGTAAAGAGATTTCAGTAAAATCAAAAGATACATAGTTCAGCTTAAGGTAAAGAATTTGAAATTGTAGTTGAACTGTGAGTGTTTTCATGGACATAAAATGGTGGTCGGCCAAACGTAATTGTCGGCCCTAACATGGTAGTGTGTATGTACGTGTAACATTTGCCTGCTTCGCCATTGACAGAGGACCTCAGCCAGCTTCGTCTGGGTGGTCAGTGGTGTCATATGATGATGCGGCATGAACTTGAGCTACCTCGCAATTCTTACCGGAAGTACGCTTGACCTTCCATTCAGATGGTAATGTGTGACAGAAGAGACACCCTAGGGACCCAGAAGCCAGAAAGAAAGAGAGAGAGTGAGAGAGAGAGAAAGAGAGAGGGGCGGGGAGGGGGGCATGAGAGAGAGGGTGAGAGAGAGAGAGGGGGAGTGAGTAAGTTGTTTTGAGCGACAGTATTGTTGTTATTGTTGATTAACATTTTATGTAAATGGAAGCCTGTAAATTAATATCACTGGACTAATTCTCCAGGGAGCTATTATTCAGAAAAGGGCTTTTTAAATATCATAAATATGGTAGAACAAAGGAGAGGCCAATCAAGTGTTTTTTTTCTGTGCAGTCCCTCAAATTATGACTAGAGCTTCACAATCTCTGTTGTGAAAGTGTATAATTATAGTAATAATAATTATTATTATTATTATGATTATTATTATTATTTCCTGCTGCAAACATTAGCAAACCTCCCTATTCTCCACTGCTGACAGTCTCAAAGGGTCAAGAGGTTAATTAGTCATTTACTTTCACTCTGAAAATCGAGTCAAGGCCAAGTTCATTGATCGTGAACTTACCGGGAGGGACTGTAACTTGTTCATTAAGGCTAATGCACCTCAAACCCTTCCATCACGCTTCCTCCAATCAGAGATGTCTGAGATACTGTAACCCCCAACCCCAATCTCTGACCTACCCCCCCCCCCACCACCACCCCCCTCCAATCAATAGCTCAATAGCAGCAAAGCAATTGAGGGGATATTATGAAAAATGTTCGCAAAATGGTTTCCTCTTCAATACTTGCCAGGTTTAAGCATCCAGAAGGCCAAGGACACAATCACGTTAGCGGGAGTCCGGCTGATTCTGCTCGGAAACGAGGCGCGGAGCTACGTCAAACCTCATTTCCCTTCATCAAATTCCCACGTCTCCCACAAACACCAGGGGCAATTGATTTTGCCCTTTCTGGCTGGTCGCACCAATAAAAATTCCCTCCCACCCCTCCATCCATCTTAAAAAAGCACCGGCCGGAGATTTCGCCTTCTCTGTTTGTCTCATCCTGTGCCAATCGCAGTCGTCTCCTCATCTTCCTGCGACCACGTGCGCAAAGGTTAAATATAATTGCGTTCCTATGTCATTCTCTCTTTCTCTCTTTCTCTTTGCGGTTTTTCTCCACAACGCTGAACTGTGTAATTTGTGAAAGATGTGCGGGAAGCTGGCTTTTCCCAGCCCTCCACAGAAGTGCTGATTACAGTGTGTATAAATGACCCCGTTCCTGTGGGACTGACACAATCCTCTTAATGATCCTATCAATAACCATGATCTCAACATTCCCTTATGGAAGCAATAAAAACTAAGCACCCGGATAAAGTATTTATGAGAGTTTAGATTTGATAGAAACGGCTGGGAAGAGACTTATTTTCTCCCGCTCGTATAAATATGTAAAGTCCGATTAATCGATGAGAAATGTTCTTTTTAACCCACGCTCAAGATGCATGCAAACAAATCTTCTGCTTGTGGTGGTGAGAGTGCTGGTGTTGTATACAACTTACCCAAATTAAAGAGGAAAAAAATGACATAAACCTAAGGGTGTATTTCAGCAAAATACAAATTTATAATTGGTATATAATTGCAAGTAAATGTATAATTATTTTAAATATTTGAATTTCATAACGCCGACTTGAATGTGAACTGGCTTCAGTGCCAATCATTCTGGCATGCCTTTGCAGCAATGCTGATTTTAATAGGCACCAATATCATAGCATTTGCATTTTAAATTGCAGATAATGATAATTCCTTAAACATGCAACCCTGATTAAGTGCACACCAGAATAGGGGCAAGGCCCACTGCCCTCTCATACTTATATTTTTTGATCAAGCACAAAGGTTAAAGCCAATGGAAAAGGGAAACTACTATATATCACAACACCCCCATTGCTCTCCTGGTCTGAGAACAGGGCATTTTTACGTGATGTGCAATACAAATATACAGCCTGTATTTAGTCATTGTGAAGAAATATGCAATACAAAAATATAATATTATATATTAATAATCACATATTATATCATAATAAAGGGCCCGTAGTAGTATTCCACAATGAGGCGCATACAGGCACACATATGACTTTTGTATATACTTGGGTAAGTGAGAGTTATGGGAAAGCTCTGGATAGCATCGCTAGGCAAACGCACAAAGATTCTGTGTCAAATCTCCTTCTGTGTGAAATATTAACACAAGTCCCTTCTGTAGCCACCTGCATATTGTCATTTTACCTCACACCGCAACAAAACATTTACGTATCTTGGCGTTCGGGCCACGACAAGCTGGCTACTGTGTGAACACAGGCATCCTGTTATAATTTTTTTTGTAGGTTTTTTCACTCTTTTCTTCTCCGATTTTGTTTGCGCACGTGGAAAGCGGTGTAAATGCTCTCACCCTTTTAATTAAGGTGAGAAATCAAGTGCTAAATCCAATTTTCAGCACTGCGCTATGGTGTGAATCGCTGCCGAAACAGCGCCGGGTTTGCCCTCCAGGTTCCTGCGGAGCAATAAACGGCGTTAAGAATACGCGCTGAAGTGTCTCACGTTTTAATTAACTCCCTATTCTCTTCAGAGAACATTTTTATGTTCAGAGCCTGATTTTTATGAAAAAGGAAAATAACTTAATTATGTTGTAGCACTGTTCTGGTATTATGTAGGCACCAGAAAATAGTTCTTTGTGATTTTCTCGGTTCCTTGGTTCTTGGTTAGCGTAGATAAATTTAGCTAGTGCAGGGGTGCACAACCCTGGTTCTCGAGGGCCGGTCTGTGTACTGTTTTTTGTTCCAAGCAATTGCCCTGTTTTTTATTTGCTAACTCTAAAAATGACCCTGTTCAAGCCTGTACTTGAGCACAGTAAAATCACTTGCAGTCTGCAGCTGTAGCTGCTACTCATACAAATGTCAGATAAGATATGATTGGGTCACTTAAATCAGTGTTTCTCAACTCCAGTCCTCGAGACCCACTTGCCAGAAGGTTTTTGTTGTAAACAGGAACTCACACACCCGATTTAACTCATCAAGGGCATTATTGGTGGTTTGATTGGTTCAGTCATTATATCAGGTGTGTGAGTTCCTGGTTACAACAAAAACCTTCAGGTCCCGAGGACTGGAGTTGACAAACACTGACTTAAATAACTAAGACAAGAAGTTGGCACAAAATCCTGGATCGGCCCTTGGTGTGCACCCCTGAGCTAGTGCAATAATAAATAAATGGAATGTAATGTCATTAGAAATGTCATTTGTCATTTAATGTCTATTCCCTATGACATGGCTTCTCTGGATTGCTCTTTGACTGTAGGAAGATAAGTACCCACAGTAGTAATTTAAAGATTCTGGCTTCCAGAGGAGATTGAGAATAGCTGTAGACCCATATTGCAGCTGAGCAGATCTCCACCTCCCTCCCTCGATAAAAAACAGCATGAATGTGCCACATCATCAAAGTAGCAACAGTGAGGTCCACAATTATTGGCATTCTTAATTAAAATGAGATAAAAAGGTTCTATAACACAGATAATTACCTATACGTCATGCTCAAACATATTGGAAAATGATATACACTTATTGCCGTTATTCTTTTTAAAACATTATCGAGCATTACTAAAGATAGGTGTCAAAATTATTGGCTCCACAAATAATGAACTTAAATGAAATCAAATGCAGCTAAATTAGCCATGCAGTTCCACCTCTTTCATTTCAGCTCAGGCGTAAGGTACTGTATTGTGGCCTTCCAATACTTCCTACTATATTTCACTACAGTATAGATACAGGTAACACACATGTAAAACACTTGTGTTACCTGTCAGATGGTTGTTGACCTATACAAATTAGGTATTGGGTGAAAAACGCATAGTTAAACAAAACAAAAAGCATTTATAAGGCAATAACGTTTCGCACATCTGATTGTCACCATACACAGTGAGGAAAATGGTGAATAAGTGAAGGAAGACCATATTGGTTATGGTGTAACCATGGTTCTCTGAGTGAATAAACTATCTCTCCGCCCTGTTACATATTCAATATGTACGGGGAAGGATCCCCCTGGTCAATAGATGTTGATATTCTTTAAGACACTCCCTTAGGACATGCCCTATGATCCATGGAGTAACGCTGGCTGATATTGTTAATCCTCATATTGGACCTCATCAGTGAGCTGGCTTGGTGCCCCCACCTTCTCCGCACCTCACTTTCAGACATTTGGTATTTTTATTTATGTTTTAATGTGTAATGTAATTGGCTTTAAGCAACCTGCCTGGTAAATAATTATTAAAACTTCTCTGAAAAGTACTGAACACTCTCTGTTATACAGGCAATGTTTGGATTACCCATTACATTACATTCATGGAATTTTGGCAGACGCTCTTATCCAGAGCGACGTACAGTTGATTAGACTAAGCAGGAGACATGTACTTTAACCACTACACACAGTACAGGCCGCCCTAGACCCCCTCAAGTTTCGTTGAGGATGCACATCAAAGCTTATTGTATCACAGAGTAATGCACTTCAACCTTTGTCATTAAATCAATCTCCGCTTGGCAGTTTAACCATGTTGAGAACAGGGGTAGCTAATGTTGGCCTTCTTAGGTCCCTGTGCTGCTATCGGATATACCTAAACAAGTGGCATCCTATGTAACCTCTGAGAACGCAAACATCTAACCAGCTTGTGAGACGTGCACATAATGCTCAATGTGACACGCGATGGGACCTGCAGATAACAGTTCAGAGAGCACTTACAGGATTCCTTTACAAATCAAGTCTAAATTATTAATAACAGATCTACTAAAATTCGATATGTAATTAAAATCTAATTTGGAGTCAGACTAAATGAGGGTGAATATATAGGCACTATTTTGGATATTCTTGGTCCGCCTATACCAGAATAAAGTCAAAGCCAGAGTGTTACTGTCTTCATAACGTGGTTTATTTTTATTTTTTAAGTCTCTCCACATAGCACTTACGCATATTTAACCATACATACTTATTTTCAGCAAAACCAGAAGGTCAGCCATGCAGATACCATACTCAGCTAAATTTTGTCATTGGGTTAGTGGGGGGCTTACTATGGCAAACCTGGGTATTATTTTCTATTATTTTATTATCTTCCTTTTTTATTAAATTTTATCTCTTTGACCATAATTTAATCTTATCATTTGTGAAATATTGCAAAAGTTAGACCTTTTTTATCCGAAAAATATGCTGAGAAGCTCATCCATGCTCTTATATTTGTTGGTCTTCCTAAAGCTATAATCACAGAACTTCAAACAATACAAAATGCTGCCGCAAGAGTTTTAACCAGGACCAAACAAAGAGAGCATATAAGGCCTGTATTATGAGATTGGCTTCCTGTATCTTTTAGAATGGTTTTTAAATATTGCTCATGGTTTTTAAAGCATAAATGGCTTGGCATTCCCATATATTACGAATTGTCTTTCATATTACCTTGCAGCCCATAGTCTTCGGTCCTCAACCGCATGCCTCTTAGATGTTCCCAGAGCTACCACAAAAAAAATGGATGATGCTGATTTTAGTGTTTATGCTCCTTTGTAACACCCTGCCCCCACATCAAAGAGGCTGATTCAGTTAACATTTTTTAAAAGTGCCTTCAAACACATCCATTTAAATCTGCTTTTTTTTACTTTTGAATTGCTCTTAATTACTCTTAATTACTTGATTAGCACATATTGTATTTTATCAGTATTGCCATTTGCCTTGTTTTACTATTGGTGTTGTATTTATTATATGGTGTTGCATGGCTCGACCATTTTATATTATTTTATTGCTCTGTAAAGCACTTTGAGTTGCATGCCCTGTATTAAAGCTGCTCCACAAAAAAGATTATTATAAGTGCTCTATAAAGCATCCGATTTGGCATGATATCAATGACCATTTGATCGATCCTGTCTCCGAGCGGCCTACAACTAGAGAAATAGTTTCACTCAAAGAACCATGGTTAGACTGTAATCAATACATTCTCTTTCATATCGAGACTACCTCTCCACCCGGCTACGTAATCCACATGAAGTACAACACAAACAACCTGTTTACACACCAAACAGGTAATAGACCCTGCCAGGCACAATACCAACACGGAGAGGTTGAAGTCTGCTCAGCCCAGTGGATATAAAGCTGATGTAAGTGACAATTTTACACACTAGTTTGGGGCAGCACTGTGCACAAGCTCCCCAAGAAGGTGCCAGCTGCAACAATAAGATTATAGGATATAAAATCCGTTGACGGAGCTGCCCAGTTTTGGTGGCAGTTGCACCTGCATCTGCAAGGGAGGTCGAGACCGGTGCTCCTCGTACCTTGTTTCTCCTGACTGGACATCCCACTCCCCAGCCCTTGTGCCCTGCATCCCAGCTTTCTAAATATGCATCCATAGATTTCATCTAGCAGAGGATCACACCCGAGTGTTGCCACATTGCTGGGGAATTCCCACAGCAGAGGGCCCTCTGCAGCCTAAGTGACAGGCACTTTGGTCTGGGATCAGGGACCTCTGGGGAGATAGACGTAGCCCTGGAAGGCCCCTCTATGGGCAGAACAGCTAACGGGACCACATGGACCGTCACTGCCATTAAGTCCATGAGGTGGAGACACAGCTTCCAGCTGACCCTTACACCTGGCTGTAATTAGGAGAGGCATATGAAAATATTCTGCCTCTTTGCTGTCAAAGCCAAAGTCATCGCCCTGGAATCCAGGACCATTCCCAGGAGGGTTCCAACATTGCCAGGCATAGGTCAAAGCATGTAAGTTTCTTCCATATTTTGTTTGATATATTACCACAGACTTGGCATTGTGTTTGGCATCGGTTGCCCAAACCAAGAGATAAAACTGTCCCCATTGAAGAGGAATCGAATCGACAGCCTATGCCATCGCACTCCTCCATACACAGCAATCAAATATTTGTTTTAAGGCAAGAGTAGGTGGCAGCAGGGTGATTTTGCTCCAGGAAAACTGTGTACACATGTAAATACTTCCACCATGCAGTGCGGATCCATCCCCACTGCAGGGCCCTTCAGCTTCTTTTGTTATTTTTCAGCTTTATTTAGACTTCCTCAGCACTCAGATCATTGAACCGCAGTTGGTTGCTCTTATGCTGGTATTATTGCCAGAATCTACACCTTATAACATTTCAGTTTTCCAATCGCATTGATCAAATGTAACAAAGAATTAGAAAACAGAAAACTGGTGAAACAGTGAAATAAGTCATGTTATTCTCTCTGTAATGATAGAAGATGGTGTACCAAACTTAATTATGAGGTTACGAGAACAGAGGAAGACTGGGTATGAAACTATTGACTTGCAGAGATATCTTTTTTTTTTTTTCAACAGATTTGAATCCCACATGCAACATAACATGAGTCGATTCATGAGGCCAAAGGCCTGCAGACAGGTTGACCAGAGCAGGCACAAGTACATGATGTGGCATTAGAGCTTTTAAGAGATTTTTAGAGTAATTTTATTAATCATGGTGATTTTATTGAACATGACAATGAACTTCCTTGGAGACACTACTTCAACAAAATCAGTTGCTGGTCCAATTCTCAGGTAAGACATTTACCTGTATTGCTTCAGATTATTTCCAGCTGTACTGTACAAGTGGGAGCTTTGTAAAGTTGTGTAAGCTGCTCTGGAATTTCTGTGCCAGTAATGTATAACTATAGCCACACTATACACTTCATTGTACAGACAAAAAACATTCAATGAACAACAGTTCTGTGGGCAAGATGCATTGTTATTGAGAGAGGTCAGAGGAGAAGGGCCAGATTAAGTTGACAGGAAGGTGACAGTAATGCAAATAGTTTTATGCAAATAGTTTTATGCATCTCTGAACACACAACACGTCAAACCTCAAAGTTGATAGGTTACAGCAACAGAAGAAGTAAAAAAAATAAGACTAATAAATACCTAAAAGTGCTCACTTAGTGTACGATAGTACTTCATAAAGCCTGTTTACAAACAGGCTTTCACACTAAACACCTATGTTCGACACCTTTGTTATACAAACACTGGCATGATTTTGATGGAGGTCTGGAACATTTACACAATCAGCATTCTGTCTTGTAAATCACAGATTTGTAATAAGCATTGGCTGTTGTAATCTAAATCACGACAATAACCATTTGCCTGTCTCTGCAAATATATCAGCTGGTCTTTAAAACATGCTCTCATCCAAGGGCTTGAAGTGCAAGGGCATCCAAAAGAAGTACTGAAGTGAGCTATGATGTTGTGCGTGGTCTCATTGCCCATTGATCTTATATGCGGGGACAAATGAACACAAAATCAATCACTAAAATGCCTGTTGATGTATGCTTTTAATATGAACAAAGGGTAAGATGAACAAGTAAGCCGAATAAAGTAAGATTGAGGGTCGGTCAGCAAAACATGTCCCTCTTTTCATACCATGTCGAACCTGCATAAACCCCAGGTCATGACCAGGGTTGCGATCCAGGTCGGACAATAAGGGTTGACCCTCTCACATCAACAGCAAACACAGGTTTTACCTGGGTCATTGCTTCAGTGTGAAAGCGGTGTGTGGCATGAATCTTTCTTCTGCCAGTTCCACTGAAGGAGACTGAAGCGGGATGAAAGCCAATAATAACAAGCTCAGATAAATATCTATATGTTCTGCGCCTTGCTTCTTTCTTTATTGTTTGTTTATTTGTTTATTTTTGTGCTTCACAGAACTGCATGAATGAAAGGCAAGAGAAGATAGATTGTATCTGCACATTGCACACTTCAATCAAGCTATCGGAGCTGTGATTGGCACCCGCTCTGACTGCGATGGCATGTCACTATCTTACACGGAATCTCAATCGAAATCTGCTGCTGTCTTTATATTTGGGCACTGAGTTAAGAAACCGGAGATAACACATTTTGCTGGGCTGAAGCATAAACAAAAACTCAAGATAAGGCAGATTGGCTGGCCATCAAAAACCCTGTGGTTATATAGAGGGTAATGATAGAGATAATCACTTATGAGCATTTGTTTCCATTACAGATTTCCAGGAGGGTATCTTGGCTGACTTGTTATTTATTCATTGTTATCCATATTTGGAGTCATTTAATACAAGTTTCCTCCAGTTATCAATTAGGTATTGTAGTGTTTCCACCCCCATTAGAAAGCAGATGGATACTCTGAATGTGCAGTTATAGGGGCTGTTGACTGGCATGTCCTGCCAATGCAATGGCTCTGGCCAGTAGCCATGCCACCATGTACCCTGTTCCTGCTGAATGACTGCTGCTACGCAGGTGTGTGCTTGTACAGTGTATGGATGGGAGACCTGGCATAAACCTCAATGCCCCACTGCAGTGATGGGGACACTGTGCTGTAGCAGATACAATCTTTCTTTATTAGACGTCAAACCAAGACCCTGATTCACTTAGTTCCCAAAACAATTAGTGCAAATAGTTCTCATGAATTCTCAACCTACCAATGCATCATTCCTCAGTTATTTGGCTCAAAATGGTTCTCTATCTCTCCATCTCAGCTGGTATGTGTATTCTGGTGCAAAATGGCTGCCATGCATTAGGTCAGTTCTACATATTGGTGGTTGTTGAGGAGAGCTTCTCCCTCACCACTCTAAAGTGCTTTGGGTTTGAAAGAAGTGCAATATAAAATCCAAGTCATTCTTATAATTACACAGCCACAGCAGCATAATTCCAGGCGAGTTAGCATCAGGGCTTTTTTAGTTTTCAACAGTCACACCTGGAGTTTGAGGTATGGTTCCAGCCCTTCTCAATGCCTCAAGTCTACATTGATGTAAAACAGTCATAGTCAAAGTCAATTTAAAGTTATGTTGACACCTCCACAGTCCAAAGTCGAGGCAAATGTTTTCAGTGGTTTTGCATCTGTTAAACTGATCCAAGTATGAGTAAGAATTACACATGATTCACAAAGCAATGTAGAGACAAATATTTGCACTCCATTTAACCTCCAGTAACCGTTTTACAGCAATAAAATAATTCATTAAAAATGGTCAAATTCTATGAATTGTTCAAAGAAATATTGAAGAGGTTCATTTGCTGGTTTTTCAACCAAACTTGTCTGTGACTGAATGATTCCATTTAAAAGCCTGCACCATTACTTGAGGGCCAAATTAAAATTAATTTCCTGTAAAACTACAGGCAAGTTTCCAATTAATGTTACTGAGTCAGCTCTTGCTCAACATCAAAAACAGATCTGGGAAAAACCAGCTGTTTACCTCATTTATATATTTGGAGATAACCTAACAGCTGATTTATGGTTTTTGTGCTCAGACAACCAACAAAATCACAGCCTCTAATTTAAACCAATGGAACACAGAAGATTAAGCTTGAAGGCTGATTTGGTGGCTATAACATTATGTTTTACAACTGATAATAACCGATACCATAACATACTGTTGTACTTGTGACTTTTTGGGTGTGGTTGAACAGGTACTTGCTTCAGTCATTAGTGACGAGAATTGTTTGCAGCTGCTGCACAATAAGAAACAGAAACTGGTTTTCTTTGTGGATCTACCTCTGAGTCAATTCAAGGCTCACTCGATCTTTTGTCTCAACCTGACTATGGAAATTCAGTAAGTGTCGTGGGGTGACTTACTGTATAGTCAATTATTGAATCCTACGCACTGCCAGCATTGGTCAAGATGTCTGACAGCTTCATGGGATTTTGCATAACAGCAACATGTTGTTTTGGGGTGGCCTGGCAGACACAAGACCTCGCTGCCCATACAATTAAGCACCAGATGCACACACCCAAGACCCTGCCTAAACTCACCGTGTGTCTCTTGGTGGGTCAGGAGGCTTCTCACTGTGTCAGAGGTGGCATTCCTAGTTCGAGGACATGCTCTCCTCCAATCCACCGTGATTGCATGTTGGACTGATGACTGGTCAGAGAAAGAAGCAGTGACTCGCTCTAAGCACTTTGAAGTCATGTAGTTTACCTGTCTGTGCTCTCTAAAATTGAGAGTGCAATGCTGCAGTGATGAGAGGGCCTCCTGATATTGGATATGCCCCTTTGTTTGGGATAATGATGAAATACTGTTGGTAAAGTATGGCTGTATGAAGATAGGTTTGCTGTATAGTGGTATTGTTTAAAATACTAATTGCTTGTCTGTCTGGCTAAATTTCCGCTTGTTTTTTATTCATTTTGCATGTATTGATTGTAAATGGGCCTTGTAAATGGGGAATGTGCCTTATGGAAATCATATTTTTGTATTCCTGAGAGTAACACTGATGCTCTCCACGTCTGTAGGTCCACTTTTGTGGATAAGAGAGTCTGCTAAACTAATATAACATGATGTAATGGTATTCTTTATCTGGAGAAAGAAAGAAGTCAGGTGTAGGAAATGATTGCCCAACAAAACGTGCCTGCAAAAGTGCATTGTAACAAGATACATTATACTTTCTTTAGTCATTTAGCAGAGAAAGCATAACACTGTGACTTGGGAAATTTCCAGCACAATGTAAGTTCAAGAACACATGCTACATGCCAATGCACCCCACCCTTAATGTAGCAGGAAAAATTTCACCCAAATTTCAGAAGAGACAAAGGCTCTTGTGTTTTCAAGTCCTGGCTTGACACAGTACTTTACTCTTTAGAGCAAAGGTTCCCAAACGATGGCCCAGCTTTCCAAAAGTCTTTAGTTTGGCTGTGAAACTAAAAAAAAAATTCTTGAAATATTTAGAAAACTGATTTTGAATTTGAATGGGAAAAATATTCAATATTCAATCCTGAATGAAATGAAAACATATGTATTTAAGTAAGTCATAAGGTATGGGGTAGATATTCAGGTTCAGCTCACTAGGCACTAAACAGTGGCCATGCCTTGTTTTGACAGCAGGCAAAATGACTAACCAAGATTATTTGCCTGTACTCATCATCAAACATGGTTTCACCCTGATAATGACGCATCCCCTTTCTCCCTTTGTAGAGAATGGACACAGAAAGTTTAGTGGAAGTTTAGGTTAATCGTAACACATTTTTTAAACCTTTACTTGGAAACAGTCATTGTTAAGAAGTTAAGAGTGAAGAAATGTAAACAGTCTTGTCACCATTGTACAGTATTTTTTACAATGAAAAAGACATTCTTTCACTTAAATGATAAGAGTAGGAGTTATATCCCTATTATATTCTTGCTTCACTGCTACAAATGTTTTTACCATACCAATGAAATTTAGGTGTGAACTCCTCCTTGCATACTGTATGCTGCACCTCACGCTCACGACTGCTGTCTGTCCTGGTCCCACGGTGGTGGAATGACCTCCCGGTGGATGTCAGAATGGCAGAGTCTCTGACCTCCTTCAAGCACAGACTGAAGACCCATCTCTTCAGGCTACACCTTTCCCTCCCCAACTCACCACCATGATTAGCCTTAGACTGTAATGGCACTTATGTATAGATTGTATAGATATTGTTACTTGTATAGGTATTGTTATTTTTTGTATTCTAGCTGCAATTGTGGTATGCTAGTTTGAAAGTTGATTGTACTCTTAAAGGTTTCTGATTTTCTGCATGTTTACACTAGGACTCGGAACTACTACTGTCCTCTCAGGTCCTCTTTGCACTTGTTCTTGTGTTTAATTTGCACTTTGTTGTATGTCGCTCTGGCTAAGAGCCTCTGCTAAATGCCATGTAATGTAATGTATGTGGTCTATTGTTTTCAGAAACTTTCCCACCACATTTAAAAACAATAACCTTGGGGGAAATTAAAATACTGTATGTAGCTTAATGATAATAATTCCCATTGATAAGATACTGCATGGTCCCGAACCACTCTCTGCAGTAGTTGTGCAGTGACAGACAGACTCTCATATTGCCAGGTTTAATTGTCAGTTTTTAGTACTTTACCATAATTACAACAGTGGAGGAACAGCACTTAGGCTTTCTTACCATTTACTGAAGCTCCACTATGGTGAGTTGCTATACTGTTTTACATTTAATTACACCACTTTAAACTGAAAGAGCAATTACCTCACTCTTTTTTAAATGAAAATCATTTTGACCAGATGAAAATGATTCAGTACATAACATTTTAAAAACATCCTATGCAATTATTGTATTGTATCTCGGCATTAAATTGTAAGGAAGGCCACAAGAGGCTTGGATTAGGTCATCTGGCAGAATTGTATGTTACTAGTACTCACCAGTACGTATTTTCTGCGCCCTGTGTGTGTGTGTGTGTGTGTGTGTGTGTGTGTGTGCAGGGTGGAGGTTCTTTGAAATTTTAACTTCAGTTGCCATTGTTTCTTCACTGTGGCACTGGTGAAAACTGCCATAAAGAACTGCATGAACTACACATAAATATTTGAATGAATAGTTAAAGTTATATTTGAGACATTTATTCAGTTGGGTAGCTGTAGGGATGAGAGCCAGTGTAGTTGGGGGTTAATGTAGTCAAACACCCACAATCTGGGTCTTGCATTCTGACCACACCGCCCCTGACCAGCCCATCCAAGTGGTGCATCATCAATTCAGTCAGTACTAGCAAAATCAGAGCTCCAATTGGTGGCAATGTCTCTTTAATATAGGGTGACTCCTCTGCTTGACCATAGACTGTACTGCCTCAACTGATGGACTACGAGTAGGGAGAAGTGGAGCATGATGAATTATAATAAAAAATAATAACATGGCACTTTTCAATGTTGCACATAAAAGTGTTTCACAGTAGAAGAATATCAAGTACATGGTCAGATACAAAATAATAAGTAGGATTGAGAAAAAGCATTGTGCTTTAGATATAATCCACTGTCAAATTAATCAAATAGGCCCAAGTCTTTATCTTTGTTGTAGTCTTAGCACTTGTACTTGAAATTGTACTCTCGGGTCTTTCAGCAAACTTGTCCCTGGTTATGCGTATGCACTTTGCACTTTGCACGTCGCTCTGGATAAAAGCATCTGCCAAATGCCAATAATGTAACATAATGTAAAAAGCACAGAGCGCAGATAAATGAAGCAAAGTACAATAACAATAACAGTCCTTCAAACAGACATAATGGAAAGGTCACTGTCTGAAAACTGTGTCTGTCTGAAAACTGTTTGAATGTGCTCTCAGTATACAAGTGCATAGGTATGTCTAACACATGTTTCTTGAAGGCGAGGGTTGCAAGTGACTGTATTTAACAATTTGTCTTCAAGTATCACCTCTATTGTTAGACGCAGAATGAAACTTTCTTTAGAGGTATACAATAACTGAGCTTGAGTACCTCTTAGAATATTCATGTTTGGACACCTTAAAAAAGAGACTAAAATCATGAATCT
Organism: Conger conger; assembly: GCF_963514075.1. NCBI lineage: Eukaryota > Metazoa > Chordata > Actinopteri > Anguilliformes > Congridae > Conger > Conger conger. The sequence continues at coordinate 33,651,890 of NC_083762.1, read as the reverse complement.
TTTGATGACAATATGATACTACTCAGTCCTACTTCTAACAACATAAGGAGACTTTAATAAGTAGTTTCAGCTAAGTCAGTTCTGCCTCTCCCACTTACCAGCTTGCAACTGTACCCATCTGAGGGCAAGGTTCTCCCCCCATTTTGTTTTGAGTCAGAGTATGGGACATTTGGGGGTTGATCTGCTGCTGGGCACAGAGGATTTGGTCTGGAAATTTCTAAATTTTCATCAATGATTTCAAGATAACTCAGCTGCCCTCGGGTCTTTGGACTTTCCTTTCAGTTTTGTGGGGCCTTTGGGAGACAAACGCTGGGGTTTGGCACTTGCTTTCATGATTTTCTCTTGTGACTGTTACTTGTCGAGGTCTGTTACTTCTTTGTTTAACCCTTTAATTTCCTGCCAAGTAAAGAGCCATGGAAAACATATGATATGCTCTACCAAACGGTCAAGCAGAACATTAAAGGTTTAAGATAGTTGACTCTCGTCTTTAGATTTAGACATTGATTTTATGTTGTAACTTAATAATCTGCTTCTGAGTTGTACATCTTGATAATGGATGATCCAACAGGTTGCATTGCCTATCAAAGAATTTGGCAATTTAATTGATAATTGATATCTTTGATAATAATGAATACATTAAATCGAATAAATGTATTTTACATGTTGGATAAGTGAAGGGTTTTAACAGCTGATGCATTTGTGTTTGGCATTCAGCGTGCCGAATATTAAACAAGGGTGTTTGGCTGTTAAAATTTCTGGATTTGAAAACTGTGTATTACTAAATATTTCACCTTAAATATTTCACCTTAAACTTTACTTCCCCAACAGAGGAAAATAGCTTTCTGTCTGTCATTCATGTCATAAACCTAAACTAATTCGCTAATCTTAAGACGATATGTAAGCGTCTTAATAAAATGGATTGGAACGGATACACGTTTTCTTACAAGGACCACACCGTGCATGCTGGGAACAAGCCTACATATTTGTGTGGATGGAGTGTGGCTCCTCCCTCGGGTTCCAGTCCTCCTTCTCATTACCATCCCATTCACAGAAGTCAAACATCTCACTTACAGGATCCAGGAGGGAAGAGACAGAAAGTTAAAATCCTTCTCCTTCCACAAAAAAAATAATCTTGACAACAAGCTAGGGCTGCTGGACTCAATATAATCAATCATCTGCCTCTCCCAACCGAATTGTAATATGGTAGAAAGTCCGCCATTTGTGGTTCTATATATACCGTACCTAAATGTGAGGCCGCTTCAGATTTGCTTTCCTCCACAGGCTACCCTCATACTTTCTGAAACGCAAAGCAAAGTGTACAAACGAGACAAGGCCAGAAGGGAATCATTGCTGATTTATTTATGAATGTATTTATTTTCTATGCCAACTGAGCTTTACAATAAGATCTGAAAATAAATATGTGGGTCCAGTATGCTGCAATGTTAAAAAAAAATCCAGCTGTTATTTTACTGAATAAACTCAGCCTGATGAAATAAAGTATGTAAATGCAATGTATTATTGTTCATGAATACTATCATTCTGATTGAATTTTTTAGCATTAGTCGTAGTTTCTTGTGGTATTAGTTTATACTGTATGTGTGATGTGCATGTGTGTGTGTGTATGTGTGTGTGTGCCTGTGTCTGCGTGTGCCTGAGTTTGACACATTTTAACAGACATTTGAATATTTGCCTCTCATTTCAAATTTTCATATGTTTCCAGTATTTGTACATTAAGCCTTCCCTGTTCCTACCAGCCATACATCTGGCACTGCTCCCAACCATTTGGAAGACAAAACAGCACAAATACCAAACGATGGGTGATACCCAATACACATTTAAATAAATGGGGATATTTTTACTTGAGTGTCTGAAATTTTTACAGTTCCCAAGAGCACAATCTGTCTGCGCGTTTAGCTCTAGGGGAATGTGTAAGAGAATACAGAACGAGGGCGAGGCAAAGAAAATAGAGGACGGGAGAGAGAGAAAAAAACAGAGCAGGACAGAAAGAGTAAAAGAGCAAGGGAGGCAGAGAAGGAAATGAGAAAGAAGAAGATTGAAGACTGAAGCAGTGAGGACTTCAAAGAATTCATCGGTTTACAAGCTGTTTTATTGCATATCTTGTTAAAAAAGGAAATATATGTACTGTAGATGTTCTGCAGATATTCAGCACCAGATTATACTCACTTTATTCTCTGCTCTGATGGCAGTTAAACTGTTGATTAGTAGAATGTTGATTGGGCTGATTTTATTCTATATAGTGAATTAACTGTATCCTGTGTTTCCGGACAGTCTGTGCATTGGGAGCGACTGGACGTGTCACGTCAACAGACCCGCATACCCACCGGCCCGGGTTATGCCCTGCGGAACAGCTGGCCATAGCAGTGGCACAACCTTCAGAATGTGAAGCACGTTCTCCTGCCAAGCTGGAACCTTTAAAATACATTGAAAAAACTATCAATTGACCTTATAATTTTGCATTATCTTTAGCTTATCATCATATTCATATTAAATATGAAATATACACTCAGTGAGCACTTTATTAGGTAGACCTGTACTCCAGCTTGTTAATGCAAATATTTAATCAGCCAATCATGTGGCAGCAACTAAAAGCAAGTAGACTTGGTCAAGAGGTTCAGCTGTTTTTCAGACCAAATGTCAGAATGGGGAAGAAATGTGATCTAAGAGACTTTGACGGCGGAATGATTGTTGGTGCCAGACAGGGTGGTTTGAGAATCTCAGAAACTGCTGATCGCCTGGGATTCTTCTGCAGAGAATGGTGTGAAAACAAAAAACATCCAGTTAGCAGCAGTGCTGTGGGCAGAACACGTTGTTAATTAGGGAAGTCAGAGGAGAAGATCTAGTCTGGTCAAAGAGCTGACAGGAAGGTGACAGTAATGCAAATAACCACAGATTACAACAGTGAGCATGCAGAACAGCTTCTCTGAACATACAACACGTCAAACCTCTAAGTGGATAGGCTACAGCAGCAGAAGACTTAATAAGTCTAAAAAATAAGTCTAATAAATACCAATAAAGTGTATTTTATATTTTCTATATACTCCATATGTGTTTCTTGTAGGTTTTGTATACATTTTGTACATGAGTATATATTAAGGGGGCCATAATATGTCAAAATAAATATTTTCTATGTGTCATTTAGTAAAACATGCCAATCAGCATATACAGTGGGGTCCAAAAGTCTGAGACAACTAGTGAAAAATACTTCTTTTCTAATTTAATACAAACTTTTTCATTACTAATAATATTCTCAGCATAACAATTTGAGTGAAAAGTCACATTAATATCAGAATGTTTTCTGATATACTTCAATGTCCACCTTTTACTTTAATGGCGACGTGCACTCAAGCTGGCATGGTGAATTTGTGCAAAACCTGATGATCCATGTTATCCCGGCATTATTTGACAATGTTCCAAAGAGCATCATGTGATGCTACTGAATGCTTGGCTTTTGTCAGTCTTCAAGTGCCCCCATAAATGTTCAATGGGGTTAAGGTCAGGTGGTTGTGAATTGTGCCACAGTCCTTGCTCTTCTTTGGTCTTCGAGTAGTTCTTGCAAAGCTGTGCAGTGATTTAAATTTCCAGGATTACATGAAAATGTAATTTTTAATGTGGTCTCAGACTTTTGGAGCCCACTGTATGATTTTTACAAACCTTGTGCATATGAAGAAGATATGCTTTATGAAACCCTATGGGGCAATTTTTCCTCTGTATTTGACCCTTCCTACTTAGTAGCAGCAAGCAGCCACTGTGTGGTGCCCGGGCTGTGCAGAGCCTATACTGGCTACACCGGGCCTCGAACCAGCAACCATCCTGGTCCCAGCCATGTACCTTAGCCACTCCACAGGGGCGAGGAGCTCTACAGCAGACAGAGCTCTGTGTGTTCAGGGCTGCGCTCCTTCCCCTGGTACAGACAGTGACCAACATGTCAGATTGAGCCGATATCCCTCCGCCATTTTAAACCGGTTACATCCGCACTTCTTTCATCAGTGTTCTTAATTCTCTTCTTCATATTGTTTTTTTTTCTCTTTTAAGAGGTTTTCAAAACCCCATTACCCGCGGCGTTCTCTGTCGGATGTAATATCTGTGTGGACCTTCGTCTAATCAGAGGAAATGATTACAGTTTTATGAAAGTCGGCAGTGATTAAAATCATATATGCAGCACTTTGGCGAGGGTCCATGCCCCTAATAAACCTGCTGAATGACGGCCCCGCAGAATAGCATAAACGACAACTTAAAGGAGTGGATTTCCAAGCTTTATATGCAATTCAATAAAACCCCAAAAGACTAATTACACCCTCCACGCTAATGCCTGTCTCCAATTACAGTCTCCGATCGCACACAGAACAGAATATTACCTCTCCTGCTCTTTTAATGCTTTAAAGGGGAACTCTACCCAAGAATCGTACATTGTCCGTCTTGCCCTCGGATTAAATGGCACTCCCTGTACTCTGTGTCTAAACCAAATCTTTCATCTGCATCTGCAAAAGAAACCAAAACAATGGGATATAACTAGTTTTATTGTTTAGCTTGGAGAAAACAGTACACTATCGCGTTGAGGAATCATTTTGTCCTGTATATTTCTAAAGCCACATTATTAAATGTGACATTATTACAAATACTACAGATACTGTACTGAAGGTTGGGAGTATTGATATACTTTTATCTGCACTGCAGCCTTCAATTATTTTAATCCATTATCTACAATGGGAGAAAGGGAGGCAGGATTTTCAAGTGACATCATTATTTGGGTGGGGTTCAGTCCATTTGTTGAGGGCTAAAATAGTACATGTAACCCATTAGAAATGAGAGATTCATTTTTTAAGGTGAGGTCAGACATGGTTCTTGCAGAGTTCCCCTTGAAAAGACAGCATTTTAATAAACACACCCAGACACAATGTTTCAGTGTAAGGCTCGTGGTGGACACAAAGCCAGTATCCATTTTGAGAATTGATTAGTGCATTGTCTGCCCTGGCTTTGTTTCTCATTGTTAACAGTGCTGTGGCCACGATGGGCCGATAATTCAGTTAGGACGCAGCTTCTCTCAGTGGAATCTAATCGGGATAATGCAGGAACTCACAGTCGACAAACACGTTACCGGAGAAAGGTAAAAGTTTATCGGATGTCACTCCGGCAGGCGTGAAGATAAACAACACAAAACAAGTTTGCGGTACCACGACCTTCGACGTACTGGTCTTCTAGCCTGGCTTAAATACCCTCAGAGGCCTTGACTTCACAGAAATGTCCATCTTATCTGTCAGAGCCTATCTCTTTCTTACATACGGTTTGTTCATCAACATCACACGCTATTAGTCTTGCTCGATAAGTTGTGGCGTCTTGGTGTCCCCTCGGTGTGGGCAGAGACATATCCTCCCCTGCCCTCAATCTCCGTCAACCTCGGCCCCAAAGATTAAACCAAGCCTCACCTGCTATATAAAATCATTGATCAATATACACATGTTTAACTACGCATACAGAACAAACCTCTGAACCCATCAATTACCAAGTTCTTATTGCTGGGTAACTTTACCTTTACCTTTACCTTGACCTTTATGCTTAAATTATATTATTATTCTTTGTTAAGCAATTATTTTATGTTCACACTCATTGTATTGTATTGTGTGCTTGTTGTTATGTTGTACTTAACAACAAGCACAACTTGCACTGAGTAAATCCCTGCACTGTTTACTGTTTACTGATACTTTGTACTTTTGCACTACCACCATTGCACACAATCTACCATAGCACCTTATCATGGTCAATATATCACAGGGCCAGTCCCTACTAGGCCTTTGTAATCACTTCACATGCTCTTTACTTCTTACTTTTCTGTGAGTGATTTTGATCTTTATGTGTGTGAGATATGTGTGTATATGTGTGTATGTATAAGCTACTGTATGCCTAAAATTTCCCTCGGGATGAATAAAGTATCTATCTATCTATCTATCGATCTATCTTTAGCACTGTGCATCTGTCCCTACTTAGCCACCTATTGCATTCACATAGCTATGTACACTCAGTGAGCACTTTATTAGGCGTTTATTAGACTTATTTTTTTGAAAAACACCCAGCCCTGGAAACGGACCTAACCTAAAACTATACCTCTCTGAGTATCTTAGGCCCGCAAACATACACTCAGTGAGCACATTATTGGGTATTTATTAGACTTATTGGTATTTGTCTTCTGCTGCTGTAGCCTCTCCACTTAGAGGTTTGACGCGTTGTGTGTTCAGAGATGCTCTTCTGCGTACCACTGTTGTAATGTGTGGTTATTTGTGTTACTGTCACCTTCCTGTCAGCTTTGACCAGTCTAGCCCTTCTCCTCTGACATCTCTCATTAACAAGGCATTTTTGCTCACCAAACTGCTGCTCACTGGGTGTTTTTTGTTTTTCGCACCATTCTCTGCACACGCTCGAGTCTGTTGTGAGTGAAAATCACACGGATCAGCAGTTTCTGAGTTACTCAAACCACCCTGTCTGGCGCCAACAATCATTCAGATTTTATGCATTTAGTTGCTTTAACAAGCTGGTGTACAGGTCTACCAAATAAAGTGCTCACTGAGTGTATAACCTGCCCAAAACAGATCATGTATAATTCCCAAAGCTTTTTATTTGCTTGCAGCTTGGGGACCAAGGAGAATTTTTCGTAGACCGTTTGACGCTTCTATTTTGTGCTATCATGAGAATCTTTTTTTATATATAATTTGCACACTATCACGTATATACACTCTTGCTGTCTGCAAGCTGTTCCTCTGGTAATTTCATGAATCATTTATGAATACCTGGAAATGACAATTATTTCGCTGAAAGCATTGCGTCGGACTAAAATTGACTGATTGATTGATTTGTTGACTGATTGATTGATTGATAGAATAATTGCCCTCATTTCTGTTGCACGGTAATAGTAGACAGCACTGTTGTACCTCTCAGTCCATATTATTTACATGTCTATGTACATATTCCCTTTCACATTTACATATTCACATCCCCTGAGGTGGGTATAAATAGCATAGGCTACTGCTCACTGCATGTGTTCTATGATGAAGCTATACATATATAAAGCAGACACACACACACACACACACACACACACACAGCAGTAAATGTGTTGGCCCATAGCTACAAAAGCCGGTGGGGGACAATAAAACCACTCCCTGTCCCCCTTCCACTGCCCTACCGCCACTCAACAGACTGCCCCCACCCAATCCCCCTTCCCCTATTTTACAGATTTAACTGAAGACATTTAATAATTTAAAAACTATTTTTGCCTTGAGCATGCGCAGGCCATAAATCCCTCACTTGGTACACATGCTTAAATTGCACTTAACATTCTTTTGTGTTACTCTCTCTCTCACTGTCTGTCTCTATGTCTCTCTGAAAGACATGCCAAAATATTGAAGGCAGCTCGGACAAGCTGGCTGACATTGCCGGAGGGACCCGAGGGGAGATGGGTATGTTTGTTGGGGGGGGGGGGGTAAGAGGGGGGAGTGGGAGACTCCATCTGCTTCTCGCGCAGTCGTGCAGAAGGTGCCCCTATATCCTGAAAGTCAAAGTTAGATGGCCGTGTTCTTGCTGTCATCCATACATCCACACATCTTTTGGCTGCCTCTCTCAGATACTCACACGCACACACACAGACACGCGTGTACTCACACGTGCGTGTACACGTAAGCGCACGTGCAAACGCGCATTCACCCCGTACATATCCTACCTGCGCATTGACAGGGGGAATGTTTGCTTTGTTAGAAGCGGCCCGCAGGGGTCGCGACCCCTGCCCACGCCGGTTCTGATGGAATGCTGAGTGGGGTTTGATGGCTCCAGGCTGGGCCCTACATGCATACATGCATACATTAAGCCTGCTGTGCTTACAAAGCATTTACAAGTCTGCGGAGAGCACTACAGTAGATTGGAGATTGGATATGATGTGCGTGCGGGTGCGTGCTTTTGTGTGTGGGTGTGTGTGTGCGTGTGCATGCGTGCCTGTGCATGTAGATGTGTGAATGTGTGTGTGCATTTGTGTGTGTGTGCGTCTATGTGCATGTGATTGTGTGTGCATGTGCGTCTGTGTGTGTGTGCATGTGATTGTGTGTGCATGTGCGTCTGTGTGTGTGTGCATGTGCACGCACGTCTGAGTATGTACGTGTGGGTGTGTGTGTGGCATATTATATTCCCCGTGTTTCTTTACCATGTTACTGCAGGCTAAAGACTCACTTCTCTCCCGTGGCCTTGGCTGCGTTTAATCTTCTTTTCACTTGCATCTACCAGCAGCTGCCAAAACTAGTGCGCTTCATGAACCTACTAACAAGATCCACATTGTCTTTAATAACTGAGACTTTGTAATGTTATCTGTACTGCAACCAAGAAAAAGAAAACAGAAAGGGAAATGGTATCGCCGTGCTACTCGGGGTGACGGTAGTGGAAGACCGGAATGCTAAGTCCTCCTAATAAGTTTTATCCGAAGGAGCTTTCTTTTCCCAAAAAAAACAAGAATCTTGCTCTGCGTGAAGCTCCTCTGAGCATTCACAAAATAAAAAGAAAGAAAGAGAATATGAGAGAGACAAAGAAAGAGTGAATATGTGAGAAAATGCGATTGCTCTTCCAGATGATTTCCCAACTTATTTTCTGAACTGGAGCCTCAGCCGTTAAAAGAAGATGATGATGAAGGATGACAATTATTATTATTATTAATATTATTATTATTATTATTATGTTTATAGTCATTATTATTATTATTATTATTATTATGTTTATGTTAATAGTCATGATTATTATTATTATTATGTTTATGTTTATAGTCATTATTATTATTATTATTATTGCCCTGTGATGGATTGGCTGTCCCAGGTGTCCCAGGTGTATTCTTGTCTTTCGGCAAATGCATCCTGGGATAGGCTCCAGCACCCCCCGCGACCCTGAACAGGAATAAGCAGGTATCGATAATAGATGGATATTACTCTTATTCAGGGACCAAGGGTCTGTTCCACAAAGCAGTTACCCGCATAACTGCATAAAGTAAAACCCGAAACAACTGTTTTTACGCAGTCCGTGTTTAAGATTTCGGTGTGTTCCGGGTTTTAATCTCTGCCAGTTATATGGCTCAGTAATCCTGCTTTCTGGAAGAGGCCCCAGGACAGGGTTAGTTAGTAGGAAATCAGATGGTGCAAATGCAGTGGTATGATTCACTGGGCGGGAGATTGTGTAAGCTGCAGCTCCGTGTCAGAAATCACGCAGAACAGGGCGCGCTGCGTGGGTCGTGCTTCCCCCTTCAACCCTCACCCGCAACAAGAATTCTGACATCAGTCATGAGAAATTACTCATAATCACAGCATCCAAGAACATGGGAAAAAAAACCTGTGGCTCACTAGCTGACCTCACAGTCTAATACTCTAATCACGGAGAAAGCCAGGATAAGCGGTTAAATTAGCTGAATATATTACTTTTCTTCCAGGGGTATTGTCTTGTAGGGTGTCTCTCACCTCAGGACTGTTTATTTCTATTTGAGAGAGTAAGCCTTACTCTGGCTCAGCCCAAGGTTATGGCTGCATTTGGGAAAAGCGCTTAACCCTGGTGCATAGTACCAGCCAGAATGTGTAATATGGAAATAACATTACGCGCACAAGTTCGCACTCTGTGATCCATCCATCTCTGTTCTCTCTATTTTTATTTCTCTCTCACTTTACTTCCCCCTTATCTCACTCTCCCTTCATCCTGTCTTTCTCTTTTTGTCCCCTGCTAACTCTTTCCCTATCTCTCTCTCTCTCACTTTTAATGGCCATTGTGTGAAATGCCCTCAGTGCGTGGGGTGGGGGGGGGTGTAGGTAGAGGTGAAACGGATGTCTTCCTTTTCACTCCACTGTAATTTTCCTGTCAAATCTCCTCTGAGTTTCCAATGACCCCTTAATCACTGTAAACACATAGAACACACACACACACACTCACACACACGCGCGCACACGCACACACACACACACACACACACACACCAGACATAGCGAGAGGCAGCCTGGAACAGTGGCCATCACCTGCATGGCCGGTTCCGGGGGCTTCCACTCCTGTTTCTGCGATATCGTCGTTGTCATAGTTTGTTGCACGTCTCGCGTTTCCCCTTCGGGCATGTGGCGGGGGTCAGGGGTCAAGCTGTGTGTTCACTCATTGAGCTTGCCTAGCTGCTTTGTAGAATAACATCTCACTTAGAGAGCTGAGCAAAGGACAGGTTAACTCAGAGCGACAGGGCTTACTGTCCCAGTGGTAGACAGTGTGTCTCTGTGTTCCCGTAAATGTTTACGTCTGCCACTCGCTGCTGAATGCGGGAAAAGATTCCCTTGCAGCTTGGGGTGAAAAGGTCATGGGGAACCTGTCATTCCCAGGGCTCTGGAGAAGGGGGTCAATGCAGGAAGCGCGAGGGTCCGTTTCAACCGAACGCCGCTCTCCCCCGTAATCAGGATGTGGGGTGCGCCATGGGCTCGCCGCAGTACAAAGGTTTGGCAAGTTAAATGCTGATCAGTGCTCTGACACAAATTACTTTAATGAAGGTTTGCATTGCAGGGCAGAGACCTCCCAGCCCCTAGGGGCAGCACTCATAACGGTGGCGCCTCTCTGATTCCATCTCCCTGTGTCTGTCTGTTTTTATTATAGCTTCTTATTTCCAGATCACTGAAGGACATAATGACAATAGTTATAGGCAGGGAGTGAGTGTGTGAAACAACAAAATAAATAAAGCAGTAGACGATGGGCTCATTCCAATTCCTTAGTCTTCTACTCTTTTCTTTTCAGCTTTTCTTACCCCTAACTCCACCCATCGGGAGAGGCTAGGAAAAGATGAAAGAAACAGGAGTAAAGATGGAGAAATTGAGAAAACGTAGAATTTTCTCAATTGCTGGCCTAAGATACCTCTCCTTCAAACCTCAGTTCGAAGTCACGTCAGCTATAGACATGGCAGATGGGGAGAGGTGGATTCACCGGTCGATCATGTATACGTCAGGCTTTCCGAAAAAAAACATTTTTGCGCAAAGGAAAGATTGGGAGTTCCTAACTTCTATTTCTAGCCTCTAGAAGGAACATTTAAGGGGTTGGAATGTCCTTAAAGATGGTGGACCTTCTGAGTCATGAGCATGGAAGGGAAAGAAGTGGAAAAAAGTAAGCGATTGGAATGAGCCCCAGGCCTATTAATTAATCAATACATTGAAAAGCAGCAAAATATCATATAATCTATTTCTTCATAAATTAGAAAATATTGCAATATCTTTTCTGCTCTTTGCAATATATGCTGAAGAAACTACAATTGGATGCAGTAAAAGCTGCAAACAGGAGGAGAACAGCCATGCTTTGTTTGGAAGAACAAATAAAACCTGACGTGCTCATCTGCTGAGTCGGGTTTCAGAGCTGATGAACACTAAGGGCCCATCAAGGGCATGCTTTAGACCATGTGAGCTACCTAAGGGTGTTCTGCTAACTTTTAACTGGACATGTGGCCCATCAACTTCCACACGACAGAACTGAGACTTAGTTCCTAAAAACAAATGAATGCATTTACATAATTTCAGAACAACTGACCAAAAAAACCAGAAGAAAAAAGGAAAAAAACATCTAAAGAGAGAATGTCCGAGCGAGCCTTTAAGACTTTAAAAGCTCTTTACTTGAAGCTGGAAAGGAAGAACTGGGTTATTTACAGATCTAAGACATGAAAAACCTGTGCATCACAACCAAAACACAATGGAAGAAAGAGAGATAGAAGGAGAGACAGCGAAAGGAGAACTATATTACACAGAACAAAGTAACAAAGTGAGCAGCAGTTCTGTGGTCAGAAACATGTTGTTAATGAGAGAGGTCAGTGGAGAATGGTCAGACTGGTCAAAGCTGACAGGAAGGTGACAGTAACGCAAATAACCACACAATACAACAGTGGTATGCAGAAGAGCATCTCTGAACACACAGCACATCAAACCTCTTAAGTGGATAGGCTACAACAGCAGAAGACAAATACCAACAAGTCCAATAAATACCCAATAATGTGCTCACTGAGTGTATGTTTGCTGGCCTAAGATACTCAGAGAGGTATAGTTTTAAGTTAGGTCCCCTTCCAGGGCTGGGTGTTTTTCATGAGCTCTCACGGGTTAAGTGCTTTGCTCAAGGGAACAGGAACAGCCTGATGCAGATCCCAGCTCTTAACCACTATGCCACACTGCCTTTTCACACGCCATTGAGCCCAATCTGAATTTTATGTAAATGTTAATTGAGAGAGAGAGAGAGAGAGAGCGAGAGAGAGAGAGAGAGAGAGAGAAAAGAAGGACAGAAGGTGGGGGGGAGGGGGGGGGGTCATAAAGTGAGATCTTTCATAGTCAATCTCATCTAATTTCATGTTATTGGTTTTTCTCCATCATAAGCCAACAGCTTCCTGACCCCCGAAACCCCGGAGAGGATGTGACAGACAGGAAGTGACTGATGGTCTGCTGAAAGACTGCTCAGCGTTTCTGCTTACAGCGAGTCTACTGTAAGCGTCGTGTGAGAGAAACTTTGCAGAGAAATGAACTGACCGGGGGTCTAAAAGAACAGACAGGCAGACATGAAAGGAGGAATTAATGCTATGATGTAAATGCCTGACAGACAAAATGTATTGTTTTGGGGTTTTTTTTCATTTTCAACCTCACCTAATCACAGTCTTCACAGAAGCAATCAGCACAAACAATTTCCAAGATTACTTGTGCTGGGAAAAGGACTGGAGGAGTTTTGCTTTGCACCCTTTTCTTAACTTAAATCAGGTTTTTTTATTAGTATATGCCCTCATAGTGTTTTTACCATGGTCCAATTTCATTTGCACAATAGTAGGTGAGGTAAAACACAATGTTTATGTTTATATCTCAATACCACAGTCCTCAGGCCTGTGATCTCAGTACTGCTCCACACTGCTGCTCTGACCACTGCTCCATACTGCTGCTCTGACCACTGCTCCGCACTGCTGCTCTGACCATTTATCCACACTGCTACTCTGACCACTGCTCCATATTGCTGGTCTGACCATTTCTCCACACTGCTGCTCTGAGCACTGCTCCACACTGCTGCTCTGACTACTGCTTCGCACTGCTGCTCTGACCACTGCTCCTCTCTGCTGCTGACTACTGCTCCACACTGCTGCTCTGACCACTGCTCCACACTGTCTCTCACAGCACTTCTCAATACAGCTGATTTGATCACTCCACATTTGTAGGAACATTTTCAAGGGTTGAAGTGGATCATTTGTTATTCCAGTTGTGGCTTCAGTGGGACTGCAGAACAATGTAGCTTGATTACATATTGTAATCATAATCAATATAAGCCAAATAAAATATTTGTATTTTTAATTCTCATGTTGAAGCTAAATTAAATTCCCAACAATCCCCTACCTGTCTCCCCCAAATCCAAATTTCCGTTGTTCTCCCCAAGTGCCTCAGCACATTAAATCACAGCGCATTCAATTTCGTGATGACCGCAATCAACATGGGCCCCTCAGCCAGCACGTCGCTCCCACGACAGTATTGCCGCGGCGCTAACCGAAGCGCCTCCAGGACCCTGCACGTTCCTCGGGCTCAAAGCCACGGGAGGCAGACAGGATCACACACGTGTCTGCCGCAGACTTCCCACCGGCAGAACGAGTGACAGGAGGCCCGGCTGAGGTTTTTATTACCACACCGTCGATGACAGAGGCTGCAAAAAGCCCCACCAAACATCTTTTATTTGTTTAAGCGACAAACCACTAATTCCCGATGAGTCACATCATCGTCTTCTCACCTCCGGCCTCTTGGTTGTGAAACTTTATTAAGTGCGTGGGTGTTGTTCTGCTGCACTCTTCCCGTTTTCAATACGTGTTTGGGATAGCAGAATTCTGTGTTTGTGTAATCAGGAAGCCGGTTATTCAGAATGCGGCTGATCCCCTCCTGGGAGCAGTGAAGATCCTCGCTTACATTTAAAACCCATCTCTGATCCCCTCCTGAGTGGGTGTTCAGTCCTGCTTGTGGATTCCATTTGAGTAGGCAGTGAACATCCTGTCTTACATTTGAAAACTATCTCTTAGATTTGAAACCAAGTGGCCAAAACCGGGATTCGGTTTTGAAACTAATTTCCTGGGCTGTACTACGACATGAGATTACGGGGTTAGTGAGATAACTTAAGCTCTAACCCTGGGTTTCCTGTACTACGAAGCTGAGTTACTTTCAATCCGGGTATAACCCTGGGTTGTGCTAAACTCCCTTCATCTGGTTGAGAGACGTTGCTCACTAGCACCTGTGCGGTTGGCTCCAATACAGGTTCCTTTCAATGTAAGTCAACGGCAACAATACGGTAAAAATATGTCAATAATCTTTTTCGACAATAAAATGTAGTCACAATCATATTTTTTTCTTCGTCAAGTTATTGTGTTATTTGGACAACATAGGAACAATTTGCGGATGAGTCAGGAGCAGTTTGCGTCACTGCCACGCTCTTTATGTCCATATCAGTGCTTCCGGTTTCCCTGCTGTGCAGCTTAGAGCGTATAATCTACAGAGAAAGTGACGCCAATAGAAACCAATGGGGAAGAATTTTGCCATGCAGAACAGCACGTTCACTCACTGCTCATTCTCATCTGTGTCCTCGGTCACATGCCTAGTGACATGCACAAGGAAGAAAACGCAGAGTCAAGTACATACCACGGTGAATTAACCAATGATAAACGCTTAAGCAGTTGCCAAACGAGGGTGCACTAGATTTTACATCAGAGCATTTCTTGGGAAATAAAAATATCTACATCTTTGTCTGTGTGCTAGGGGGAAAGAAATCTAACCTCGAAAAAACTAATGAAAAAACTATGTAGCAGTATATGGGCAGATTTGGTTTTAACTCGCTGTCGAACATGAATGGAGTCCAATGGGAAAATAGGCTTTTTGAGTGAAAATGTAGGTCGCTAGGAGGTGACTTCATATCAATCGCTGAAACTAGTAGCTCGAAAGCCGGCCCCTTTCTGTGCAGTCTCTGGCTCCTAATTATACAAAATGGCAGTGCAGAAGACCCTGGTTTGTTTTCCCATTCAGTCAATCTATCAGTAAGTACATTTCTATTTTACCAGTGAGCAATTTCGTCTGTTTCACAGTTATCTACAATCACAGAACTGTAAACTCCTCAAAAATGTGAAAAGAAACTGATAAGAGATTAGAGTCGATGAAATAAAACATATGTTTCTTGGATGCGTGCCGAGCGCTTTTGGTCATTACAGCAGCCTGGATCATTTCTTTGCTGTTGTCAGCTTAACATCCACCACTGAAAGATACAATGGGTAGCCACTGGTTCTTAATCATAACACTAACCCAGACGTAAACCTGGATATGTCTGGATATGTTGTATCAAAGCACAAGAGAGGCCATGCAGTCCTTCACTGGACCCATGAAAAATATTGCAAGTGTCAGGTCACGTAATTGCCAAGCCAGGGTTGAAGATTACAGCATGTAAAATGCCTTGGTTTGTACCTGTTTTCCCAGCAGCAGTTAGGTGCAGTTACATGATGACAGTACAATAATATTACAAATAAGTATTCATATACAGTATTTATTTTACTGGTGCATTCTGTGGTAGCTCTACCTGATTATACTGAGAGAAAATGCAGAGATGGGAATAGTAAAATAAGTAATGTACATTAAGTTTGTTTTTACAATAATAGATTAAACAATAGAAACCCAACAAAATGTTTTTATAATAATACAAAAATAAAAAATTCAAAACCAAACCAGTGATATATCCTCCCAGCCACCTGGGGTGATATTCGAGGTGCGAGTCTGCAGTTGGTGGATGACTCACTTGTGAAGGTGGCAACAGACACATATGCACACTAAAATGGTGAAATGTGAAGCAGCACTACATTTTTCCTACACACAGACAGCATGCTGTGAAAAGAAAACAGAATAATTTCATATGGCAGCCTACGACCTCCACTCCGTCAGCACAGATCCCAAACCATGCAAATAGTAGAAAAGTGAACTGTAAGCAGCCCCGAAGCCACAACATATGCAGTTGGTTTGTCATTATCAGTGATGAGACAAGTACCAATTCTAACAAAAACTCCATAGACAATAGAAACTAATGTAAACCACAGTTTACAACATTCAACAAACCAACCTTAAGCAGCTGGAGCTCCCCTTAGCCAGTTGTAAATACTGGCAAACTAAAGATATCCAATGTAATGAGGTCATAATGAGAAGAAAACAGCTATACACAAGTACAAATACGCATAACAGCAGCCAACAATGTCGTCTGTGAATGCGTTCAGTCTCAAAACTCTACCACTCTGTCTCTGGGAACATCTAAGCCAGACAGGAAATTGCATATGAAACCCCCCCGAGAAGGACAGGAACTGCAAAGATGTAAGACATTCTCTGTACATGGCCACTGCGGCCTAAAAAAATGACACAAGAGTGTTTAGTTGGCTGAAACTCTTGTGTCAGCTAACCAGATACCTAAATGTATCTTGCTCACCTACACCTGGCGTGCTCATTAGTTGGTGTGTTCTTAGGCAGAATATACACCTTGAATCATTAATGCTAGTTCTGCACTGACATTTAGCAGATACTCTTATCCAGAGAAACTTGTAGTGTAACAGTGTAAAGTTCTAGTTTGGAAGTGGAATAGCAGGGATCTAAGTACAGCTGGGACTAGTCTCACAGCTCATGTACAACTGATATGTATATGTCTGAGGTTAATACATTACAGACCGGTGCCATCTTGACCTCAGACCTGTAATCTTGCTATTGCACTCTCAGTACGAAGGGTTCCAAAGGGCTCCTCTCTGTCTACCGAGGAACCCTGTCTGATTCAAAGGTTCTTCACCAAGGATACTGGTTCAAACACTGGGAGCATTCATACTTTTCACACATACCATATGTAACGGGGTTAGCTCATTCCAGAAAGTTCCAGAAAGAACTAAAAAGGGTTCCCCTATGGAGACAAGCCATACAACCCTTTTCCTGAGAGCTTACAAGCCACACCTTCAGGAAAGCCACCACCTCCACCATCTAGCCAGGTGTCTTTGTGCAGTCTTTGCCGCCCAGACGGTAAACGCCTCCTCTGAAATCACCGGCTGATTGAAATCCAATTCGCTACAGGTTCCTAATTTAATCTGGGAGCAGAGAGAAACGAACGATGTGAATTTATGAGGGAGGGAGCCAACCTGGTATTTAAGTCATTTTCCGAGTCTTTTAAAAAGAGCCCTGAGAGTGCCGGGGGGCGTGTTTCTGGTTTCTGATTACACGCCAGGAGACTAATCTGTAAATCACGACGGCGTTTACAAGACGTTCCGTAACGTGTAAGTAGCGTGCTGTTTACTGTACCTGGCTGCTAATGCACCCCAGAGCTCAGACATGCCTCTGGTGGTTCTCACTGCAACAACTTCAAAGTAAGCTGCATGTCGCAGAGAACACAGAGAAAGCCCCTCTTTATTTCTTACCCTTACCTCTGCTCTCCTTCAAGGGCTGCTGTTTGGGAGAGATAGGGTACGGACTTACCACCCTCCCTCCCAACCGTGACCTCCCCCTACACATCCTACCTGAAAAAATGGGGCTGCTTTTACCCGTGCGCTTTGCGCCATCAAAAAACAAGCCGATACATAAATAAACATGAAGTCTGTAGACCGGGTATTGCGCAATGCAGCTATAATAATAAAAGAACTACAAAAGCGTCAGAAGCGTCTGCTGCAGCACTCCTGATGAGTGAGCTCAGGTGGCACAGCCACCACAATAATATTGCCCAGAAAGCCAAAAGTATAAACAAGGAAGGTTCCTGCAGATGAATGCCATTAGGGAGGCAGACATACCCCGATGCGAGGCAATGAATCTTAGCCGAAATGGCAGTCAGTACACACTGCCACTGGATATAGTTGAGAATTTGATCAGCAATACCTGTCTCTCTGTCTCTCTATCTATCTCTATCTCTCTCTCTCTCTCTCTCTATTTCACTCTCCCCGTAAGTTTGGCGTCATTCAGCAACAGGTCTGAGACATTAGGTAGCTTCAGTGTGAGCTAAAGTGCTCTTTTCTTTGTGTGTGTGCTGTTGTTCTAGTATTTGGTTCCAAAAAATCTTGACTGATTCCCAGCAGACAATAACTGAATGGCTATATTGCATTTTTTCCTTCTAGGGGGAGGAAATACCACTTTGAATGCCTGTAGAAAGAACACTGTATAATTATTATTATTATTATTATTATTATTATTATGAAGAAGAACAGGAGGAAGATCCTGACTAATGGATTTGGAGCCACAACGGCTGCCATCTTAAAAATTACCTAACCCCTCAAGCATTTTTATCCTTAATTCCCCCATGTTAGTGCTTTGATTCTCTTTGAAGTCCTATTCTCCGGGTCTGAATCACCATTTGCACCTCTCCTGTTACCCGTGTGCCATGCTCACCTGCACGCCCACAGCAGTGAAGGAGAGAGGGTGCGGCACCAGCAATGCGCTAGCAGTGACCTCACCGCTCTCATGCTATGGCTAAATGGATAGCCATTTTACAGAAATGGTTTGAAAATGTTTTGGGGTGACATGCCCGATGCACATCCAGGAAGCTGCCTGGCAGGATTTTGAGATATAAAACATATCGGTTTAACCCACAGCTATCAGATAAAAGCCCTTTCTTGAGTGTGAAGGTGGCAATAGAAGAGCCTCAGTCTCTGTGACGCCCCTTCCAAGAAAAACTGTCTAATCCGGTTGACAAAACTTCATCCTGTTATTCTTCTTTTCTTCTTCCCATTCTTCTGAGAATATTCCACTGCTCTTCTGATGTAGATTTCAAACCTCGCTAATGTTTCCAGGTCTCTTGGAACCCAAAAACTTTTTTTCTGAATTTCACAACAAAGCTTCTTTATGGCTGGCAGTAACACAATAGATTTATTTCACACACACACACACACACACACACACACACGCATACACACACCCAATCATACAGAGAGGGAGGAAAAAAGCTTGACACCCAGCGTACTGATGAGTTTTCAGATTAATTCCACTGCAGGTTTGAGCATGCTGATCACACATTAAACTTCTCAAAGAAACCTCTGTCTTTATGGGGTTATTTTTTTCAATTTCTTTCTGCAAATTGCTTAAATTATTTGGCAATAAAATGTACTGGAGTCATTGGCCTCAGTAGGCTCTTTGCCATTGATTTGAAATCCACGCAGTTAATGTCTTTTCCAGCCACTTGACAGGGCCCTGGACACCATTTTAATTTTGTGTTGTTTTGTTTTTGGCTCCAGCATTGAGAAGCCAATACTCCAAATTATTACTTAATTTGATCTTTTTGATTTTCCTTTTAAATTCAGTGTGTTGCACATCAATTGTAATGAGTGCCGTCCCATGGTAAGTATTAATGTGTTCTCGGTTAAGATAAATTATTGTTCAATAATTGTAAAATTAAGGATGGAAAAATATTAGCTTGACAAATTATATTAAACATTTCACTTTTATGGATGCATATGGTCTTCATATACATGCATTGCAATGTTCAAATACATTTTCTTTTTTTTGTGCGTGTCTGCATACATATATGTTTCAAAATGCAACCATACAAATACACTCACTGAGTACTTTATTAGGTATTTATTAGACTTCTTTTTTAGACTTCTACTGCTATAGTCTATCTACTTAGAGGTCCAACACGTTGTGTGCCAGAGATGCACTTCTGCAAACCACTATTGTAATGTGTGGTTATTTGCGTTACTGTCACCTTCCTGTCAGCTTTGACCAGTCTGGCCCTTCTCCTCTGACTGGTTAAGGCGTTTCTGCCTGCTGATCACTGGATATTTTTAGATTTTTGCACCATTCTGTGCAAACTCTAGAGACTGTTGTGCGTGAAAATCCCAGGAGATCAGCAGTTTCTCAGATACTCAAACCACGATGTCTGTCTCCAACAATTATTCCACAGTTAAAGTCACTTAGATCACTTAGATTTTTTCCCCCATTCTGATGGTTGATGTGAACATTAACTGAAGCTCCTGACCCGTATCTGCATTATTGTATGCATTGCACTGCACCCACACGATTGGCTGACGAGATAATAGCATGAATAAGTAGGTGTACAGGTGTTCCTAATAAAGTGCTCAGTGAGTGTATGTGACAACAGACACCATTCACAAAAACATAATGCCCATAAATACAAGCCCAGACATATACAGAGAAGCACGACCATCACCTCCAGATTGCCTTGATAGAAGGTTAAGATGCACAGGGCCTGGTACATCAGTCTCAGTCAAACCAGCCTCGTTTCGCCAGTGAGGGAGTGTGTCAGTCATATGTTTCTGCCTGGTTTGCCTTCACCTGTTAAAGGGAAAACAACACTGTGTATGCATTGCAGCTTCTGTCAAAACATAAGCAGTTGGAGAGAGGCTGCAAATTCATGGGAAGTGTAGTAATGCACTCTCATGGGGATTCAGCAACGCATTCAAGGCTTTGAGATTTCTTCTTCTGCCCCAAGCAAAGAAGAAATGGTAAGAGCGTCCAGTGTTATTATGTTAGCCACTCGTGTTTCTCCGCTGTTTGGTTGTCAGCTAGGCTGGTTTGCTGCGCTATTTGCAACTTTTATGATTTTAAACTACCACCATTTTCTGTTTATGTTGTAGTAAAATGGATTTGTGCAAGCGATTCATGTAGCAGTAATAAAACAGCTTGTGTTTCTTTTATGGTTTGACTTAATCTGTAAAACAAATTAATTGTGTTTTGTGCATCTCTCTGAATATGTATTGTACAAATAATAAATTGTATTATATGAATTTAAAATTCATTTTAAAAAAACATACAGTGCAAAAATGTGGGCACCACTGGTTTAAATGCCTGTTACAATGAATCTGTATGTGATCGAAACCAAACCTGAACTCTAAATGGTACAGAGTTAAACATGAGACCTTTCTGAAAAATTTTAAGCAAGTTAGATTTTTATATTAATATTTTACTGTTTAGAAATGATTAAAAAAGGAAAAGGGCCCTGTGCAATTATTCAATTTCGATCATTCTTTGTTACTTTAAAAAAAAGAGAATCACTAATGCCCAGACCCAGGTGATTTGCTCGTTTAGGGCTTCCAGTTCTGAACTTTTTATTCAGAAGTGACTCCATGCCTTCTAAAGTATCCAACTGCAGTGGCAGTTCTGTCTGGTGTTACAACCATGGGTTCCTCTAAACAGTTGTTCAAGAATTTCAGCATGAAGATGGTACCACGAAGGAGAAGGCTACAAAAACCCTCTCAATACCTATTTCCACTGTCAGAAACACTATTATAAAATGGAAGATAAATGGAACAGTTGAAGTGAAGGCAAGGTCAGGAAGACCAAGAGAGATTTCAGATAAAATGGCAATGACAACAATGCAACATGCTTTAAACAACAATGTCCTACAAGGCAGATTTGCCAGAAGGAACAACCTCTAAGTTAGGCATTTGAAGTGAAAAAACAGTGAGAAGCCTGAAGCCTTTTTGAACTATGTGCTTTGGACTGATGAAACAAAAATTGAACTTTTTGGCCACCACCAAAAAAAGGTATGTTTGGAGAAAAGAGGGTAAAGCCTTTGTAGAGAAGAACACCTCCATTATGCTTTGGGGTTGTGTAGCAGCTGGGGGCACAGGAAATATTGTGAAATTCTAGTGGCTAATGTTCAAAGGTCAGTCCAGACATTGAAGTTGAAGAGAGGTTGGGTATTCCAGTAAGATAATGATCCAAAGCATACCTCAAAATAAACCAGTGAAGTACCTCTAGGAAAGATGGGTGAAGGTTTTGAAATGGCTACCACAGTCAGTAGACTTGAATATTATCGAAAGTCTGTGGAGAGATCCACATGCCGTACATGCAAGGAGGTCGCAGAATGGGGAACAATTCTAAAAACGAGAAGTGAAAGACTCTTAGGCTGCAGGAAGCGTTTACAAGCTGTTATAGTTGCCTGACAGGGCTCTCAAACCTTGTGCAGGGTCTTTTTCCTTTTTTCACTATTTTGAAACTGTAACAAATTGAAATAAAAAATTAACTTGCTTTAAAATTGGAAGAAATGTGTCATGTTTGCTTCAGTTCACATGAAATTAAAAGCTTATTGACCAGGGGTGCCCAAATTTTTGCACACTGCTATATACCAAGTGTAAGCCTATTCCAAAAACGCTTCTGATTATGGAGACCCAGTAAGAAAAGAAAAAAAGTTTTTATGCGTGGTTATTGTGCCAAGATATGACCTCATGCACCTCAAAATGTCCACATCCATCAAATCTATGGAACATATAATCAGTTGTGGAAAGTAAAAAATTGCAACTGCTCTCGTTACAGTAGGCCTGCTTCAGTGCATTATCCCCCGTAATGGTACTTTTTTACTTGAGTTGATTTTTTATAAGTATCCTACTTCACTATTAATCATCACAGAGTACAAAAATGTATTTTCAATATGTGAAGACTATAAACCAATTAGAAGAAACCGCAGTTTTAAGATTTGGTTTCTTGAGCCAATCAAAAGAAAGCCTGTGGCAAAAATACATACAGTCGGCAACATGTCATAGGCAAAGGGAAAGACGTAGGCGGAGCCAGTGAGGGGGAAAATAATCCTGCATCTGTCAATGGTTTGAATAGGGATTGATCATAGATCAATCTGGCTCTCGTTGCTATTTCATTATAAACAATGTCAGCAAATTACATTGTCATTTTTTTTCTGAAAGGTATTAAACTGAATCTAATTGAAACAAAGAATGTGCTGCCCTATTATAGTTAATGAGTGGGCAAAAAACATTCAAATTAGTGGTCATTCCCTGACACCATCTTCTACCTCATTTGAATCCCCCACTTCAAATCTATTATGATCCATGACCATGACGCTAACATTAAATACCAGTTCAGGATTCATAAGGTATACTAGGTGAGCTTTCCTGCTAATATAATTGCCTTTATAAAAATATGTGATGCTGTTAGCAACCTTTCAAAGAAAAGAATGCTAGGTGACTGGCATATGTAGCTAGCAGGAGGAAAGCTTGTCCGGTTTTAATGGTGTCATATGTAATACTGGTTTTCCGCATTCGCTTTCATGTCTTCCTAGCAATTTTCTGGATATTTGAGTTTAAATGTGAGTTCCACTATTGTATTCCCTCTGAATTGTGCCATTTTTACTCTGGTTAGCTAGCTGGCTAAATGGATTGGCAGATTGTTTGGGTGTGTGGGTGTGAAACCAAGCAATCATCAGGAGAGTGAAAAGTCGATGCCCAGTGGAATCACAAGGCAGACCAATTTAACTGCAATAAAAAAGTTTGGGATTGCTTTTGGCGTCTTCAATATTGTAATGGTTTAGAGTATTATTTGATTTCTCCTAGTTTAAAGATATATTTCATTTGATGGCAGTCCCACAGCCAAGCCATCATAGACATTATTTAATTGCAATATCCTGTGTATTTTATATCCTCAGTATTGATACCATAACATGAAGTTATGAGAAGGTACTTCCTCAGTTTCTGTGAGTAATTGCAGCTACCTAATGTTTGCTAATGGATATCCACTGAGAACACAAGGACAATGCCAAAGTATGGGAGGTGAGACGGGTTACTGCTTCCAGGAAATGAAGCAATAAATGATCAAAGTACCCAGAAAACATATTACATTTATACGGCACATCTAAAGCCGTCAGAGCTCAGGACCCCAGCAGTGAGCACTGAACAGATTTTTTATGATTTTATTTCATTTTGCTAAAATCTTAGTCTGGCATCTTGTCTGATAGGTGAGAATAGCTGAGTAAGAACAGGAGCACATAGTTACAAATATATAATTTTATTTAATGGAACCATATTCTCCCTCAGAGTATTATGCTGTTTGTGTGAAAACTTCAGTCTGGATTATTTGAGCATAGACCTCCAGAATGCATTGTTCACTCATCCGGGCATGAGTGTATGTTAGCAATTGGAGCCTCAGAAAACAGTAATTTTTTCCTGGTTTGCAGCATCTGATAACATTCCATTTTTGAAGCAAAAGTGGTAGGATTTTATCTTTTGGACCATGCACCAGAAGTTCCTCGTGTTGCACTTTTTGGTCTTTAATCTCAGAGCACTTAAACCCAGTTTCAGTGTCTTGCATTTTTTACAGATGAATACCTTCTGAATTCAGCTCAGGGTTTTCTTGATAACATTGTGAGTAAAGTTAGATTATGGTTTTTTTTCTCTCCAACCTCCAAATCTTTTTCGGCAGGAACCAGTGCAGGTGTGTAACTGGGCATTTTATTGCAGATGCTATTCTTAATTGTTTATGTTGTATTTTGTCCTGCAAATGTCAATTTTTTCCTTGCTATAACAACCTTTCATCTTTGACACTGGACCTAGTATACAATAACTGCCACTCACCTTTTCTGTTTGAAAAACTAATCAATGGCTGGCTCTCCAGGTAACCAAACTAATAATGTTTTGTTCAGGCCCTGAATACCAAGCATTCAAAAACATGTTTCTAGGCCTATATTAAATCAACAGTTGTCTTTATCTTACATTGGAATGCAAGTGTAATTTTTCACAATAACAAATCTGGAAAGTTAATATTGGTGATAATATTGGTCAAAATCCCCAAGTTGTGTTAATGAGTATAAACGTGGCTTTATTTTGCATGTATTAACAAACATTGATTAAATCTATACCTAAGAGTGTGGTTTTCAGTATTATTGACATTGAGTGGCCTACCATGTGTCTATCCTGTTTCACTCTTTGGCGGGAATCAGAGAGACCCTTCTTTTGCCAGTGAAAGCTGGGGGCTGTCAGTATCCCGTAAAGCCTTTTAGGCTATGCACATTGCCATTTTGGAATATCCTGAGGGAGCGCTATGCCTCCTTCGTCACTTTGCGTTTACCAGAACTCCAGGACATGTGAAGTGACCAACTGTCTCTATCAAGCTGCCTGGTGGTTTTTCCCACTTACCACATATTTTGTGGTGGGTGGTGACTGTGGATGAATTCAGTGAACACTCGCTCAAGTTTAAATAAAAACTGAAGGGTTCAACCAATAGGTTTCTGGTTCTACAGTTGTTCTCACATCTTTTATTTTTTTATTGCATAGTGTATACACATGCACATCCTCATACTCAGAACTTTCAGGACTACTATATCATAGCCTTCTGCACAAAATGTACTTTATATAAAGAATATATGGTAAATGGCTGGCATTTCATACACACACACCCCAACAGTGATTGGCTGCCATGCAAGGCACCAACCAGCTCATCAGAAGCATTTAGGGATTAGGTGTTTTGCTTAGGGATACTTTGACACACCCAGGGTGGAATTGAACCGGCAACCCTCCAAACTGCCAGATGACTGCTCCTACCGCCCGAGCCAACCATATGAAGGTTAAAACATCCATCCATACTATTGCTTTAATTTCCATTTTCATCCACACCATTATTTACCTTTAGTAAAGCAAAGAAAAGGAACGGCCGGCCTCTTTCAACTGAAAGAGCAATCAGCACTGGAGGAAAAATGTTTTTGTTCTGATATTTCCATGAACTTCAGGTCCACACGCGAGTTGAATGAGGTTGTCAGTGACAGCCTCGGAGATAAGATCCAAAAAACGCCTATCATTCCCCCGCCACAGACGCCCAGTGATGGCAATCGCGCACGTCGACGAGTCATGAGTGGAAACAAAAAGAGAGAGTGAAGGGCCAGGCCTGAAGTGAGCTGGGGATCGATAAACATAAGATATGAATGGCACCCTCAGAAAGCCACAGGGGAAAAATACAAAGGAGAAAAAGACCCTGCTGACAGCTTGACGTAGTACAGTGTCTTTGGGTATGCGCCGTGAACCGCCACGCAAGTAAAATAATTCAGCCTTCACCTTAAGTCTTAGCCTGGAGAAACGGGAGGAGTTTCTCATTCTTATCTAGAATCAAAGGTGAGTAATCATCAGTGTTTAACAGACCATTATTAAAGGCTGTGGGACTTTCCGCACAGACAGAAATATGCGTCCGTGTCGGAACAGGCCTCCCAGAAAAGATACATTAGACTGTAATTGGAAAATCATTGGCTTTCAGTCGGACTAATTGTGCAAATGACAGAAACATCTGGGGACAAAACAGTGGTTTAGCCTTTTAGACGTCTCCCTCAGTTCTGCGTGATGTACTAAAGCAGCGTGGCCATTTTCACATTATCATAACGTGCGCTGACACAATGGGCACGCTACATATGTGCATCAGAACAATAAGGAAATGTTACTGCTTCATTTGTTTCTGCGGTGGAGTCATATATAAATAACCAATGCCTGCTATTCCAAGGAATGTGCTAGCCATAGAGACAGACCTGTTCAGCCGTACAGTACTCACACATGCAAGCACGCACGCACACACATTTATGCGTATACTATATATATATATATATATATATATATATATATATATGTGTAAAAATGTGTGTGTGTGTACTCACTCATACACACATATTTCGTACACACCCGTGTATTTACGGCATACAGTACAAAGGCAAGCACACACATACATGTACATACACACATAAATGTACACAAAAAGCACAAAAATACGCCCTGTAAAACACGCACATGCACATACGCGCATGCATACCCACCCACACAAACACGGTTTAATTGCTTAACTTTCTCCTCTCGGTTAAACAGATGATCCGGCTGATGCGATGACTGATAGACCGTTCTAAACCAGAGGCAGCGGGTGCGGAACTGAATGAGGTGACTCTGATCTGTTTGTCATCAAACAATATCCCAGTCGTATCCTTGAATGCAATCTCTGCGGCAGTGTCAAAACGCGCTGATAAGAAATATGCAATTAATCCAAACCAGACTCGGCTCAGCTTGAGTCTGTAAAGGCCAATATTGACACTGCACTCCTGTGTTTTACATTCTTAAAACAACTCTCTCTTTCATTTTCATAAATATATCATGGAAATGAGGAAACTGGCCTGAATTTGATTAAAACCAAACCGGAAGGCTCAACATTTTGCATTCATATTGTTTTTGTAGGCCTCTAGAGGCAATAAAATGTTCCTGTCCCCATCTACATTTAGAGCGGTTTATGAGCAGTTTCAGTCTGTAAGCGCACTGCAAGAGCTAGCTACAAGTTAGCTCCAGAATTATTGGCACCCTCATAAATATGCACAAAAATACTGTAAACTAAAAATTCATGCGGCTATTGACATAAACTTTATTTTCCAACATTAGTGTAGTGTGATTAGTGAAGTAGTATTAATGATTCAATAGAACCAACCAATCAGTCTTATATTTTTCAAATAAAATTGTTTCCCCGAAAAACTGAATTATTGGCACCCATGGTTACATACTTTGTGCAACCACCCCTGGCAAAGATGACAGCCATGAGCCTTTTCCTATAATTTCTGGCAAAGTTAGAGAACACATTCTGAAGCAATTTTTGACCATTGGCTCCATGCAGAACTCATCAAGATCCTTGATATCCTTTGGTATGCACTTAAGGAATTCCCTCTTCAGTTCAGATGACAGGTTTTTAACCAGATTTCACTTAACCATTTCTGTGTGAATGTTGATGTATGTTTGGAGTCATTGACCTGCTGGGAAATCCAGAGGATCTGCAGAGACAATCAGATTTTCTCTCTGAATTTCCTTCTATTTTGATGAATTAATTATGCAGTTGATTATCTGTGCTGTTAATTATGCGTAGCCTTTTTTCTTCTTTTTTATCAAGGGTGCCAATAATTCTGGAGCCCACTGGGCTCAACAGTTTTTAAATGGTTTAGACAGTACAGCTGTGCCACCTGCAAAGCAACCCAACCAACGTGTTGTACTTGGTTAATGCCCAGCAGCTATTTTATGTCTGCCATTTACGGAGAGGGAAAAACCTTTTCTTTGCCAATTAAGTCAGGGGATGATTATGTGGCAGGTTGAGAGAGCCAATTGGGATTTTAGCCAGGACCCTGGGGAACAGCCTACTCCCTGTGATGGGTGTCATGGGATTTTTAATGACCTATGAGTCAGTGAATCAGGACTTCAGTTTAACATCAAATTGGAAAGACGGCGTCTGCTACATCACGGTGTCCTCATTACTACACAGGGGCATTGGAATTTATTTGACCAGAGGGCGAGGAGGATCACCCCCTAATGGCCCAACAACACCACCTCCAGCAGCAACCCGCAGAATCCCATTCAAGTACTAAACAAGCCCGCACTTGCTTAGCTTCAGCTATTTGGCAGTAGCAGAGTGCATGATGGAATGGATGCTGACAAAAAAGTTGGGTTTTCCTTTAAAGGAGTAACATGGTGGTTGAATGTGACACTTGCCAATTGTCTTTAGGCAACAATACAACATATGTGCATCATTGTTTTATTATTTGTTAATTTAAATGTATTTTAAACCTTATTTTTAAACCTAAATACCCCACTAAAAAAGTTCACCTGAACCGACTGGGTGTGTTATAGGGTTATAGGGGAGGGATAAGGGGAGAGGTCATCCTTGTGTGACATACTACTAGGAGAACATTTGCAACCAGTTGAAAATAGGATGATGAATTTTAAACACTTACTTCTCCAAAACTAAAGAAGGGACATATTTAATACTGTCATCGTGTTTATTCAATGCCGTCTTGTGCAAATTGCATATAGAAACCTATAAAGTGTGACCAACCACCATGTTACTCCTTTAATAAATGTTTGACCATCCATATGTGGGAGCTTAGCATAACTGCCTGGGATTTGATAAACACATCAGAGCTGTGAATATGCAATATCACAGCCCCTCCCGCAGGACATTATTTAGGGTTGATTAGCTTACATTCGTAAATACCTGTCAATGTGCATCCGCACCAGGGCCAATTGACTCAAAAGCTCAAATAGTATCTGTGCCTTACATTTTGAGAGGATTTAGAGAGGATAGCAAAGCTAGATGCGTAGCTTTGATAACAGTAGAAAAGATCTGTGGTTTTTATAAGATAATATTGCTGTCATAGGGAAACAACATTGGGGAAACAAAAGACACTCTGACGAGTATCTCTTTCAGCTTTCTAAAGGGTACAGAATGATTCTGAGGAGACGATGACAGTGCCACTCTCCAATCACTGAGGGAAACTAAATCCTTCAAGGAGCTTTTTCCTATTCTCAGAATAAGGCACAGACAGGAACTTGGCCAGTTTTCAGTGGCTATATCCCTGCCATGCTTTGAAATCTAATTATAATCTTGGTATGATTGGAAATACTATACTTCTCTCTTTCCCATTGCAGGAATAAGTCTTATTTCATTTTTTTTTTTCTTCGCCGCGAGTCTCTTCAATGTCTCGGGTCATGTGTCATTGTGAGCCCTGCACCGCTCTAGTTGTGACAGTAAGAATAATTTAGTCACAGAGAATTCAAAGAGAAAACTATATTGGAAAGCTCTACTTACACATTTATGGAAAATAATGTGACAGCTTAAATCAAATCTTTCATATTGGTTTCTTAAGCAAAGGTTGTGACTGTGGCAACATTGAGTTTTGATGAAGGATCCGGGAGGTGTGTGTCACATGATCTTCCGGGAGGTGTGTGTCTCATGATCTTCGGAGCTCAGAGATGGGGGGGATATAGCCATCACCTACACTCCAGACTCAGCTCTGCCAACAACACAATTGCCAGCAGGCCCATATTAACGAGTCACAAATTAAAATATTTTGTCCCCTACAGGCTGCCCTCAGTCCTTTCTATAGCATTTCCATGAATATCCTGCCAAATACCAAATGTGTAGTTACCATATGCCAAGTAACTAATTTGAGAAACGAGCTACCTTATTAAATTAAATATGAAATGAATAACATTAAATGTGCCCTATCCCCTCCCCCCTGGACTCTAGACACCTTTGTGTGCATCCTCAGATATACTGTAGGTGCCATGGGAATTTTGCCAATCCTAGCCAACAACTAGTCTTAACCCATCTCTGGGTAGAGCATTTGGAAATGAAATCTACAATTAGCGAAATTATTAGTTTTAGCTAGCGTTATGCTATATCGATCAATGGTTGTGCTAGCTTGAATAACTACCTCCGATTACGTGAGATGAGGTTTCATCAGAAGAAGTAATTCACCATTGGGGTATATTAGAAAAGTGCCCAGTAATTTTAGCAGCCTGTGGCTGCATTTTGCAAGCAGTATTGTACATCATTGCTTATTTGCTAATTTCTTTTGCGATAATGTCTAAATTTGCTGCAAGTCACCCCCCAGATGAGGGCATCTGCTGAAGAGATAAATAGCAATAAATAAAAGTGGCAGCCCTACTGGAGAGAATATTTAAAAGCTGCCTGGGAAATTAGTATAATTACAGAAAGTGTCAGCCGTGTGGAGGTGTAACAGATAAGAGATAAGGGGAAAACAGTCAGGAGGTAATGAGAGGGAATGAGGGTGGTTTTGCTCGGCTGCGTATGCAGACGACAGGCAGGGAGTTTTAAAGGTAATTTGATATGTAAATGCCGTACCTGTGCAATCCCACAGCAGAATGCCCGCAGCCACGGTGTGCTAGGAGGCTCTTCAGGATATAGCACTAACAAACAACCGTAGATAATGAGAGAGAGAGTCTGGGTGTGTGCGCGCGTGTGTGTGTGAATTTGGCTATGTGTTTGTGTGTGCAGGTAACTGGTATATAACCATAACCAGGGCTCTTCCCGTAAACCGAAATTAGGTGCCATTTCATTCCGCTAAATCCTAATTCAACTGAAACTATTAGTCATGCACTGCTAAAGCATGAGTCACAATTATGCAAATGAAGGGCTCAGACAATATGACTGGTAGTTATTTGTTCTATTCTTTCTGTGAGATAAGAGAGGACTGTGAGATTTCTCTTCCTCATCTTCCTTCATAGATGGGGATTATGAAAATTGACTATCTTCGCTCGTATGCTTGACTTGAATTTACAGCATTAACTCTTTGCTTTCCACACAATCCTGTTGCTTCTCTGCGGCTTCTTCTACCGGTTGAGCCCTGATTGAGGGCTATGTGGGTTTATTCCAGAATCTTCTACAGAAATAATGTGTGTGTTAGAGCTGTTTGAGTTTGAGACAAACTGCATGTCAGTTTTTTAGCAGAGCTGAGGGAGATTTTGATCAGTTCTGTGTGAGTTTTAGACTAGAGCTGTATGGTTTTAGACCAACAAGTCTGTGTTGTAGATAAGTTCCGTGTGAGTTTTAGACCAGACCTCTGCGTTTTTAGGCCCACTCTGTCTGGGGAACAGAACTATTCTGTGTGTGTGAGTAGCCCTTGGGAGGCTTAGGCAACACACACAAACACACACACACACACACACACACACATACACACACCTGGGAACATGTTCAATAAAGGTACCAAAATGTCATAAGCAATAAAAGGTAATATTTAGCTAGAGGAGTGCAGGACCATTTCTTTATGTAATTATAGTTTCTCTCTAGCACCCATGCTAGAAATACTAGGTCTGCAAAAACTACATTTCTACAAAATTGAGAACATTAATAGAGGATTGATTACTGCTTTACACAACAGGAGAGACCTGCTCGGCATGAAATTTACACAAAAGAGGGAGATGGAAAAAGAATTGGGTAAAAATGGACAGAGGGAGGACGAGATGGGCAACGATTGAGACACCAAAGGAAAGGTATACTGTATTCCTGGTCTTTGTGGTAGTAGCTAAGGCCTGTTTGTTTGTCTGCCAACACATCCATTTCTGAAGAATAGCACAATAAGTTCTTATGAAGTCGGGATTTTGCTGAGCAACTTCTTATTGTTTACCAATGATTGTTATTCAGTGCCATGCACTGTATGGCACTGTATATTTTCACTGTATGCCACATCAATGGAATATTGATAGGGTCTGAGAGAGAAATGTGGCAAGATTGTGGAATAGAAGTGAAATGGAGAGGCTAATTTACAGACAAGATAGCGAGAGAGAGATTGGTAGTGAGATAGACGGTCAGGTAGAAGAGAAAGAGAAGGATGGGGTTAAAGAGAAACAGTGAAAGAGAGGGATGAGGTGAAAGAAAGGAATGGGGTGAAAGAGAGGGATGGGAGTGAGAGATATTCAGTGGGCGGCAAAGATCTTCCAGCTGCCTAGACAGGCATCTAGACATTCCCTCGGGAGGTTTCCTTGTTCTTTATTATGTTTAATATAAAAATACTAAATATAGGTTAGTGTTCCATCAGATTAGTGTTTCATTTGGACCCTTGGAATGCAAAGCATGTCACATAAGCCTACATAAAATAGTGTTAGCTGAGATACCACGACATCATGTCATCTGCTGTTAATCTTATCTTTCTTTGTGCTCTTATCTAAAGTGACTGTTTGCTGAAACGCCACTTCTTGAAACAGGTTATGAGGATGAGTGTAGCTCTTTTATCTTTATATATGTTTATTTTCAGAGGCAAGTCAAGACATTTTCAGACGTTGTTAGTATTTTAGTATTGTTTTAGAGTATAAGCATTACAATTATATGACTTATTTTATTTATTAGCTTTTTTTCAAGATCTGTCCATCGACAATGAATCTCTTACAGTAGAAACATCCGAAGAAGGCAACAGTACACACGCTGTTAAAACATATAATGCGCATGTGTGTGCACTGTTGCTTTCTTCCAATTAAAAAAAAGAAAAAGAAAATGTGCCTAAAAGTGGTTGTACTATTTTTTTTTCAACTTAAAAAGGAAAAAGAAAAATCAAAGCATATCGAGCTGTTTTGCTCGAGTATAGATTATGTAAGCCTCAATCAATGAGTCAGAGATGTCAGCGAAGCTAACTTCTTTATCTCCACGTTTCTCGTCTCATTTAGCTCCTGACAGTTGGCCTGAAATCCTCCAGGAAATTGCCGTTAAAAGCGAAGGAAGCCATTACTCCATTGTGGAAAGTGCCTATTAGCACCGAAGCTTTGCTGGAAATGTAAACCTGGTGGGCAGCGAGGCCTGGGTCCATAACCAAGGGGAGCAGGTCCAGACATTTTAATTACAGCTTTATGCCAGCGCCGCCACACCACTTATTTATGTTTAGTGTTGAAAGCTGTTTCATAGGTTACAAAGGACTAATCCTCTTTGGACCGCGCTCTGAAGGTTATGCGGAACTTTCAGGCCGGGACCCAAAATCTATTGTGTTTCTCTGAAAGCACAATTCTCTCCTCAAAATGCAAAGATAAGCCCAGACTTGCGGCTCGCGCGATATTAGCTCACCTCTTCACTCTGTCTGGCTTGCGTTTGCAGAAGCAATTTTAGTCTCGATCGTAAAGCGGGGCTGTCAGAGCTGTTTACATACATTCATCCGCCCACCAGGTCCTCCGGTGATGGCTCCATCAACATGCAAAATCATAACCAAGGCTAGCAGCTGCGAAAATAGTTTTTCTTAATCTGAGTGGAGATGGTGCATTCCACTTTCACCTCCCACCGAAAAATAAATAAACAAATACAAAAAAATAAGGCTGTTCGCTACAACTGTATTGCCCCATATAAAACTCGATTTAAAGACAACAACGCATTTAGAATGTCTGTTTTCTTTTATTTTATTTATTAGTTTATTTGTCAGGGACAATGCAGAGAACATTGTAACAGATTGCAATAACATGAAACAGATGTGTTGCATATTGGATTTCTAGCCAAGGCTAATTTGCAATCCCTGTCCCTGGTTAGGCTTTTCTACTTAAAATGGTCATTGCATATCATCATTATCAAAAGTACATTAGTTAAAGTGAGCACATAGTAAATAGTGACATTTACAGTTTTTTTAAAATAAATATGTTCTCATTATTTTAGAAGCACAGTAAATGCATTCAATGATAGTTAGATTTGTTTCCATGGGTGTAAGCCATTAAAGAACTGCAGAACTGGATTGAATAAACAATTCTTAACTTTGAATTACAAATAAATGCAAATGTTTTTTTCTTGTTTTCAAGCGCAGTTTTCGGAAGCTAATTATGGTGATCTTGAAACTCGACAAACAGCATTTGTGCAGGAGAGAGTGTAATACTTTGCATCTATTTGCTGCCAAGGTCAAATGCGACTTTACCTGAGGATTCAACCCTGAATTATGACCAGGGGAATGAAAGAGCGTACGGAATTCAAGGCATAGTTCACACAATTGGATAGAGCAGAAAGAATGGCAGGGCAAACATCAGGCAGGGAGTCAGAACCTCCATTTACCTTCTAATCCGAACAGATGAGACAGAACGATTGTTGTTTTTGGGGGTGAATCAAGCCCTTGTAACCAGTTGCATGTAAATATGAATCTCAGGAATTACACTATTCCTGAATCTTTGAATTAGTAAGTAATCCTGCCCTTTCAATACACAGCATACATAATGGAAGCCATGAATGTCAAACTGTACAAGGAACCCTGTTAAAGAAATGTAAAATGTAATTAATCATCATATAATCAGTGTAATAACCACCGTAGTCATAATTGATAGAAAATGCATTTTCTCAAATAAGTCTACTTTAGGGGTTCTATGCAGATGGGGTCATGAGGCAAATTTGCCATTACCATGGTGTTAACATGAAAGATTATTTCCCGGATCATTCATTCATCACTCTGGTGTTCATTATTATTCCCAGAACTCAGAGCAGCCCAGGAAACAAAGAGAGCTAAATCACAGTCCATCGCCTTCCGCACCCACTATCACAGCTACCATTTTTCCATTTTATAACAAAATATTCATGCTATGTTGATATAACTCCCTGTATTCTTTATCTGTCTTTTAGTATGTGGGACTATGTTCCCTCAATTGCTTCTAGTGTGCTTTTACTAATTAGACACATGCAGAAAGCATCAGGTGTGGCCTATATACAGTAGGCTCCAGAATTATTGGCACCCTTGATAAATATGCTATATATTCGGAGAAGTGTCCATTCCTACCATCATTCCAGCACTGTCCCCATGAGCTCCAGAGAAGTGACCAGGTTGCTTCATTCAGTTACTCTTATTTCATGAATGAATCTCCCAAACAACTACTTGTCAGAGCCACTTGACTTATACACTATTGTGATAAATGTCATAATATTTTGAACTTGACTACATTCGACTCTTAGAAAGTGATCATTGTTGGCATAACATGATGAATACATAAAGGTCATCTGCAGCGAGCTGGATTGCACCGCCATGATTGGTTATGACAGGTCTTATTCCATGTTTACGACAGTGTGGTGTAGGATTTACAGCGCTGACGCGTGTGTTTGTGTGTGTGCATCTATGTGTGGAGTGGGGGTGTGGTGGAAGAAAACAACATCAGAGATACTGTCGGAGAGAGAGAGTGAAAGATAGAATTATCTTTACACGTGCAAAACAACACACAAGAAATAATCAGAAACACAAATAAATGAGACGATAAAGTTAAATTAGTACATCAACAAAACATATAACTCTCCCTCTGCTACATAGCAAACTACCATTTTAAAGCACAACACATTCTGAAACATTGAGAACATATAAAACATATATATGTCCATCACTTTCTCACTCACTGTCTGACCAGTATTTTATATGTATTATATATAACATATTAAATACTGGAAGTCAGAGAGAGAGAGAAAAAAAAGAAAGAAAGAAAATAGAAAAACATCAACATTTCTGCAAGTGGGGGAGAGAGGGGATACAGTACATGATCCATTGGTCCAGCGGGGTTGTCAATAAAACCTTCCCTACTCACCTCTGTCAGTCAAGGGCAGCACTGCCCCCTCCTCCACCCCTTCCCCGGCCTTTTCATCCACCTGCCCTTGGTCTGGGGGGAGCGGGGGGCATAATGAAGTCTTCAAATACCTACAGTACACATTATGACTGTGTTATGGCATTCGCCGTAAGTTAGTACGCTATCTCGACTGGTTATGACGGGTGCTAAGTCATGTTTATGACAGAATTAATGCATGCAGGTGTTATGGCATATAATTCAAATCAAGTCTTACAAAATTATTCAGGATGTATGACTTTATGTCTTCTCATAATAAACATTTTTTTGCCATTTTTCTCTGGTGGTTCAGCTTAAGAGATTAACTTTAGACGTGTTTAGTCGGTGGCTGTGCGAGCCTCCAGATAATGTTTGCTTAACCCTCCTGAGAAGTTGTATCAACATGACGTTATAGTAATTGCTGAAAAGCTGTTAATATCTTACCTATCAGCACTTTATTCAGAAAAGAACAGTCTGGACTGCACGGAGAGACACCGCAGTAAACATACCGTACAGCCACCATCGCGGGATAGACTCACACACTCCCACACCCTTCAGGCAAAATGAGCTAATAACATGGTGGATAGTGCTGTTTCATTGTTGTCGCAAATTAATGGATCCTGGGATGTAACAGTGAAGGAAGGTATACTGTATGTGTGGGTTTATAACTGTAAAGGGCGTGTGTGAGTGCATATGTGTCTGTGCGTGTGTGTGTGTGTGAGTGTGAGTGTGAGTGTGTGTGTGTGTGTGTGTGTGTGTGTATGTGTGTGTGTGTGTGTGTGTGTGTGTGAGTATTTGTTTGCGTGTTTGTGTGTGTTTAAGAGAGAGAGAGGGAGAGAGAATATACAAAGAAAAACAATATTTTTCAATGCATTTTTGCTTGTGGGTGCATGTGGGTGTATGAATGCTTGTGTCTGATATAAGTAGTGCAGACTGTCATACAGAAAGTTGTATTCCCAATACACTCTCCTTATAAAGGAGAACCTTAAACGGCTGCAGCCTCTTTCTGTTCATCTCCCCCTCAGCATGTCTCCACATTTGTCTGGTTGAGCCCTTTCTTTCATCCAGAATCACCCTCCTTTGGAAGGTCAACTGGCTCAAATTCAGAAAAATCGAAAGTTCCACCCCATGTGGATCGGCAGGTCGGCAGGTAGTAGCGACAGTGTAAAGCATTTTGAAAGGGCCAATGTAAGGAGCAGGGGTAGAAAGTGTGGCATGCTAAAACAAGACATGCTGTTACCTTGTCTTTTTCTGGCTGTCGCCGGAAGAAGCTTCCCTGCCAAACCTTGAGGTGTTAAGCGCTCTAATGCAACCTCACTCTCTCTCTCTCTCTCTCTCTCTCTCTGTCTGTCTGTCTCTCTCTCCCTCTCTCTCTCTCTCCTAGGAATAGGACCACACATGGTTTAACCAAAGATATGAGCCTCAAAGGGTTTGACAAAAAGAGAGAAGACAGTCAAAACAGTGTTTCTTAAACTTGTCCTAGGGGACCCCTGTGTAAGCTGGTTTTCATTGCAACCACATTTACCAAATTTCCTCATTAGCATTCCCAAAATTTTAATAAGCTGTATTTTATTTCTTCATTATATGCTTTTTGTGTTTTGAAAGATTATTTGCCCTCTTAAGCCTCATTATGCCAGAAATAACTCTACAAAACCATGAAGAATAGAAGTCTAATATTCACATTCGTATTGTGCTAAATTGCA
The DNA here is from genome assembly GCF_963514075.1 of Conger conger. Taxonomy (NCBI): domain Eukaryota; kingdom Metazoa; phylum Chordata; class Actinopteri; order Anguilliformes; family Congridae; genus Conger; species Conger conger. Next base: position 33,614,579 of record NC_083762.1, on the reverse strand, counting down.
AATGAAAAAAACATTTTTACTGACCAAATTAAAGACTGAGGTGAATTAATAGGCTCTTAATTGATGTAATTGTGGGCATCTGGCCACTAAAACCTCCCCTTTGGTAGACAACAGCAATGATAAGGAGAAAAACCTGCCTTGTGTTTATGAAAGACTCAACTTAAACACATGTGTTCAACAGCCTTAAATGAGCAAGAAATTGGCTGTCACAAAAACCAGCATACACAGGGGTCCCCCAGGACCACGTTTGAGAACCACTGGGTTGGAACATAGAACGAAGGTGGACAGGGGGAAGGATGCTCAAAACCGCTGCCTTGAAGGAGTAGTTTGGTGGTTATTTATACCTCGAAGGAAAACCGATTTGGCAGGTTGGGGTAGTAGCATAATTCAAAAGCAAAATTCCCAATTAAAGTGTAAGCCTCCCACACGAAGATTCACACCATTAACTTCCAGATCTTTCTGAATCCCTTGGTCTTTCCTAAGGCGTAATCAATTTCCCTTTTAGATCTAACACAGGCCCTAATGCCCTACATCACGTCCTGCTCTATATTGCCTTCCATCATGCATTCTGTTCCCTTTCCACCAAACATTTGGCAAATACCCCTCCTCTTGGCAGAACTTTGAGAGCCCCCAGCGATGGGGCATGCGCCCGACCCTGGGGCTGGAATTTGGCCTGATTTAGACCTGGAGCGAGGCTTTGACAGGCAGTATTTACATTCATTAGTCAGCCGCCTTTGCCCTTTTTCCCCACAAGCTGCAGAGCAGTCACACTGACCATGCCCTTCACTGGATTATCATCTACACTCAGTGACAATCATGAAACTTAAGGTCCTCGGTAGAATCAAACACCACTGTGATGGCCTCAATAGAAACCATGCACGTACAGCTCCTAGTAGAAATCAGAAAGCCTTCCTGCCCTCAGTAGAAAACATCCCCCTTCCTTCCCTCAGTAGAAACTATGCCCTGTCCTGCCCTCAGTAGGAACTATGCCCCTTCCTGCCCTCAGTAGAAACTATGCCCCTTCCTGCCCTCAGTAGAAACTATGCCCCTTCCTGCCCTCAGTAGAAACTATGCCGCTTCATGTAATCAGTATAAATCGGGTACATGCATGTCCCCAGGGCTATGAATTATATTATAGGTTATTCTTATACCTCTGTTGTTCTGTTCTGCTGTGGAATAACTTACATACATGCAATGAATCAAACTGGTTTTAAACCAGGTTTAGCAAGTAAGTTAAAAATATGAAAAATGTTTCACATTATTGGTGTGAGGGTGTGTGCTTGCCTGGGTGTTACATAAAGTCATGAAAATGCTTTGAAGAGGGAATGCTTTTGTCATTGTATGGAGCCACTGATCAGAAAGAGATTTATGTGATGGAGTGTGATATGGTTGCTGTTCTCACATTCGCGCTCAATGTGCTGTTAATTCGCTCGAAAACTAATTCTCACCCCAAGGCATCGACCCACAGGTCTCACGCACGTGACACCTCCGTGCTATTCCCGAACAGAGCATCCCTATCCATGCCATCATTGCCATGACAACAGTGTGCAAAGCAGACATCAGCTGTGAACAATATTATATAGCTACAAACTAGAGTGGAGGGTATTAGTGCGAGAACAGGACTGTCTCCTCTACTGTAATCATTCCAATGCTTAATGTTTCAAAATAAGAGCGCAATGGGAAAAAACGGGGATTCTTTCTCATTCCTCACTCGCACCCAAGCAATGTAATAATTTCAGGGTTGGGTCTAAATGTCCCAGGTGATGATGAGAAACTTAAGCTTAAACTTCTGCAAATGTACAAACAGCCAGCTGGTAGCAAGGTTCAGACAGTGAAAAGCTTCTGGGTAAGCCATTCTCATAATAATTATGTACCACGGAAAATAAGGGACTATAAAGTCAACATATTTGATGAGGGAACATGCACATAAATAGCATAGACACACAGATGTACACATGTACACTGATGTACACATACACATACATGCATGTGTATACCCATTTATGAACACACTAGCATAGCACATTACATTATACAGAATTTAATGTCTAATATACACAAACGTAAATAATGATTATGATTGTTATCATTATATACATATATAAATAATGATGTAAGGATAAATCAGTATGTAAATGTAAACTCAGTGAGCACTTTATTAGGTATTTATGAGAATTATTTCAAGATGCTTGGTTTTTTTCATCGGGTGATGTAGCACCCGATTTCGGTAATTAGCTTATTATCTGAACCAAGCAGGTAAAATAATTAGTCAGGTGGTGTTGTGCACGGTCGGAGCTAATGCCTGCAGTCACTGTGGCCTGTAGGAACTGGAGTTGAGTATCACCGCTCTAGAGACTCTTATGCATGAAAAACCCAGGAGATCAGCAGTGATGGTGCAATGAGCACACGATTGGCTTATTAAATATTTGCGTTAACAAGCTGGTGTACAGGTCTACCTAATAAAGTATTCGGTCAGTGTATGTAGTTGAAAGGTAAACAGTAAGAACCTGTAAGTCTGACTCCACCCTGCCTTGAACGTTTATTTGGTTATGTGTGCCTAAGATGGAAGATGTTGTCACTTGGTCAGAAATGACAGGGCAGGTCAATGGCTTCCACCCACAGACAGACTTCAAAGAACACACACAGCAGGGGATCCACAGGGAAGCTCTGGATTTGTAATGGGTAGAGGTAGAAAGCAACAGATTACTTGTTACTGTATTTTTGAGCACTTTTTTCTGTAATTGCACTTTTTTGAGTATATTTAAATGCTTTTACTGCTGCTAGAGTACGTCAAATAAATGTACTTTTTACTCAAGTACTTTTCCTCAAACTGAATCTGTGGAATTTTTAAAACGATGCTTACAATAAGTGATGAAAAGGTGTTCAAGCAAAAATAAAAAAGGAAAAGAGAGCAAACCTTACATTTTAACAGCTTACTTGACTATAGAAACTCCTGTAGAGAACTTGAGGTACAAACAACAAGTTAAAAAACACTACAATAACAGACTACAATAACAGTTAAAAACAATTATTAAAACACCACTCATGATAAATGCTGAGACCATCAAACTAAACCAATGAAAAAACAGACAGCTCTAGTCAACCACATCCAAACCCCCTACAAAGAAAAGTATGGGCTTTTTGAATCATGCTTAAAAGGTAATGCAAGGCAAAACTGTGCAATGTAAGGCAAAAGTATGTCTTAAAAAGAAGTGTTATTTACTCCTACACATCAGTTTCCTAGAGGAGTAATTTTAGTTCTATGCAAGTAAATTTTGAGTGATGTAGCAGAATGTTGATAGAATTTTCTCTTTCCACAGCAATGGGATTAAAAATATTAAGAAGCAATATTTTTGATACAAGTGCAGCAAGTGCAAAAATGCAAAACTTATTTAGTATCAAGATCTAATTTTCATGAATTCATGAATATGTATGTTACACAATATTTAGGCCTTCAGCAGACACTCATTTAGTGCTGCAAAGTGCGTTTAAAAATACAAAGAAGCAGAAAGAAAACCAACTAATTCTATAATAGAAGCTTAAATGCCATAGCAGAGTAGTGAGGTTTGGTAACCTTAATTCAGAAGTCTAACTCTGTCTGTAGAGCCCAACTTAGTGAAATAATGTAAACACGACAATGGTTTGGAAAAAGGATATATCTTTTATTAGCTGTGATGATGATGTATATATGAAAAATAGGAAACAATAATTTGCATAATATGGGGAATAATATATATATACGGCTAAATATAGAAACTAACAGTACTACCTTTACCAGCAGTTAATTAATGTTATGGGTTAGTGACACGCTAAACTATAATCAATTATATGTTTTGCTTGTTTCATCAATCTCATTGGAATAAAGTTTTAAGGGGACAGAGACTTTACTATGCCATGACTAGGGAGCCCACCAGGTTGTGAATCGGAGGGGGGTTGATTCAAGTGATCAGAAATCCACCAGAGTCCACCAATGTCTCTGTGTATCATTACTGGAGACAGAAGCAGAAGATATGGTAAGAAGATCCATGAACTTCCCCTCAGGCTCCTAGTGGCAGCAAATGCAAAGCCTTTAACAGCTAATCAACATCATCAGTTAGTGTCTATAATATAATGAAGCCAACGAGAGAATTGCCACATATGCACACAACCTTAAGCATTGATGTGAAGAGGCTAACCTCTTTTGCTTTACAACTTGTGTGTGTGTGTGTGCGTATGTGTGTGTAACTCTCCCGTGAGAACTCCCGGTTCAGAGGGTCAGAGCTTCCGCTAATGTAAAAGCCATGTGAATTTCACTGCACCTGTCCCGGCCTGATTGATGTCACATGTGCTGAGGTCCTCCACCACCCACCCCCTCATTCTGAAGAAGGAGAAGAAGAAGAACCAGGCTCCCTAATGGTGGACATGCTGAGGGAGACGCACCACCCAGGCAGTAATCAGAGCGGCAGACCGCTCTCTCATTATGCCAGTCCTCTCCTCTTTATGTGGTCTTAGCTCGTATACAAAGGGTGAGATATCTTATATTTAGTCTGCCCTCTCCGTGCCACGCCGCACCACGCTATGTCTGTGTTTGGCAGATGCGGCTTATCCAGGAGTGGGTTGTCAGGCTCGGTGCGGCCACCAGTTGAGCAGCTGGCCCACGATGTGATCCTCAGGAAACTGGCTCTGTCAGGGGGGGAAGGGGTCCAGACTCCCAAACCACCACACCCCCCTCACCACGGCTGCCAGCTGTGCCAGTTTCCCGGCCAACTTGGCCGGATTTTCACATATTTCACACCGACTAAAAAGCCAGCTGGCATTTAGCCTTTTTTTCCCTATGACTGTGGCTAGCTAAATGTTCATTTGAGTTTGAATAGTGAAATGCACTCTGTAATATATGTGTTTATATGTGCGTTACCTTGGTGACTAGTTTGTTGTAAGAAGCCAGTGAAGCCAGTTCATTTGTTTATTTATTCCCAAATGATGGCGGTTGAGGACATAGGCTCTTGTCGAGGGGCAGAAAAATATCATGGCTTTTTCTCGGACCGGTGTTGTGATGTTTGCCTGGGATTTTGAAATCAGCTTGGCAACGCTGAATGCATGTCATTACTTGTTTTATTTTTCTGCAGGAAGGAAAGAGAGTGTTTGAGCCCTAGGGGTCTACACCATCCCTTTCAAGATGCTACCCAGCCCAGCAATTATGTGAATGAAAATGTACAATGAATTAATTAGTCTTTCATTTAGTGCATTTCGAGGAATAAATATAGGAAAATATTGGCGATGAACCACTACAGTACGCTAAAGACAAAAAGCTTCACTGGATTAGGAGAAAATGTAACCTTTTGTTAGGTTCAAATACTTTTAACAAATTAATAAGTAAAAACGTTTTTTTTTTCAGTATATTGTAAAACACTGTGGCCTGAGAAGCACTGTGTAAAGTTTGCATGAGTTTTTACACATTAGCAGTAGAAGTAGTAGTGGTAGTGATCGTATAAATAGGACTGGGATTTGTGGTAGTATGTCCCTACCAATAATATAACAACTCCTGCCAGGCAGTCTCAAACTAAAAAAGAAATGTAATTTCTCAAAGAAGAAGGAAGCAGAGTTTTGTCCTTCAGCTCAGATCAGCTGGGGTAAGATTACTTTCATTTCCGTTCTTGTACGCTGACAGCGGCGGAGAAAAGAAGTCCCCTGCTGTGGAGACTGATTGAAGACGCTGCTGAAGTAATGATTTTCAGCTGTGTCGTGGCGTAGACATCCCATCTGTAATTGATGCATCATGGAGGGAGGTCATTACATGTAAAATATCCTCTAAAAAGGTTGAAAAATATCGACCTTGGTCTCTATCTATATTAACATCTGTATGGCTCAAGGGATTTGCCAATAGCTTCCATGGATTTTATCACTGGTTCAGTTTGTTTGAGGCTAAATGTCTTCTTGGCTCAATATGTATATGGTTAAATATCTTTGTTCTAAAATGTTTTCATTTCAAAACATTAGGAAGGGTCAATATGTCTGCGGCCTTTGTATCTGCATGATTCTGTGTGATTGAATCTTTGTATGGCGTGCGTGTGTGTGTGTGTGTGTGTGTGTTTAAGTGCGTGTGTGTGTGCCAGCTAAAAGAACAATATTTGACATAGCGAGGATCCCTCTGTCATCGCTTGGCCTCATCCAGCTCGACAGCAGACGTAGACAGATGTTTCCATGACGATATGCGCTCCCGCTGCAGCAGAATGGGAGGTGCTTGCGCATTCTTCAAGGACTTCTGTCAGCGGGAATGTGTGGAAAAATTGGCTTATATTCATATGGGGTGCCATTTAGGAAAAAAAAATGTTTAGTGTACGTATGTATTGGGTTGTTTGGCTATATAATGGTTTGATTTGCTTTGCATGTACAGTATATTGGTTAGATATATTGTTAGTTATTCACAAGTGCTGCTTTGCTATTTACACATCTATTGGCTTGATTGTCAAGTATATTGGTTTGCTACACATATTGATTTTATTTTTGAAGCCTTGGGTAGTCATTCACATGCAGATTGGTTTGTCACTGATGTTCATATATAGTATATACACTGATAAGCCAAAGCATAATGACTACCTGCCTAATATGCTCCGCATGCTACCAAAACAGCTCTGGCCCGCCAAGGCATGGACTCTACAAGACCTCTGAAGGTGGTCATTATGACTGGTTTAACCCATCGCTCAACCCCTGTTAAAGCTGCATTCAGACTAGCATTAAAACCACCATGTATTTCATGTGTAATATGGGTTGGCCACCTCTTTTACATTTATGTGAATTTTCCCCATGGTTACATATAGGTATAATACTATCAAAGTAATCACATTTTTGGAGTGTACTACTCCTATCCAGACTTGAAGTCTAATGTCTAAATGAGTCCCACAGAAGAAGGGTGGGATTCCAAAAAGCTCACCTAGAGGAGAAGGCAAGACCACTACCTCAGATTGCAAATCTCCAAATGATGATTTGAATCTATAAAAGCCTGTTGACTCAATTATAATGTCTTATTTTCATGAATACCTTTTGCGGTCTGGAAATGGCCATTTACCAGAGCAGTTTATATGGATTTGTTGTTCATATGGTTTTTGACCTGCAAGACCTGAAGGTTCATTGTCACAGGGGAGACAAAAAAAAAAAGTAAAGCGCTCTTTTATGATCTACATTTATTTGCGGTCATTGCAGAGTTCATTGTGGTTTATACGTTCTGTGGGGGTGCTGTGCCAAGTATGGGGGTATTTCCTTACATGATGGAGGAAACAGAGTTCGATAATCCCACTGTCAGGGGCAATGGGGCCAAACAGAATGTATCTCCTCTAGAGCCTCCCCAGGGTCCCCCAGAATGCACTCCATAAACCATGTACTTATCAATACCCCCCCAACAGTCTCACCGCAAAAGCCCTGCTCCCCCCCTCTCTCTCCAGTCGGGGAGCGGGAGAGAGAAGCCACATCGACCGGCTTCCCCCTGCCAACAAAACAGCAGAGGAGCAGCGGCGGCCATATTGACGTTTTCATTTGCTTTCGCGCTGTTTCGGGGTCTCCTGGATCAGACGGCGCGGGAATTGGGCCCGGCGGGGCTTCAGGCAAGGCGTGTGCAGACACTTCCCCTGTCGTTTCCGTTCCTGCTGTAGCTCCTGAAGCTCCCTGTTCAAATCTCCACCCAGATGTGCTTTTTTCTCGTTACCGCATCCAGCCATTCCATCAAAACCTTCAGATTTACTTAAAGGGAAAGTGCTATTCCATGCAAAAATGATTAATTAATAATGTTCTTTTTTTAAACATTGCTACTAAAGAGGGTCCTCTTCACAGTTGTTCCTGTGTTCGATCTGCACTTTGTTGTACGTCGCTCTGAATAAGAGCGTCTGTTAAATTCTTTGCAGATTCATGTAATATCAAAAAAAATATTACACATTAATATTAAAAAGTTGAATTTTGGCGAGTTCTGATTTAATTGATAATGCTTCACTTAATTGTTACATGATGGCATGACCTTTGCATTTATCCAGTCCTCTACTTTGCTAATTGGAGCTGGCATCTCCACACCATCACACTACCACCACCATGTTTGACTGTTGGTATGATATTCTTACTGTGAAATGTTGTATTTGCTTCAAGCCAGACATAACTTGTGTCATTGACTCATCTGTCCATACTATCCCAAAGGGAATGGGGATCAAGGTGTTTTTTTGCAAATGTGAAATGAGAACTGATGTTTCTCTTGGTTAGCAGTGGTTTCCACCTTGCTACTCTAACTTGAATTTTGGGCACTAAATATACAGTATGTGTGACATTTTATGAATGATACTGTTTAAAAGTATGAACAAATGTTAAAATCTTAAAGGTATCTACTTGGAGCCCATTCACTTTGGCATCTTTGAAGCTCAATATCTCAAAACCACTAAGATAGATAGAACCATATAATTCCACGGTCAGGAATGGCTTTGGAATGGCCTAATCACCTCTTTACTTGAACCCAGAGATGCTGTGGCAGGACCTGAACCTATCAATGTGTCTGTTTTAAAGCAGATGAGAAGTGGAGTTGACTAGATTTCCACCACAGCCATGTGAAAGGCTGATATCAAATCATAGGAAGTGTTTGGTTGCAATTATTGCTGCTAAAGGTTATGCAACAGTTTAATTTAACAGTTGAAATTACTTTTTCACATGGGTAATATGGGTGTTTGATAACTTTTTCCATTAAACAAAAGAAATAATAACTTTATGTGTTTACACAGGTTTCCCTTTGTCTAATTTCCCAATATCTGAAACAATAAAGTGTGACAAATAAGCAATAATAGAGGAAATCAGGAAGGGGCAAATACTTTTTTACAGCACTGTACAGATGAGAGACAGAGAGAGAAATACTCTCCTCGTTCAGTTGGCCACACACTCACCCATTGACAGTGGAAATGTGGAAGAAGGTACTGAGCATTGGAACGGCACAGTCAGTAAAGGTTCAGGCAGTGCAGTGGATATTGAGGGTATGAGGAAACTGGTGTCAAGCGGGCTGACAGGCAGCAATAGATAAGACCAGGTTGAGTGTCGCTTGCACTACACTGAGCACACTGAGTGAATCGCTAAATTCTAAGTTCTGGTTTGTATCGATAGCTCTGTGGCAGGTATGCTAAACCTACCTTTACTTTACATGACACTTGCCACTAGTTCACTGAATGATGGACATAAACCTCCTCTTAAATTGAACTTATGACCTCGTTGTTTTGAGCGTAAAAAAACATCAACGCTGATTTTAATAGTCAGAGGTTTCTCATGAGTCATCTATCAATCGCGGATCTTCAGTCTATCATTAGTAGGTGGGTTGAAGTTCAGATTCGGTCTGGATGCATTTACTTGTCTGAAAGAGGACACTTTATTTCTGCCCAGGTCTGTAATTTGTGTGTAAAACAGTGGGTTTTAAGCCTACGCAGAAGACCGGAGTTCTCTCAGGAAAAGCTTCTCGTGTTACATGGCACTGTTGCTAAATAGCGCCAGAACCGGATCGCTTCAGGACTAGATTCCATTGAGAATGTGTATGTGCTTGGCACCCACAAAGAGGAGAGAAATGATTAAAGCATGAATGAAATGCTTGATCTCTGAAGTGAAGAGTCGGCTCCTCTTCCTTCTTCTGCCGTAAGTCTGAAGAGGAATTTCCTCACGCTTCAATAACCCCAGGCTTAAATTGTTTCAGTTCATCAAATGTCCAATAGACACCAAGGAGGAGGAGGAGCAGGAGGAGGGGGACGAGAGAAGGCATGGTGGGGTGGGAGAATACATTCTGAGCTCTGTTTAACACTGAATAGGGCAGGTAAAATAGTTCAGCCATTGTTTGCTCAGTCGTGTTGAAGGGTGGCTTATTTATTCATTTCTGATTGACTGAGTGATATATTGAGTGTCAGAAATCACCAGGACTTCTGTGGCAGGCCCTGTATTGTGTGTGTGTGTGTGTGTGTGATGATAGTGTAATAGGCACAAACAGTAGCAGCACGGCATCAGTGGAATTGCGGCCTCGATAAAATTAGAAGGGTTAACCACACAGCAGAGACACAAAGAGACTTTTTAAAATATAAAGGGTCAAACATCAAACACAAAGTAAGGCTCTATTGACTGAATTGGATAAAAGCCTAAAAGATATCAAACACCCACAGAGTATCAGTGAACTAAAAACAGACCTGACTGGGGCTGCTAATGCGTCTGTGGACTGGGGGTGTCAGAGACATGCAGGGGGTGGTCAGAACCGGCTTTTTAGATCACTGCTGCTTTCATCAAATCGACCTCAATCATTTGCTCATGATGATTTGACGGTTATGTGGCAGATTTGCATTGCGGTATATCTTATCTCAAGCTATTTGTAATCTTTTTATTTATTTATTTATTTATTTTCAGATTTTTCCCTTTTTCTCCCAATTTGGTAGCCAATTGTACCCCGTCTGATCCAATTAGAGTTAGTGTTAGATACACAGCCCACAGCCCGCCCCTCAGCGGCCCGAAGGAGAGCGACACGCCTTCTTCAAGCCGTCTCGTCTCATGCTCGTGACCGTGATTCCAAGGCGCCCGGGGTGCTTTATTGTGCAGCGATCAGCTAACCCTACCAAGTCCCTCCCTCTGGAGCACCGAGCCAATTATTCTGCTCCAACTTGGCTTTTGGCAGGACCGGGAATCAAACCCCAGTCCGTTGCATCTTAGTCTGTTGCGCCACGCTATTTGTAATCATTGTGCTTATGGTTAATAATGGTTAATCTGCAATCTAGAGCTGAAAATGCATCATCAAAACATCAGGACCCATATTTCAGCGTCTCATCCCAAGGGGGCAACAGCAGTGCCACAACCTGGAATATTTGTACTGGCAACCTGGCTTGGTTATCAGTCAAATTCCCACAGAATCACGTGCACATGAAATAATGTGATCCAGTTGATTGATTGATATGTTTAGATCCGATAGGAAATTTTGTCTGTGTCATGTAGCTTCAGATCACATACAACAAGACAGCACATAGAGACATCCAAGATACACACAATCCACATACAACACATCGCATCACATGACTTCAAAACTTCACAACAGAGCATAGCAGGCTTAGCATAGCATAGCTTGGGTCATATAGACATGGGCATAAGATAGTATGAACACATGAATACAGAGCATTAACATGACATGATACCAAGCAACGCACAACACATTAAGCAGGCCAACAAGACAACCATCACCCACTGTATACAGTTACATTACATTACATTACATTATTGGCATTTGGCAGACGCTCTTATCCAGAGCGACGTACAACAAAGTGCATACTCATAACCGGGGATAAGTTCGCTGAAAGACCCTAGAGGGAAGTACAATTTCAACTGCTACCTGTACAACAAAGATAAGGACGAGGGCCAATTTTTTTTTTTGAACCAAGAAACAAACAACAGAGCAAAAGTGACCAAAGTTCACTATCCAAACACTGCTTACCTAGCTAACTAAAAATACCGATACACAAAGCAAGTCACAGAGACAACAATTAAGGTTCACAGGGAGGTAGAGAGGGATGGGGAGAGGTGCTGCTTGAAGAGGTGTGTCTTCAGCTTGCGCTTGAAGGTGGGGAGAGATTCTTCAGTTCTGACCTCAACGGGGAGTTCGTTCCACCACCGTGGAGCCAGAAGAGACAGTAGTCGTGAGCGTGAGGTGGAGGTTCGGAGAGGGGGAGGTGCCAAGCGGCCTGTGGAGGCTGAACGAAGTGGTCTGGCCGGGGTGTAGGGTCTGATGACTGTTTGTAGATAAGCTGGGGAAGACCCCTTAACTGCTTGGAAGGCTAGCACCAATGTTTTGAATTTGATTCGAGCCATGACAGGCAGCCAGTGGAGGGAAGTAAGCAGGGGGGTGACGTGTGAGTATTTGGGAAGGTTGAAGACCAGACGAGCTGCAGCATTCTGGATACAGACATACGAAGGCCTGCTATCACACTAAAGCTAATTCAAGAGTAAAATACTCGATGGCACAAATGAGTTGGCCTGTTACAAAGCGGGAAAAAAAATAGTTTTTTAGAGCAGTGATGCTGTACCCTTGACCAAAGGATCATTTCAATTGCTTCAATATAAAAATCTGCTCTGCAAATGGTGCGTATGCGTTGTCTAACACGTGTATACTCGTTCTCTGAGTTAAGTGTATGTTTGAAGCAGCCAGGAAACGACACTCCCGTTTTGATCCCAATAATAGGAGGATCTAACATGAGCTGTGAAGCAAGCACCTGCCTTTAAATTGTTCATTCAATTACCCATGTAAATTGCCCATGACTCCCTGGTGAGCAATAACAAAAACCACAAACCTTCACTTTAGGAGCTGCTCTGGTGTAACCAATGAGCGCCTCCCTTCTTGCGCAGAAATAAGGCCTTTTAATGACAAACAATCATTTCAAATAAGAATACACCTACAGTAAGGTCCCACCCACACGGGTTTCCATTATTTAAATGGACATTTGTTGGCTGATTGATTAATTGGACCGGTTGCTGGAAGAGGGCTTGACAGCACCTGATTAGCTTCCTCCTATTGTATCTACGGTTATTGGATTCTGCAGATCTGCCTTTGAGGGAAGGAAAGCTATTGGCCTCTCATCCGGTCCCAGACTTCCTGCTTAAGGGTCTTATTGTATTGGTTGAATTGAATCCTTGTTGAGAGCTCTATTGTAAAGGATCACAATGAGCATAATCTTCTTACAGCTCATTTTCATTTTCTGATTGTCTACACTTGACTTGTTGCTTAATCTGGATATTGCTTGTGTTTTCCACACACACACACACACACACACACACAATGGAATGTATGAGGTTGATCACACACTGGAAAGAAGGCAGTATTAGAAAGCTGGATCTGTATGAAAATTGATGTGAGCTAACACACAGCCAGCTGTTCTCCTCTAATGTAAATTATATAAACCCTCATGCAGAAAGACTATTACTATTAGCCAGTGGTGGTTGGTCAGGGTAGGTGTGATAGGCACTGCCTACTTTTATAAAACTATCAATAAAGCATTTATAGCATTGAGTATGATTGTTCATTCATCTCTGTTGTGTGCAATGCATAGAGTAGCGCTTAATTTGTCATTAGCAGGCAAGTGGAATGTCGTAAATGTTAGTGTGGTAACACTTTATAATAATAATCCCTTATAAATCATGTAGAAGTTATTCGTTATTTTTGAACTAATCCTTGACAAATTATTTAAATACACTTGTCCATGATTAATAAAGAATTTGTTGTTATATAGTAAACGTTTCAGGTACAAACCATGAACAAACCACATCACAGCAAAAGAGCTGCAAAAAAGAGTAGCAAACACAGGTCTAGCTGTTCTCAGGACAACAATACAAGGTACTTTAAACAACAAAGACCTACATGCCAGAGTTTATTTATTTTTACTGAACCAGGTTAGTCCAATTGAGATGGTTATCTCTTTTACAAGGGAGCCCTGGCCAAGGGAGGAGCAAGCAGAGAATACAACATGAAATTCAAAACAATACAAAAGCACAACACATACAGACCATGGAGTGTAAAAACTAAAAGCCACCTTCCCAAGTTCTGTGAATGGACGAGGGACAGTAAAAAGTGGCAGGTTCTGGGAGCAGAGGTTGTAGGAACTTATTTTTATATTATAGTCATTTAAATAGCCAGGGAGTTGCCTTATGATGGCTTTATAAATGAAAATATGCCAATGAAGCCATCCGCAGTGTGATAATGTAGTCAGACCTGTCTTTTCATACAAATAATAGCGATATGTAAGGGATTTAGCATTTGAGATAAACCGTAAGGCCCCTGTGTCTGTGTCTATAGCCTGAAGAGTGGCAGAAAGAAGACCTCAACACAAAATTTTGCGTCTGAAGTATTCAAAAGAAAACATTGAGAAGGTATGTTTAAAGAAAAAAGGGTGAAGCCTTTGTAGAGAACAACACCATGCCAACTGTTAAGCATGGAAGTGGATCCATTATGCTTTGGGGTTGTGTGGCAGCCTGGGGCACAGGAAATATTGTGAGTGGAAGGAAGAATGGATTCCACCAAATATCAAGAAATTTGAGTGGTTAATGTTCAAAGGTCAGTCTAGACATTGAAGTTGAAGAAAGGTTGGGTATTCCAGTAAGACAATGATCCAAAGCATATCTCAAAATCAACCTTGAAATACCTCTGAGAAAGACAGATGAAGGTTTTGGAATGGCCACCGTAGTCCCAAGACTTGAATATAATTGAAAATCTGTGGAGAGATCTCAAACATGCTGTACATGCAAGGAGGCCAAATAATATTTCTGACCTAGAGCTGTGCTGCCAGAACTGAAAGACTCTTATGCTACAGGAAGCATTTACAAGCTGTTATAGTAGCCTGAGGAGGAGCTACAAAGTACTAACTGACAGGGTTCCCAGACTTTTGCACAGGGCCTTTTTCCTTTTTTTATTATTTTGAAACTGTAAAAAATTTAAATTAAAAGGAACCTTGCTTTAAACTGTGAAGAAATGTGTCATGTTTAACATTGTACCATTCAGAGGTCAGGTTCACTTCTGTTCACGTAGATATTAATTGTAAAAGGCTTTTTGACCAGGGGCGCTCGCATTTTTGCACACCACTGTACATATAATTCATTAAAGATTAGTTAATGATTTATACATGACTTAATCCATATTAACTATATAATGACAATGGGTTTTTTTTATTATGGATCTGACAATAAAAACATATTTAAATGATTTGTTAGTGTTTCGTTCATCATACATGACTTATAAGGGACCATTAGTGCTTGCCCAACCAACTGCATATTAATGTTGTGTCTGCTATCATCATCACCATCCTCATCATCACTACCAACATCCTGCATGACATGTGAGCGTTTGATGGAGAACGCTTTTAACAGTAACACTGATTTATATTTAACGCATGTACTGTACAATGAGGCTGAAGTGAAGCCAATATGTAGGCAGAGGGGATTATGGCTGTCCTCGTCTGTATGGCTCAGAGGCAAGTGAGAGAGAGAGGAAGAGAAAGAGAGAGAGAGAGAGAGAGAGAGAGAGGAAAAAAACTGGCTCAATTAATGGAAAATGAACTCACTCACAACAGCTTCATTTCAGCTTCAGTGCTGGCATGAAGTTAAATTGTTTAAGTACTCCATTCTCTGTTTCACTGTTCAAATCTCTCCTGCGCTGGACTGAATTGTTTTAGAGTGTAGATCACAGCTCAATATCAGAGTGTAAAAGGCTGCTCTGTTTCAGAGTGCTCTGTTCTGTTTCATACTCTCCTCTATGTCAAAGTGTTAATCGCCACTCAATTCCTGGCTTTATTTGAAAAAGGTAAATCCATGCCCTATTCCTTGCTACTGCATATTATACGTACATGCATAGTGCTCTCATTCAGAGTGTATATCACTGCTCGTGTCCCGACTTTGTTTGTACATAGTGCTCTGTTTCAGTGTGTATATCCCTGCTGGAGTGCCAATTTTATACATACATATTGCTCTGATTCAGAGTGTATATCAGTGCTCGAGTTCCTACTTTATTCATACATATCACAACACCAGCTGATTTCAGTAATTAACGCACATTCAACCAGATAGGAGGGAACTAATTAGTGAAATCAGCTGATGTAGTGATTGGTCAGAATGAAAACCTGCATACTCTCTGCCCTCCAGGGCACATGCTTGGGCAGCCCTGGTCTACATGAAGACCTTATTATGTTGAATGAGTCGGGGACATCAGGATTCCAGATGCAACACGAATTGGCTGAGTTGTGATGTATTTGCTCTTGCCAACATGGTCAAACAAAACCATAAAGCTTGTGAGTAAGTCAGATGGCTGGATTGTGTGTACCCAACTCAGAGAAAACTAACAACCCATCATGACTTGAAAGCAGGGTTATCTCAGTATGCTTTACTGAGATAACTAGACTCAAAAGCACTGTGATTGGCTGGACCATAGAGTTGTCTACTCACATACATTATGATTGGGTGGAGCAGACGGGAGTGATGTGATTGGTTGGAGCAGGTTGGAGAATATGCTCGGATCGGATAACTAAGGGGTAAGGGGTAGGAACATCTCACAGGCAGTTGTAGTTGCCTACCCACACATACACACAGACTGCTCAACCATAATTACATGGCCCTGCTCACATCTGCCTTGAAGTAGACTCAGGATAGGGTTATGGGATCAAGCATTTAACACCGGGACCCTGTTGACAGAGGAGTCAGGAGCATAACTAAGCCCTATGACTCTAGCATTGTCTGTCTCAGGTCATCTGTCTTCACCTCCGGCAGAGCTGTACATCACCCTAGCAACCTCCACACATGTCTCACACCTAGCGAATGGACACACGGCACATTTGGCTTGTGTGTACAAGCCTCTGTAATCACACAGTTGCCATCGCTTTTATCTACACAACATGTATGTCTAATAATGCGGGGTCTCGGTGGAACAAGGCCCGAAGCGTCTTTCTTCCATAATAGATTAAACACGATCGCGTTTCCTCTTATCTTTGCCCGGGAGACAATGGCACACAATACCCATCTGCAATGCAAGGGCTAATAATCACACAGCCAAATGCGCTTCTTTTGCTGAGTGTTTCAGCACTTACAAAAAAGGACCGTACATAATTAATAGACTCTCACTGATTCGCACACAGTGGTTGTTTGATTATTAGAGTGCTTACACTAATTGCGCATGTTTAAACATTCAGGCTGATGAAGAAGCAGTGTTCATAGCAGAAGAGATCTCACCAGCTGCAAGAAGAATCTGAAGCAAGTGTAAAAAGGTGCAGAGCTCGGCCAGGTACACTGGGATCAGATAATCAATTCATAAAATATACCGCGGTTCAGTTCAATTTTGTATAACTTTGTATAAGTTTCATTTCCCTATGAAAACTGAGAATAGGGTAACCAGGGGCGTGGCTGAGCACATACATTATAAATCTATCCATAATCTAGACTGCGCATTAGTCATTGACTACTTACCTACATACTGTACATATATGTAACTAACATACACACATACACCTGTCTTAACTTTATCAGCGAGCATACTCCAGCATTGTTGACACGACACACTGAAGATGTTTATGCATAAAAATAATGATAATACTTATTGTTGTTATTATTATTATTATTATTATTATTATTATTATTATTTTCAGTATAAATGGAATAATCTAAAAGAGAGCACCTTGAATCACAGGTCTGTAGTTTGTTTTTAGGGAAGAGTCTTTACTGCTGAGCCTAACCCAGCACCCTCCTCATTCTGCACGACAGCCATGACTGTGCACCTCACGGGTGTCTGCTTAAGTGGAAATAATCAGCCCGTTCCCAAACTTTTTTTATTTTCAGGAAACAATAACGCTCTGTGACGCATTCTTCTTTTAGAAACTGAGCTTCTGAATATTAAAACTGTCAACGTCAACCAAGTTTACCGGCTGGACATATTCATCTGCACGGAATGACAGAATATCCTTCTTATGTATATTCTCATTTGTTTCAGTTGTTTACCAGACACTCAGCCAGGACTCACATATTATGAATTTATACAGCGGTGTGTCAAATCGACTCAAGATCTGGTATTTTTCACTCGTATCAACTATTTCGTCATTTATTTCTCCTCACAGGTCTTTGTTTTCAATATGATTGTGATATAATTTTATTAGCACCCATTTTCATACTAATATTTAATTTATTTATTAGTTTATTTGTCAGGGAATGCAGAGAACATTGTAACAGGTTACAATAACATGAAACAGATGTGTTGCATATAAGATTTCTAGCCAAGGACAATTTCTAACCAAGGCTAATCCCTGTCCCTGGGTAAGCTTTTCTACTTAAAAATGGTCATTACATATCATCATTACCAAAAGTACATCTCCATATGTTCTAAATATATTGTTTCAATCTTAAATACACCTTTAAAAAAGAAAACACATTTTTACCATATTTGTGTGTGTATGCATACATGTGAGGGGTACTAGCGGGGACAATGTGTCCCCACCAGATTTTAAATGAAAACTACAGCCTTGTTCGTGTTGCTTAAACAAGTCACCTCATTTGCCTCTCTGTTAAAGTGAGTGTTTGTTTGGGAATAGGGAGGCACGGGGGAAAACAGCCAGATGTTTTTTTTGTTGTTGTTTTTTTTACTGCTTGTATTACATGATTCCCGCAGTTATACGCATGTACACCAACACTAGGTGTGCCCCTGCAAGGACTGCATTTTTCGTGGAAAGCTTTACGATTCATCTGCTGTATGATACTGAATACGTGTTCACAGCACAAGCACCAGGGAGCCACCTGCAAGATTCTCCAAACAAATTACTCTATCCTGCATAAACACTAAAGTCTGAGAGGCACTGGTTTATCCCTCCTCAAGTCAGGTGCGAGACACTGGCAACGAGGGCTGTGTTTGGGCTGGGATCAATGACAGAGCCTCTGGTCATGTTCCTAACAGAAACTGTTAACTTGTTCATGGACAATATGCTGTGATCTGTATTGAGAAATAGATGTACTATATATATATTACAAAATATATCAAAATATATCACCACTTTATTAGCTAGACCTGTACACCAGCTTGGTAATACAAATATTGAATCAGCCTATCATGCGGCAGCAACTAAATGCATAAAAGCAAGCGGAAGTGGTCAAAAGGTTCAGCTGTTTTTCAGACCAAATGTCAGAATGGGGAAGAAATGTGATCTATGCTCGTTGGTGCCGGACAGGGTGGTTTGAGTATCTCAGAAACTGCTGATCTCCTGGGATTTTTTGATCTCTTTTAGAATTGTGTGAAAAACATCCAGTGAGCAGCAGAAATGCGTTGTCAATGAGAGTGGCCAGTGGAGAAGGGCCAGACTGGTCAAAGCTGACAGGAAGGTGACAGTAACGCAAATAACCACACATTATAACAGTGGTATGCAGAAAAGCATCTCTGAACACACAACATGTCAAACCTCTAAGTGGATAGGCGACAGCAGCAGATGACTTAATAAGTCTAAAAAATAAGTCTAATACATACCTAATAAAGTGCTCACTGAGTGTATATTTCAATTTATGGCAGTGTGTACACGCACACACACACATACACTGTTGATAGCACACCATGTTGAGGTAGAAAGATTATCTCATATTATCTTTAATTATTATTATTATTATTACTATCATTATAGTGAGAAATTGTCTGCTCTGTATTTACTCTTAAGATGAATCTACTGCTCATGCTGCATTCTAATTATGACTGGCACCATATGATAGAGGCCTTTGATCACCGTCAGGGTTCGCTACCTTCATACCAACCTTCTGCCATGTGACTTTGCTTGTAATTTCTGGACACAGTTATGTTTGGGAGGTCTTTTGTAACAATTGAATTGTATTGGATTTTTGTAATGGGAGAAAGGGAAGGTATCCAGCCAGTGCAGTACCTGGCTGGGTGGGTGGGAGGCCAGGGGGTTGGGTTACTCAGCACCACCCTCGACGGTAACCTTAACCTGCTCCTCTAATGCCAGCCACAGTTTCCCATACCATCCCACAGCCTCTGGCAAGGCCTGAGGGACACACTGTGTGTGTGTGTGTGTGCACCTGTGCGCACGTGTGAATGTATATGTGTACGTGCAGATTCGGTTCTGTGAGAACACTTTCACGGTTCAATAGCGTTGCCTTAGTTTACGTCATAATAACGTTAGAGGAATGTTTGGTTACACACAGACCTGGATAAAGGTTGTTTGCATTTTCAGCCTGGGGGGTAAAATGTACAGCAAAAGAGAGCATAGAAGATGCAGCTAGGTATATTGTTTCCTCATGTGTGTGTGTATGTGCATGTCTACAGCGTGTGTGCACTTTTGTGAGAGGAACACTGACGCTCACACGCCGCACGCTAATGTTCCGAGAGTAACGTCATGTTTTCTTCACGCGCAGCAGCGAATAAGAGAGAAACGGCACAAAGCACGTTCACACAGTTTCAAATCTCACGACCCCGGTGACTATTGTGATTTGCAGTAAGCTGCCTTCTAAATTGCAGGATACACAATGGAGATTTCAGCCCCATTGTGCGTGAGGCTGAGTGGCAGACAGACCCGGGGGCGGGGTTGGGGCTGGGGTGGGACTATGGGGGTAAACTGAGCAGAATTAAATAGATGAGGTCGAGGTATGTAGCACGATGAGGTCACCTGCGGATCTGACTGGCAGCTCGGGAGGGAGCAGCCAGTGAAGTGGAGATAAAAAGAGAAAAGAGATGAAAGAGCCTTTTAAAAACACAGCTTTTAAGAACCTGTAAAGAAAATGAAACGGAATGAGTCAACTACAGAAAAACAGGCAATTTGCAATGGGGGCATTAAAGAAAAGTGCGTGTAGCTCGTACTACATTTCCTTTCTAAAATACATTTGTGAATTCAAAAAAGGGGGAGGCAGGGGAGCAACAGAGAGAGAGTAGCAGAGAACACAGAGAAATTCTGACATATAACTGACAAACCTTTGTTAGCACTATCCCCTCTCCTCTCTCACTCTCCAGCCAGGGGGCCCTGTTCCAGTATGGCCTCTAGGTGATGCCCCGGTCTAGTCTAGAACATTCTACCAATCAAGACCAAAGGGCTTCTGTCACATAGCCCGGAAAAAGCTTTCAAAAATAACCTAAAATGAGAGCAGTACAGCATTAATAGACTGCACAGCTGTGTGCCCTACCTGCTGATTTGGAAAGTAAATGCCTCTTCAAATCACTCTGCTTACAATGGGGAAAAAGTAGCAAAAAACTGGAAACATGAAAGGAAGAAAAAAAAAGTTAGCCTCTGAATAGGACAAGTTTGGCAAAGTAGCAGGAAATAGGACTTTGTGACGTTTGCTTCCCTCGAACTCTCGAACCCTCGCAGCAAGGACTGCTCTCCTTTTCCCTCCCTTTCCTGGCAGCAGATCGCTACAGCTCACGCTTTTGTCCTGAGACCCTGGGAATCGATAAACCACACACACACATAATAATAGCATCCCTGAGCAAGGACACTCCTCCAGAGATCGATAAAACCACTGACTTGTGGAGAGAAAGCACGCATCTGCACACTCGCGGGTGGCGTCTCCAGGCTCGAATAGGAACGGGGCCACGGCTCAGGTGAATCCAAGGGTTAATCTCGATTATAGTCAGCCGTCAGGGAGTCTTCCAGCTACTCGTACTGATGTGTCTGTCCAATCTGCGCCATAATGCCTATGTCCATTGGTTAGCATGCACTCTTTTGCACAGCTCCTTAATGCATAGTATGCACTATAGTGTAGCATAGCTAAGTGCACTTTTTAAACACATCCATTTATATTATCCTTCAATCACGGTAGTGGAACTCACTTCAAGTTCAGAAATAGGGAAACAATGTCTATTTTAAATATAGGCATTACTTAAGTTTAGTCATTGCATAGTGGTATAGTGTTCAGGTAATAAACATTTGTAAACCTCAGGCTGTTGGTTTGATTCCCATGGGGGGTTCTGCTGTTATACCCTTTAGCGAGTTGCGTGATCTGAATTGTGTCAGTAAATATCAGTCTAAATGGAATGTATGTGGATAACAGTATCTGCTAAATGCCTTAAATGTAAAAATTTTGAGGAGTCTAGCAGCTAGGAGTATTTCAATAAAGACTTTTATTGGAATTTCTGGAAGTTTGCTACAGGGTCTATTGTTCTGAAGCCTAACAATATTATCAATAATAATATATTCATAAAGTCCCTTTACAGGGAATCAGGATGAGATCCAGTATAGAGGGAAAAAAGCTAAGATACAGATCATCAAAATAGTTTCAGAAAATATACATGTGTTACGTTTAAAAAGAATTTAAAAGTATGCATGTGAGTGTTGTGTGTGAGTATGTGGTTGAATAATGTGTTATATGTATGCTATTCTGAATAAATGGGTTTTAAGCTGTTTTTTGAAGAGGTGAGTGAGTGAGTGAGGTATGAATGTGAGGAAGGAAGCTCCAGAGTTTTGCTACAGCTTCTTGGTGGGTTTGTCCTCATCAGATTAATCTACAGGGCTCAAGTTTTTATCTATGTGATCACTTCTAGCACTTGGAACTGTACTTCCCTTTATGGTCTTTCAGCGCATTTGACCCTGGTTTGGTTATGCACTTTGTTGTACGTCACTCTGGATAACAGTCTACCAAATGTCTGTAATGTAATCAAATCATGTAATGTAATGATTTAACTACTTGAACATTAGACTGCATTGTCACCATTGTCATTGTAATGCATAGCATTAGATATTAGTGTATTTTTGACAATTCCCGGTAATTACAGCTGAGACAAACAAGAAAGACTCTAGAAAACAGGCATCATCAAAATCTGGCACTCAAATCTAAATCCAGCCCTGGTTTTCTTTTCTCCTGGGTTATTAGTTCTACCAATAAATGGAGGGTGGAAAACCAGCAAGGACTGTAAGTTGCTGATCCCTGCTCTCCACTGACCACACCATGGAACAGCAGAACTATGCAGAGTGGAAAAGCCTTGCTCAGAGTGCTAAGGCAGGGTCAGGGGGTCGGAGGGTCAGGGGGTGGACTTGTTGGTCCATCTTTGATGATCAAACACTCAGTCCTTTATCAGCTGTTGAAGCAGAGAAAGCGAGACTCTTAAGCTCTGACCTGCTCCGGTCCTGGAAGATAGGTCCTGTATGGGTGCCTGTCATAAATCACACCTACGCAAGGGAAGATACTTCACATTCCCTGGCAAGACTACCCGCATTGCAGTTCCTGCAACCACACGTTGCAGGTGGAGATCAAAGCACTGGTGAGCTATTGTTTTCTTCTTCTTCTGAGGATTAAAAGGTGAAGTGTTTCTGAACGTACGGGGTGCACTCAATCATACTGCTGCTGCAAGGCAAACACACTCCTCAAATCATATTTTGATTTTGGAAAGAAATGGTCTGGTGTAGATTACAGAAGGCTATACAAGCCTTCTTTATGCATGTGCCAGTGCGAGGATTTAAACACTGTGAGAACCCCACTGTTAAGGAGGTATACATTAAGACACACGACTACACACCTGCACACACAAACACACAGAGATAGAACATACTCAGATAAATGGATTCATGAGCTTTTATTTGATCAGTTTTCTCATTTCTAATTAAATATTTCATTTCTCAGAACTCCAAATTAGTCATCATAATTATTTGCTTCTTTTCGTCTTATGTTGTATGACGTCTAATTATACCTTTGAATACATATGCTCAAAAGTACCTTTGAATATGTTCATATTCAAATTTCATATCAATGTTCTTTGATAATACAAATGCATAATTGCCATGTCAGTAAAGCAAATTGAAAGACAAAGAGAGAATGAGAGAGATAGAGATTTAGAAGGAGAGAGAAAAACACGCATTCCCGTGACCTGCGTTATCTGAATGCTGAGTTGATGTTGAATTTATGGAGCGCTCTATCGGCTTTCCCCGCGCTGTGTGCCCACTGTTATCGCCGTTCGCCGTGGGTTACACTCGCCGGGCCGAGCAGAAATATCGCCTCCTTATCGGCACGTCAGACGCCGCCGATCTCATGGCAACAGCAATTACCCCCACGACGGCGCTCTCTCTTCCAGGGTCTGAGGTAGAGCCGAAATGGCGGCCGTAGATAAACAGGCTGGAGACGTGTCTTGTTCTTCTGGCGCTTTGTTCTTCGTGTCACCCCTCTGAGGCACCTGCCGGTGACATCCGCTGAATCTCCGGGCAGGGGAGGTAAAGAGCGGCGCTCTGTCTGTCTGTCTGTCTCTCTCTTTCTCTCTCTCCCTCTGTTGCTCTTCTGCAGTCACCTGGGTGTTCTCAGCTCACTGTACTGTATGTCAGTGTCTTGGGTTATATACATAAAAGGCCGTTCTGTTTGTCTTGATGCTGAAGAGTCTCTGCGCAGGTGTTATACAGGAGATGCAAGTGAAATAAAAATATAAGGTTGTGGTTCGGGGGGGTTTCTTCTGCTGTTCTTGTCGCTCTCACCTTCTTATGAACTGACACATTTCCACACGCTCGTGAGCTTGAACATACACACACGTGCATACACACACGCGTACGCACATCACTACAGAGATAGGCTCACGTGCACACGCATTCACACAGAAGATTTGGAGCAGAGGCCTCTCTGTGGTGAGTTTATGTCTCTACTTCAGTAACTGGCAATCAACATGGGGGAATCTTCCCAAAAGACTGAGCAGAGGAGAGAGAGGGGGTCAGAGGAAGACTTGTCTGACCCGTCATACCATGGAGGAGTCGAGCCCTTTATCTCTGTCCCACTCACCGAATCACCACCTGCGCTTCTCTGTCTAACAGGCTTGAAATAACTGGTTTGTCCGCAGTGTGTACGTGACACGGGAGAGAGGGGCCTGGACCTGCTCCTCCACAGGTTAAAGGTTCTCTCTGTTCCACACCACGGGCTCATTACAATCCCTTATGTTTTACCTCTTTATTCTTTTCCCTGCTCCTGACCAGGTAATTGATTGAGATCCGTTATCTTTAAGGACACTCCAACCCGTTAAGTGTTCCTTCTAGGAGTAGGAGTAGTTTAGGAACGCCCAATCTTGGTTAGGTTGGGAACGCCCAATCTTGCCTTGAGCAAGGAAACATGAGCACATCCTTTGCAGAGGTTTTTTTTTTCAGAAAGCTTGACCTATAAATGATCGACCTGTGGATCCACCTCTTCCCATCTACCACGGATCTACCACGTCTGTGACTGATGTGGCTTGGAACTGACGTTTGAAGGAGCAAGGACAATCCATTTACTAATTCACATCTTGTCGATTTTCCTGTCTTCAATTCTTTTTCTAGTTTCTTCTGATGGATGAAGCCAGGAGGAGAAAAGGGTACAAGGAAAAGAGAAAAGTGGAGAAAAATGAGCGATTGCAGAGCCCCAGGCCTCTCCTCACAGAAATGTTTGGCTCACAGGAAGAGAAGGTCTAGGGGAAAACAGAGAGGAGGGCAGGAGGAAGACCAGTCAAAGTCAAGATTTCAATGCACCAATTTTTCTCATTTTCTTCAGATTCAAAGCAGGAGGAGAGAGGAGAAGACAGGGGGTCAAAAGGTGAGCGTTCAAAAATGAAAATGCCATTATTGTCTCAGAGTTTTTCTCATTTACCTGGAATCTTTTTCTGAGACACGAAGAGGTTCTGAATAGTTCTGATCTTTTCCTCACATGCTCTGGAGCAAAGTTTCAGAAGTGTACTTAGCAGAAATAACCGCTTCGAGTTTCCTGGAATTTTGCATAAAATAGATGAGCGTGGCTGCTCAGGTTGCGATAAGAAGCATAATTAAGAACAGCAGTCTTGCTCTGGTTTTCTCAGTCCGGTGTACAGTTTGGGGGCTGAGGGGGGATTAATCAATGGACAGCCTCTCTTGTTCTGCCATTAATCTCCCGCTACCGGCAGATGACATAATAGAATAAGAATTTATCCTAATCTAATATATCGTACTGTAATGCATTGATTTTCTTCCCCCTGCAGGGAACCTCTGACTGGAATTTCAGCAGCTTGTCAGTATGGGGAGCATAAGTATTGTGAGGGGGGGTGGGTGTATTGGTCCAGCTATCTGCTTTACATGAGCCATTTACATATGATGCCTTTCCTGAAGTTTTGGAACTTCCCCATTGAGTGTTCCTGAGAATAAAACAGGCATTCTAGAAGACCTCAAGACCTAATAAGATTTATGGTTTCCGTAGTGGTTTTCCATTATGGTTTTTAAGTGTGAACAATGCTATAAAATGACCAGATGAAGCACACAAGAGATTCGTCAAGCTACATTCTTTTTTATAAATTCAAAAAATAATAAACGGATCACGTACAAAATGTATCCATGCTAACAAGCTACACAGTAGCCTACGTGCTATCACTGCCACACATCCAACATAACATGTAATTCCCACACGGTTCACCCAATATGGATGTACAAATACTCAAATTAAAGCTGAAAGTCTGCACTTTAACCACATAGTGTTTAAACTGTTTGTTTGTTGGAGTATAGAGCAACAACAACAACAAAAAATGAGTCACTGTCCAAATACTTATGGACTGCACCATCTATAAAAGTGGCAAAATGTTTACAAACCTTTTGCATATGGGCCAGAACATATCATGCCGTTACCGTTACTCCTGAATTTAATTAAATTCTTTCAAAGGCATTTTCCCCATTGCAAGCCTTCACACGCTTGCAAATGTTTCCATCCCAGGTTTATTGGTTATCCCACAGCTGCCAATACACTGCATTACTCAGTCCGTGCTTAATTGGCACCCTTATCAAAGGAGGCTTACGCAGCCAGTGATTCAGAAATATTTTCCCATTGATACAGCTGGTTATTTTGCCAGGGCCACTGGAGTTAAGCACCATATTTAAGGCAACAAACAACTGTGTTAAACGTAGGATTTGAACCCACAACCTGCTAATTACAAGTCTGGCTCCATAACCGCGGTACCACACAGGAAGCCGTTTTATACGTTTTGACCCTTTTCATCTGGGGGTCTGTAGGTGTGCCCAACGCTTGAGCCAGTTTTTTGGGGTTTTTTTCAGTTTTTATTTCTGATGGATGGCCTTCAAAGATGGCTTATTTCTTTTTTCCGTGAGAAAAGCAGGGAAAACAGCAGCCGGGCGAAGCAGCAGATGGTGAAACAGATGAAGATGTTGGTTCGCTAAGACGCAGGCGGCAAACAATCAGGGCCTGGTTATTTGTGGAGAGGCAAGCTAAGAGAGGCTCTGGTGTGTCTGAACTTTTGAGAGAAAATGAAAAGCGTACCCCCAGGCACCGGGATCCCCTCAAGTTTGCCGCTAGCACAGAATATTCTAGTATTCTTTATCCCCTAAATCCATAGGTTTCCTTCATGTTTTATATTTTTTATATTTTTATTGGGAGCGGCTTAAAAGCTATGGGTAACACTTTACAATAAGGTTACATGAATTGGCATTAACTAATGTAATGGCGTTGCAAACTAACTGCTGAGAAGGTACTGCACAGCTTTGTTTATGCATCATCAACTCATGTTAACAATTATATTAGTTAGTGCCGATTCATGTTGGAATTAAAACGTTTATGTACAGTTTTTGTTAATGTTTAAATAATTATACGTTTATCATATGGTCAATATTCACATATCTAATACATTAGTTAGTTAACAAATACATGAACAAATGAAAAGTTAATTTCATGCTTCATTAGTACATCAAGTAATTCATGTTAACAACTACATTAGCTAATGCAAATTTGTGTTCCGCTATTGTAAAATGTGTCCAGGGTTACTCTCGAGGATCAAAACCAGGCAGCAACAGATGGCTTCCGGCGAACAGCGGGGAATAATTTTGCAGCGCAGTTCTACGTTCCAGCGTATCGTTGTACGGCTGCAACTTTCAGTTTATTATTTATTTTTAATAACCTTTATTCATACAGGGTAGGTGCTCTTTTGCAGCAAGCCCTGTTAATGGCCCCCCAAGTAGCCTAATCTGCATGCCTTTGTGTAATTAACACACTTTAAACAGAACCGCTGAATCTGGGGGGCTGTGGAGGTGTGTTGATGATTTGTGATTGCCGAGATTAATTATAGCTCTAATCACAGAAATGCATGCAATCTGGATAGCCACAGGACAGGGTCTGCTGGTTTAATTACAGAGTTGACTTATCTCACCTAGTTTCTCTTTTGAATCGGCCCTGGACAACTCCAGTCCTGGAGGGCCGATCTACGTGCTGGTTTTTGTTCCAACCAGTTACCTTCATCTTACTTTTCTGACCGCTCTATGAACTACACTGGTTCACCCCTGTACTGGATCAGTAAAATCTTTTGGATGCATCTGCAGTCTGTGACTGTAGCTGGTGCTAATACAAATGACCAAGATGCAGTATGATTGAGATAATGCAATAATTACGAGCAGAGGTTACCAGAAAGTCCTGAAACAGATCAGCCCCTTGTTGTGCACCGCTACTGCAGACCCTGCAGTTCTCCAGGGCCAGGAATGAAGACCACTGTCCTAAGGGACCACCAATGAAATCACTCTTGGCAATTCAGAAACACGGATTGTTTTTTCCCTGTGTGTGTCCTTATTTTTGGGGATGCTTGGTGAGCAAGGGGCGGGGGCGGGTGGTGGGGGAAGTCGTGTATTAACTTTGAATAGAGGAGGGGGGGGGGGGGGTGGGGGGGTCCTCTGATCTCTGCCGGTGCCGACTGCTTTTTTCCTGCAGAGCAGTCCGCTGCCCTCGGATCCCCATGGTAACCAGGGGTGACAGAGGAAACGCAGCTCGGAGGGCCAGCTCAGCGCTCTGGAGCTCTGGCTCTTTATCTGCCATTCCTCCTGCAGGTAGGCCTTCAGGGGAGGACTTCACCTTCTGACTGTTTGAAAGTTTCAAACGCTTTTTTATTTTTATTTTATTTCTGGTGATGCGTGTCACTCTCTGCCGGATGTCCCTAAGTCAAAAATCTTCTTTCGCTTTCATTCTGAATCGTGTTTTTTTTTTTGTTGCCGTTTCTCTTGGAATGTGTGAACGTGTTCCAAGAAGTATAAAAATTATTCTTGAAAAAGATCTTATCAGTTTTAGCAGTTTTTATCACTCAAATTCATCTTCGCAAAAACCATTACATAACGCAATGAGTCAGCATTTGGTGATTAAGTGGGGTGTGTGCGTGTGTGTGCGGGTGCATGCCTGTGTATGTGTGTGTCTGTGCACTTGTGTCTCCATATTTTATGTAAACCTTGGAGAAGCATTGAGGGAGAGCCCCTCTTTTAAAATACTACCGAGTTACAACCAAAATAACTTAAGACAAGAACATTAGGTAAGACAATAATCAAAGAACAAATAATTAAAATATTACTTAGACATTAGGTAAAACATTTGTTAGAATGATTACAGAAATAAATGTGTGCGAACATACGTTCATGTTTGGGCATATGCGCGTGTTTGTGTGTGTGTTCAGCGGGTACATTGTGTCCCATTCATCCTGTACAGAGCACGTTTGTCAGGAAAAAGATGCCTGTGTTGTCACGATGACACAGACATACGAGCCACGAAAGAGCTGAGTGTGCAAATACGTCACATCAATTTCTGCCGCAGAGGACCGCATCTGGAACATTCTATCACTCTCGTTCTGCACCCTCCATCCCCACGCTGGTGTCAGACTGCTGTCAGGAAGCGAGAGATCGACAGCAAGGAGGAGAAACAATGACCCAAAAAGACTACTTAAAAGAGCAGTGGGCAGTTATATTACTGACAGGTTGAGTATGTAGGTTTCTGTTTAAATCTAATGTCAGTTGGATTTACAGTGTGACCACAGCAAAACATTTCATATGGGGACCTGGGGGCAGTTCAGCTGTAAATGTCCCCTAGCATGTACTATCATGTCAATAGGCGCATTAACGGCAACTTTAAGAGCAGAACATTGAAGGAAATCCGGAAAGATGGATATGGCCCTTCTTTCTTGGAAAAGAGGCTTGGTCACAATTGGGCAAGTCAGTTTTGGTGAGAATTTCACTCAAACATTTAAACTGGTGAAGACAACTTGCATTTAACAATGAGTTAAACTTCAGTCAGACTCCAGATGGATTCGGACCTCTAAACCAAAAAACTTTCACACGCTCGCACGCTAAGGCAAATTCACATGCACACACTCAAGCACACACACAGACACAGCGTACATATTATCCCTCATGCGCAGACGTGCTGCTTCACCTACAGTAAACACTCACACTCTCCCTTACACACATACACAGACACACACTCACACTCTCTCTTACACACATACACAGACACACACTCACACTCTCTTACACACAAACACAGACACACACTCACTCTCTCTTACACACAAACACAGACACACACTCACACTCTCTCTTACACAAATACACAGATATGAACACACACTCTCTCTTACACACAAACACAGACACACGCTCACTCTCTCTTGCACACAAACACAGACACACACTCACACTCTCTCTTACACACATACACAGATATGAACACACACTCTCTCTTACACACAAACACAGACACACGCTCACTCTCTCTTACACACAAACACAGCCACACACTCACACTCTCTCTCACAAATAAACACAGACACACACTCACACTCTCTCTTACACACATACACAGACACAAACACACACTCTTATTTTCCCCGTGCCACCATCTGCTGTGTTTAGGCAGAGAGGCTGTGGACAGCTGAAGCCGGGCTGCCCCTCTGGTCGCTGACCATCCTTTCCCCGCCTGCTGGTGGCCTGGACTCCATCACAGGACCTGTCTGTACCTGTCCCAGCCCAGAAGCCAGAAAGGGCAGTTACCGCCAGACAGGGCAGTTACCACCAGACAGGGCAGTTACCACCAGAAAGGTCAGTTACCACCAGACAGGGCAGTTACCACCAGACAGGGCAGTTACCAGCAGATAGGGCAGTTACCAGCAGGAAGGGCAGTTACCACCCGTCTTCATTCAAAAACCTCTGTGGTGAGAGCAGAGAGGAGAGAGGGAGCAAGAAGCTAAGGAAGGATGAAGCAGAGGGGGAGGGAAAGAGAGTGTGAGAATAAGCCAGGGAGAATTAGCTATTTTTTTTATAATGATATTCCACACAGTTTCAAGATCTATGGTTCTCTTCAGCAGCCAGTCTTCAGTCTCGGCAACCTGGCTTCTGGCTCTCGCTCCCAACAACCATCACCTTCAACTTCTATACCCCTCCTCTTCTCCACCTCTTCTCTATCCCTTTCTCTGCTCAGCCTCGTCCATCATGCCCTGCACCTCTCTTTTTCTGTGTGACCTCTTCCTCTGTTCCTCTCTTCCTCTCTTCTCCCATCATCTTCTCTGTCTTCTCCCCCTTTCTCCTGTACGAAACCTCATTTTTATCCATCCTCTTCCTCTGCCTGCTTCCATCTCTTCTTCTCCACCCCTCCTCTATTTGACCCTTCTTCCTCCCATCTATCTTCGCCTCTGCTCAGATCTCTCCATCCTTCCTCCAGTTTTCTTCTCTCCGTAGGCCCATAGTTAATCCCCCGTGGCTGCCGGACAGCTTGTTTTATTGGTCAGCGGGCAGCGTAATGGCTCCTTTCCTTTCTCCTCCCCTGAAAGCTGTCCCCCTCCAGGTCCTGTGTGCGGAGAGGCTGTTTGATAAAGGGCTTCAAAGGGAAGAGAACGAGAAAGCTGTTAAACCGTCTGGCCCCGGATCCAACTCCATTCACCTCCGCCGTGTCACATTACCACCCCGAGAACACAGGTCCCCTGCTCCGAGGGTCCCCATACGCCCAACGAGAGAGTGGAGAAAGAGAGAGAGAGGAGAGAGAGCAGAAAGTGTGTGCGGAAGTGAGCCCTGTAAAAGTTTCTGAACCCACTTTAGTTTTCCTCATACGCCCAATGAGAGAGGGAGATAGAGAGAGAGTGGAGAAAGAGAGCAGAAAGTGTGTGTGTGTGTGTGTGTGTGTGTGTGTGTGTGTGTGTGTGTGTGTGTGTGTGTGTGCGGAAGTGAGCCCTGTAAAAGTTTCTGAACCCACTTTAGTTTTGCTACGCCTGTGACACGGTTGGCTTTCAAGCTCTCCTCCAGGACGTCTCATCTTTCCGCCTTTCAGAGGAAAACCTAAATATTCTCACAATGCGCTATTGTGAGCCCAGCCCTTATCTGCCCAACCTAAACTCCTACCGTCTTAAGAACCCTGAGAGTGAACCCGGCCTTAGACAAATACCACTGCATCGGGTATCACCTGCATCTTATTCAACATGCACACATATACACTCACTCACACACACACTAACACACACACATACACACACACCCACACATACACACTCACACACACACACACACACACACACACACACACACATACGCACACACACACACACACACACACACTTACACAAATACCACTGCATCGGGTATCACCTGCATCTTACTCAACATCCACACACACACACACACACACACACACACACGTACACCAACACACACAAACGCACACACACTAACACATAGTTACTCATATACACTCTCTCTCCTTCACTTTCCCTGGCTTACACACGCACACACACACATACACATACACACACACAGACACACTTACACATAGTCACTCACATACACTCTCTATCCCTCTTTCCCTAGCATACACACACACACACACACACACACACACACATACAGTACTGTGCAGAAGGCAGTACTGCATTACTAGACATTATTATATATGTGTTTATTTTTTTTGTGTGTTAGTATAAAAGAACACATTAGAGATGTGTTCCAAATATAAATTTTTCAAAAGATTTAATTTTACAGAGACATTTTTGTATTTGGTAACATAATACTGTAAGCAATTTACTACTTTTTACATAAAAACTTGATCAAGGCTGTCTGAGATCAGAAGCAAGGAGCCAACCAAAGTCTGAACCAGAAGAACTGTGGCAAGTTCTCCAACATGCTGGGAACAACCTCCCTGCTGATTGTCTTAGTCAACGCTGTCCTGCAGTTCTATATCTCCGAGAAGTGATGCAGTATTAATGCCGTGGTGGTCAAAGAAAATATTGATTTGATTCAGTTTTGAACTAGTCTGCCAAATTACTGAAATGTAATGTAAAATGTATAGTACGTTTATTTAGGACCTTTCCTTTTTAATTATTTTTGAAAGAATCTTATCTGTACAGAATGTTATACAGGTGCCTAAGACTTTTGCACAGTACTGTACTCACACAAAATCACTCACATGCATTCTCTCTCCTTCTCTTTCACACATATACCCACACACTCTCAGGCACAGTCACTCACATACACACACTCTTTCAGACAAACACGTACACACGCGTACATACATTCACACACAAACACGCTCACCCTCTCACACACTTACACAAACACGCACACAGGCACACACACACACACACACACACACACAGGGGCCTGTAATTTGCTGGGTGTTTTTAGCTGGTCGGGAGTGACGGGCTCTTGCAGGCCCGTCACAGCAGCAGCTGCTGCTGAAACAACCTGTAGAGAGACGCTCACACAGCGAGCGGCCTCAGATGTGAATTTAATTAGCCTTCACTCAGAGTACCTCAGAGAGCAACGCTACCGGAGACAATTCACCGGAGAAAAGTCAGCTTCGCCTGCAATATTCCTTCACCTGTGTATGTGGTTAATGTGATCCATTGGTTGATAATTAACTGTACTTTGAATTAAGATTTTTTTTTAAGTTGATTTTTTTAAATGACCCTGAATTTTGCTCCTTGCTTTGTGATCGTGAGGCTTGCCTACTTGATATGTTTCAGCCGAGTATGAGCAAGACCCTGGCTTTCAAATGCATATTTGAATATTTGAACTCCTTAAAAGCTAGTTATATTTGAAAACATCACTTCACAGAACCCCTGAGAATCTTTTGACAAAACATGGCGCTAACCAAAAAAAAAAGAAACTGATTACATTTATTCTGGTGAACTGGAGAAAATAGATGTGTCTTTCAAAAATATTGGTTATCTGCTGCAGTTGTATAGGGTGTATAGGGTGTTTTTTAAAAACATTTGAGGGAGCTCACTCTTGTCTTCACCTCGAGCTGTGTGGTAACCTGCCGTCCACACGCCGCACCTGTGAGTCTGCGACTGACTGCCACAGGTGCCAACACCAGTCAGACTGCTAGCTGCCCACATCAACTGCTAGCTGCCATTGCCTGGAGAACAGCTGCAGGGCATGGCTGCATTGCTAACCCAAGGAACGTACATCTACCCTGCTGTATGCCAGCCTGACCAGCTTGAAAATGGAGCTGCACATAAGTTGGTCTGTCTGGGCATGGCCAGGCTGGTTATAAAGCTGGTCTAACTGGGTATGAGCTGGTCAACCAGCATGACCAAGCTGGTCATAAAGCTGGTCTAACTGGGTATGAGGTGGTCAACCAGCATTGTCAAGCTGGTCATAAGGCTGGTCTAGCTGAGTTTGAGCTGGTCAACCAGCATGGTCAAGCTGGTCATAAAGCTGTTCTAGCAGGTTATGAGCTGGTGAACCAGCTAGTGTTGGTAGTGTGTCTGATAGTTTGTTAGTAGTTTGTCTGTTTCAGCAGGGTACCCTACCTCAATGGTCAACTCCCAGTAATATTCAAATGATGTATTGACCAAAGCAGAATGTCCTTGTCTGTTACTATTGCATTAAATATGTCCTGCTGTGTGCTGATGCCTGAAGCATTTTCTGCAGAGAAAATGTTTCCATTTTTGTGCAGAGCGAAGAAAAATATGAGTAGGCAGGCAACTGACTGGAGATAATAAAACAGGAACTGAATAAAGTGTCTTCAGAAAGATGGAAACAGCAACCACCTGATGGAGTTTTTGTAGATCTGAAAGGTTTTGGCGAACTGAAAGCTTCTGGAGAGCTGAATAGGGCTTGCAATGTGCAAATACAGCTTTTAACTGAACTGAATAATGAATACTGAAGAAGCTGAATTTCAATGGGATCATATTTTTATGAAATACATTCAATAAATTATGAAACACTACACTAAACAATCGATTTCCAAGCATTGGAAATACAATTGAATTGAAACAATTCATTTTTTCAGGCTTCTGAACTGCTGCACAGCTGTAAAGAGTACATATGGTCCCTGTTGAATGTACAACATATCTACTCTAGAATATAATTAACGCTGGGCATTTTGTTGTGTATTGTCATTTTAAGAGCATATTCCTGGGTTTCTTTGTACAGTAAATGTCTGAGAGTAAAAAAGTATGAGTCTGAAAATGGAAAATAAGTGTAAAATAATGAGTCCCTGTTTTTTTTTCGTTAGAGAAATGAATTCATGTTCCAAGTTATTTTCCATTACATATCAAGATATTAAAAGAACAATGCAACAGATGAAAATGCTTGATAATAGGCCCCAATTAGTAGAAGAGTAAAAGAGAGTCGGTATGTATGAATAATAAAATGAAATACTAATGAGATTTCTGCCCTGAGTAAAAATGCTCCAATAAAGCCGAGTGTTCACTGACATAAGCACAGGGTATATAAGAGGATGGAGACTATATCAGGACATGAATAGCAGAGTGTGTATGTATGTGTGTGTGTGTGTGTACATGTGTGGGTTAGTGGGTATATATGTGTTTCTTTAAACAGGCAGTAGGCTTAATTCTCCTGACATTGTCTCTTTCTATCTGTATTTGATCCCTGAGCTCTAAGCTCAAGTGCACTTGGCATTAACTGGGCCACCATGCAGCTGAAACAGACAGAGAGAAAGAGTGAGAGACCGATAGACAGAGAGAGAGAGGGAGAGAGAGGAACGAGAAAGAAGTGCAAAGTGGAGGAAACCTGCGGGCGAGAATGGGCCCGCCATTTTTCGACGTGGAGACGACAGAGGCGGAAATAAAAAACAAGCCCAGGAGAACGTGAGAGGAACCCGGCGAGCTTCGCTAATCCCTCCTCAGACCGCCGTCTCTCAGGAGCGCTCCTTCTCCGAGAGAGAGAAACGTGTGCACCATTGCTGTTTGTGCCCGGGTCGCACTGTGGCTCAGGTTGAATAGATCCAGGGCTGAGACCTCCCTCCCCACAGCTCCAGAGAGCGATGGGGGTTACATAAAGGTTCAAGGACACATGAGTGGAGAGTCTATTAAACGGAAACCCCCCCCGGGTGATTGAGACGAAAGGAGAGGTGGAGGAAAAGGAGGACACTTCACCGTATCAAAGGCGGTAATGCTGTTATGAATGAGAGAGAGGCAGAGATAGAGAAAGAGAGGGAGGGAGAGAGAGAGTTTGACAGACAAGTGCAGGCAGGAAAGAGAGAGACATTGTGGAGTGTTCTGTCATCATTCGCTTTTGTGGCACCCGACCAAATCTGATATTGTGTGAATGAGACGCTGTTTGACGACAGAGTCCTCCTGATCCACCCACAGTCAGCGAGACACAGCACAGACACAGCACACACACAGAAATGTCCAGCACACAGGCACGGACTGCACACAGCTGACAGGGCAAGCACATAAACACAAAGTGCATATAGACATAGTCCACACAAATGAAATGTTGGCACAAAGAAACAGTCGGTACATAGAGGCAGTCTGTGTCATCACAGACTGAGGGCCATATTTTCAGGCCGGCGTCTGGCATGTGGCGAGCTGACATGCTGTTGATTTTGTATTTTCAAGACAATACAGTTGCCTCCGGTAATTTTGGGACTCGCCGTGCGCAAATTAAGACATAATTACCATTTGTGTTAAACAAGCAATGATCATGACATTATCATTTTTTTGGTCTGGAGGCCAGGATATATCGATAGTTAGCCTGAAATCAAATCCAGATATTTCAGTCATGCAAATAACTATGGAGAAAGTTGCATACACGACGTGTGTATGCAACATACACCCAAATGCTCATGTTCCAATCTGAAGAACATGGTTCAGTTTAGTAAGCCATATCATTCATATTAATTATTGAATTATGCATGTTAGAATTATTTTCTTTCATTTGAGCAGTAGTTCATACCGAGTCATTGACCGCTGCGATCGGCTTGGTGGCCTGTGTTACTATCTTCCCTGGTTTTATTTTGTTTTGTTAAATAAAACCTAAAGATAGTGTTGTCAGTATCAGTTTGGATTAATCGTTAAACTCTTATGGGCCTGCTGGTCCCTGTTCCCTGGTGCAGTGACACACCCAACGGGCGTGAATCCAGGCTGATCGCAGGTGAAAAGTGCAGGGTCTGCCCCGCGGTGCGATAACAAGGCGGGCTCGACACTGCGTGTTTTGGATAAGAGGGCGTGCCTGTCTGCGCCTCCCAAATTCAGATCGAGGGACCAACTACGAGTGCCAAAACGCGTTTGAGCACTCCAAATTTAGAGATAAATTTAGTACAAACTGTGTTTACCACAGGTGCACATTTAATTTTAATGTTCTCAAAGTCCCATAGTCGCACTGCACGCAACCCCACACAGAATAAAGTGTGGTCCTTGCAACCCGTGCAGAATAACACACAGTACTGGCAACCCCAGGCAGAATAACACATAATACTGGCAACCCCACACAGAATAACTTGCGGTCCTTGCAACCGGTGCAGAATAACGCACAGTACTGGCAACCCCAAGCAGAATAACACATAATACTGGCAACCCCACACAGAATAATGCACAAGAAAGACAGACATAGACCATCTCCATAGGAAAAACATTTTATTGAAAAACAATTTCCGCTTGTAACAGATCGGTGGAATGTGTGTGATTTATTCACAGCCTAGCCTTATGAGATGCAGAGCAGGACTAAAGCCAGCCACAGCCCAGTACACGCTAAAGGAATCGGGGAGAGAAACGTACAACTCAACCTTAATACTGTGTTACTTACATATCTGACCAAATAAAGACCAAAAAAAAAATAATAATAACACAAACTAAACAAATTAAATAAATATTTATGGTACACACTTATGGCACACATATGCAGCAGTTGGTTTGGCAAGGTTTTTGTTTTTTTTATAGTTTTAAACCAAATTTCAATGAAACAGTGCAAAGGGTGTGGAAGGTGGGGAGGAGGAGGAGGAGTAGTATGGGAATTCTGATGATCACTAGCTAAAATACATAGCAAAAATTCATTTTATACAAAACATCTTACTTAAGAGTTTCTTTAAAAAAAACTATCAGGTTTATCTTCATTATGTACACAAGCTGGTAACCAAAAAGTGTGATTTATTGTGGTGCCTATTTTGTTTTTCTCTTTTTCCATATCATTTTGTTTATTTACTTATTTGTTTTTAATTTATTTACTTATTTACTTAGAAAAAGGTGAATAAGGCTATCGTAACAACCAAGATTCCATGTATGATACAAACGTTAATGCATTTACAATACCTTAACTTCAGACGCACGGTGCAAATTACGGTCTAACGACCAGGGCTGACCATGAGAGCAAGGCATTTTACAGTAGCCTGAAGACACAACGCCCAGCTAACGTTCAACAGTCACAACATTGCTGCAATGTTACTTCAACGCTAGTATATAGATAAAACATCACAGCAACATTACTAGTTTGTTACGTGTTAGCAGGGTAAGGACTTCAGATTTAAAGAAACTAATAAGATTGTCATTGTATGCCCCAGCCAAAGGGCAGAACAGCAATTTTTCCCATTTTATTTTTATCTCTTCCCTAAGTAGCCTCGATCAAACGTGTTCAGTTTTCACAGTTTAACTCAAATTACGACACACAGTCATAAAAAGATACTGAAGGAAGTGACTTTGGAAAATAACGAATCAAAATCAAATGAAAAACATAACAGCATAAAGCTCACATACTGTACTTTGCTGTTATTACCAGTGGTTTAAGAACACTTTTCTTATGGATGTTTTTTTTTTCTTCGTCAAAAAAAGAAAACAAAATTGCATATTTGCAAATTCTGTAGCCCTGGACAGAGCCACAGACTCAGGTCACTGAAGGCCTTGTTTCTTGGTTGAGTCATGTGAAGGTGAGAGAGAATGAATGTGCCACCTTTTTGCCTGTTCTTCAGTCACCACCCATCCCCCCACTGTTATTTATAGTCAAGAGTTCTTGCTATTCATAATGAGTGTTATTTATTAGTTTATTTTTGTAATTCTACTTGATTATGGGGAAATAATGTTCAATGGAATTTTTTGTATGTTTCATACAAAAATAGCAGTGTTTGCACACGTACAAACACTAACATCCTCTGTCTGTCTCTCTCACAAACACACACACACACACAGAAAGGAAAAGCGCTAAAGCCACAGGGAAGCATGGGACATTTCCCATGATCCTTTAGGGCATGCTACAGTAAAGCAGTGTGGGGTATTCTGTGGAAATATTGGGCTGCACCAGTCTGTACTGCAGGTCATTCTGGCCCTCTGCAGAGCACTGGGAGGCTGGTGTATCCCAGAGTGCAGTGCATTAACTGATCTCAGCTATTTTTGGGCCCATAATATTTTTCCCATGAGCAAAAAGGTCAAAGGTGACCTCCCAATCTCTTTCTCTTCTTAGCCCTCCATTGTTTTTTAAAAGGCAGTTTAAGACATCTCTTGGGGGGAGGTGGGGGCAAACTTATGAAATTTTAAATGAAAACCTAGCTTGCATAATGTGTAATTACCATAATATATTATTAAACTTTTTCCTATCCCTCAAAAAACTCCTGTGCTCTATCCATCTATCATAAATAAAATTCTCCTCTATTTTCAAAGTTTTTGTTGAAGTCTCCACCTTGACAATGTACATCTAAATTCAATGACATGTGTAAAATTAAAAACAAAAGTGAAATTAAATGAAAATGGAGTGTAATAAAAGGAAATGGTGGTTGATTACTAATGTGCTTTACTTATTGAGGAGAGTGCTGGTCTGCCTAGCAGCCCTAAAACACAAAACATTGGTTTGCCCATTTGACAAAGGGGACAGGCTAGTACCTAGACCAGTTGAACTCACTGAACTTTGCTAGTGCTCCTTTTCCTGTTTAAATCAACTTGCGTCAGTAAGGCTAAGGCAAGGTTAATTCTTATTGCCTTCCCCACCCATTTCAGAACTCTACACTATAGAAGCACTAAAGTGTGAAGAATGTTCAGTTCTCCACACTTTAGAGGGGCACCAGGCATCTATCGATACTCAGTCTGAACCTCAACCAATCCCACGGCTCCAGAACCACCCATTGGCTGCTTTACTGTTCCATCACTGCTGCTGCAGCAGGGATTGGGCAGCACCGTAACAGTGTGATTATGACACCAGAAGTACCGGGCTACTACAACAATCATGTAATGATTCCACCCCAAAAGCCTACGGTCAACACAGAAGACAATGGACCTTCATGGAGACAGAGACAAGTACTCCTCATCATTTAACACACTGTGCTGCTTTTCTCCCAGCCTCCATTTGTCTGTGCATCTCTCTGTCTCTCTCTCCCTCCTCTTGTTTCTGTCTGCTTTTCTTTCGTATTTTCTTACCTTTCCGAGGTGAATCATTTGAGTCTAAGTGACATATAATCCCTCCACACAAAAAGAGAACAGCCCAACCTGAACTTCCAGTATTAAAACAGTTGGCAAGTGTTCAACACATAAACGGAAAAAGAAAAAAACATTTTTTTTTTTTGTTTGTTTTGTTTCTGAAAACCCTTTCAAGACTTCAAGTAACAACAGCGAGGAAAAATGTATGCTACCGACTGGGATGGTGAGAAATCAAGGGGGGATAAAAAGAAAAACTGAAGCCAAAATGCTTATTTAAAAAGTCCAATAGAGCAAATAAGCGCGTGAGTGTGCGCGTGGGTGTGTGACTGAGCGAGTAGGTGAGTGAGCCAGTATGCGAGTTACCGAGTGAGAGAGTATGTCCGTGAATAGGTGAGTGACTGCGTGACTGAAAGAGCGAGCGAGTGGTTGAACGAGTGAGCACGTGACATCAGGAATAAGTGAGCGGTGGAGAGAGCGCTGTCGGAGGGTAGGACAGCGGTGTGCCCAGAGCCCGTTGTCCATGTCCAAGAGTCAGTCTCTCCTTATTTGCTGTTAATCCCAGGAACGTCTCCGGCGTGCGGAGAAGGCGGAGAAACAATGGCTGAAATGAGTTCATGGTCGGCCAGTCCTCTCGTTATCTCTCTCTCCTCCTCTTTCTCCCTCGTTCGCTCTGTGCTATCCCGTTCCCAGGCAGTGGAGTCCATTTAAGTGAGAATCCTCGGGGTCAAGTGCGGGGGGTCGCTCGCCTCCCCTCCCCCCTTTCCATGGCGCCTACACCCCTCCTGGCACGGTGGGCCAAATCCGCTGTAGCGCACCAGCAGGGAGCTCGCACACACACACACACTAACACACACACACACACACACGCTCGCTCACGCAGCACCCTTCCATGGAGTCCACTGGAATCCTAACAATTAAGTTCCTCAATAACGGCAACAACAATTATCATAATAACAATAATAATAAGAACGGTGATAATAATAAAAAAAAACATTAGCCCAGGACGCGTGCGCCGGTCTCCCGAGGCGACAGTTCAGACCTTGTAGTAGATGTTGGCGGGGCTCTGAGGGGGCATCTCCTGCACGATGTAGACGGGATGTCCGTAGTCCCCGCTCACCTTCTCGTAGTGTGGGCAGAAGACGCTGTCTGCAGTCCTGAGCGGGATGATGATGTCGCTGGGCTCCGAGCCGTTGTTGTTGCCCCCGGCGCTGCCGCGCTTGGGCGTGGCCAGCGTGCTGAGTGACAGCGTGGCCGAGTGCTGGGGCGAGTGCTTGCGGTGCCGTCTCCGGTACTTCAGCAGCAGGAGCACCAGCATGACGATGATGACGATGAAGATGACGCTGCCCGAGGCGATGCCGGCGAAGAGGGCCACCTCGGAGCCGATGATGCTCGACGGCTTCCCGCCCTTCCCCTCCGAGTCGGCCTCCCGCTGGGACGCGTCTGCGGAGCACGGATAAACAACGATGAACAAAGCGTGTTCCTAAAACATTTCAGCTACACTGGCTAACGTTAATGCTTAATTAGTTAAGCATTAACTGATTAATTAACTGGTTTTCTCATTCCACTATAAATTGGCATGCAGTAATGTAGTTGTTCATTATCAAACATCTGAAACGTTAAGCTGTTCAGCTTTGTTTCTGTATTTGTACATCATACATGCATGCTAACAACTACATTAGTTCATGCCAATTCATATTGGAATGAGAAAACCAGTAAATCTATCTGTTAATGCTTAACTAATTGTACGTTTATCCTATAGTTTGCTAATGTATAAATATTCATGTAACTAATACATTAGTTAGGAGTTAAAAAATACATTACCAAATGCAAAGTGGATTTCATGCTTTATTAATGCATTTGTAAATCATTCATTGATGTTAACCGCTACAGCCAATTCAGTGTTACCAAGAAATGTTGTATTCTTCATCCAAAAATGGCAGTGTTTGCACACACACAAAACTCTCTCTCACTCTCACACACACACACACATACACATACACACACACAAAGGAAAAGAGCTAAAGCGACAGGGATACAATGAAAATTGAGAGAGGGAGAGAGAACTCAGGTATTTTCCTTGCTTTATTGTTAATGTTATTGTTACTGTATTATTGCGTGACTGGACTCAAATCTCAGTTCTCAGGTCTGATTTCAAGGTGAGGCACTGTGGTTTCAGCAAGCTACTACTCCTGAGTTATATTTAACCAGTGCCTGGATCAGAGTGTCTGCAAAATGCTTAAATGTAATGTAATAAATAGATATTTGTGAGGCTGCCTGTTTTCTGCTTGCTATTTTAGCACATGCATAGCGGTCTAAGTGCATTCCTGTCATGCAAATAAGGCCAAGAACCTGAGCTGAAATCAACTGAGGGAGAGAGAGACAGAGAGAGAGAGACAACAACGAAGAGCAGGAGTGAAAATGTACCTCTACAGAGGATGTGAGGACATAATGAACAAACAGAGAAGAACACACACACACGTACACACACACACACGCACACACATGCACACACACACCAGTGCCAGTGCAGTCCCGCACCGAACTATCACCACACTCACCGTGTTTGTCGCCCACGTCGTTTTCCTTGTTGACGGACTCCTTCCCCCCTCCCTCGGGGTGTTTCGGGGGGTACCTGGTGGGGTAGTCTTTGGGCGATATGGGATCAGTGGGACCTGAAGAATCCAGATAACACATAAACACATAAATGAGATGCTACGGCAAGGTCGTTCCACCTTTACAAAACGGGGGTTTCCGTTTAATGGCACCTTACACCTCATTGTCTATCCCCTGACCTTTTTTTTTTCTACGGTTTGCATTCACCCACTATGACCGTCAGAGAATTACCTCAGCAGTGACGGTTAATTGACATATTAATAATCACCGTTGTTGTTAACGATGAGAGAAATGATGCAGAATAAACACTTTTCTGGAAGTGCCTGGCATCATTAGGTCCATAAGTCTTTAGTCTGTGTTAGTAAAGCCTACCCTAAGATATCACATCCACTATGTACCACCAACCAGTATACTGTGCATGAATGTGCGTGCGTCCATGTGTGGATAAGGAACACATTTAAATATTTGATATAGGCTGTTTGTTTTCCTTTTATTTATGAATATATGAATTATTACTTACTCTGTCCCACTTTCATGACAATCTTCATAGACTTGGTCTTGCAGACTCCTCCCTCCTGGTTTTCCAAGCCCTCCATCGTGCCATTAGAAGTAGCTGAGGAAGACAAAGACAAAATAGCCGTCACCACTAGCACCCACACAGTGTTAAAACTGATGGCTAGGTATATCGCTCTGTAAAACAGGTATCCCATAGGTGCAGCCACATCTGTGAGTGTGTCTGTAGAGAGTTATTATGTATAGCTTTGCTGGTAACACTTTACAAGGTTCCATGAATTGGCATGAATTAATGTAGTTATTAACTAACTATGACTGAGAAGTTAATCTGTA
This sequence comes from Conger conger, assembly GCF_963514075.1. Classification (NCBI taxonomy): domain Eukaryota; kingdom Metazoa; phylum Chordata; class Actinopteri; order Anguilliformes; family Congridae; genus Conger; species Conger conger. Next base: position 33,571,306 of record NC_083762.1, on the reverse strand, counting down.
CAGCACTGCTAATGTATTTGTACATCATTAATTCATGTTGATAACTACATTAGTTATTGCCAATTCATATTGAAATGTAAAAAGTCAGTTAATGTATTTGTCGCTGGTTAACTAATTAGAAGTTCATCCTATGGTTTGCTAATGTTTAAATATTATGTAACAAATACGTTAGTTAATGCTTAATTAATGTATGTTGTTCATCATTAATTAATGATAACAACTAAATTAGTTAATGCCAATTTATGAGTGAGACCGCTTTGCTTTACACACACAGAAGAAGAGGAGCATTCTTTTTTTTCTGGCTGTGTGTGGCAGCCGACACAAAACACACAGAAACGCTGCTGCCCTGTCCAATTACAGAGGTCGTCGGGTCAGGAAGAAGACCGTTAAATACACAAATAGATAACATGCATTTAGACTCCATAATCCAAACCCATTCCTTATACACGCTCCCTAATAGCCCTGGTCTAAAATCAAACTATGACCAGCTTGAAATACCAGCTACCCGCTGTTTCAAAACCTAACTTGAGCTGGTCAAAACCTGTTGAGTATGGAGCTGGTCTGAGCTGGTCAACCAGCCACCAGCTGTTTCAAAATGTAGATTAAGGTGTTTTTTCAGCAGAGAAACGTTGATTGTGGACACCCCAAAACTCCCAATGCACGTACTCCAAAGGAACAAGAGTAGCCGCATGTTTAGACGGAGATTAAAGGCACACTGCTGTAAAAAGGGTACAAAGAGGCAGGGGGTCACAGGGCCTAAGTCCGTCCGTGTGCGTTACCATGGCGAAGGAACACTGTTGTCCCACTCGCACACTCTCACCTACAACACTTACGGGCGGAAAAGAAAGGGGGAGAGAGCGAGGGGGGGAAGCAGCTGTCATAGACAGAGAGCTGGTGACAAAAACAGACCAAAAGAGTGAAAGGGGAAGGGCTAGAGCGCGAGACGCACACACAGAAAAGGGGGGAAGACCTGCTGCCTCCGTGTGTCCAAACAGCGTGATCTTTATTCACTTAAGTCATCAAACGACACCCTGGTGACAGAGCAACACGTTTCCTCTGCTGCCAGAGAGACGGAGAGATGGAGAGACACAAGGGAGGAAAGAGAGGGATGAGGAGCGAAAGAACGTCAGATGGTGAAGACGGAAGGAGTGAGGGAAGGAGTGGAGTGGAGGGGAGGGAAGGAGTGGAGGGGAGGGGAGGGTGGAACGGAACGTTTCCTTCCTGATGTGCTCTACTGGCATAAACTGCAACGGCAATTATCACCCCCTCTAAAAGCCACATACAGCTGCCAGCCAGACCCTAAAGCCAGACCAACTCATCCTTTTAGCACACCTGAACACAAACTCACAGGCCCACGCAGACACACGCATTAACACACATACGCACACGCGCAAAGGTTCACACTCACCCACCATTCCCCCTCCAACCACCTTAAGCACACCTGAACACAAACTTAAAGAGGGAGATGGGAGCCCAATTCAGGGACTGAAGATCCTCCCATGTCGATATTGTTATGTTACAGCACTGCACAGGGAACCATAACGTGAATAACACTGAAAAAACTCCTTTAGCGGCCTGACCCCAGGCCTGACCCCGGCAGACCTTGCAGGGCCCCGGGACCAGGGCTCCTCCGCAGTGTACAGTGAACCACAGAACAACACAGGACTCAGCAGAAGACTGGGCCAGACATATAGGCTAATTCACGGACTCAAACTGTCGCGGCTAACGTTCCTGCTGACTGTCAGGAAGCGAGCAGACTCGCAATGAGCTCCTGGAGGTGAAGCGGGAGAAGAAGAATAAGCAAAGAGAGCAGGGGATGCTGGGACAGCTCGGCGGAACAGGGGTAAATTCCTCCACAGCTTATCGCCCATTAACGCACACAGCACCCCAGAGGGTAATAGAACTTTGTTGTAAGAGCGTTTCCCGACTACTGCGAAACCATCTGACTTCCCTCCTCCCGGCTATGACAAACGCGCAAAAAATAGAAAAGGGAAAGCGGGGGGAAAAAAGTAGAGAAAATGAACACATTTTCTAAGAGGTGCGAAGTGCGGAAATGAGGGAGTGCGAATATTTCTCAGACCCTTCGGATAACAGATGATAATTGTACAGCGTGTTTTAAGGGCAGTTTTAAAATGGATGAGGTACGAGGGGAGCTTTATTTCCCCGGCGCCTGCGTGTGTGGCCATGTTCTTCGCGTGTGCCGATTAATAACCTCCCCCACCTCCCCCCGGGTGGGCTGTGCGAGGCTGAGCGAACGTGTGGGGCCTCCGAGATCCCGCCAGTCAGAGAGATACAGGCAGAGCTGAGCGCTGCTGCCCCTAGAGGTGGAGTGGGCTCACTGCGCCCTCTCTGTCTCCCCTACCCCCCCTCCCCTCCGCTCTCCTCCCATCAGGTCAGTAGCAAGGGTCTAATGAGATGCGAGGGTTTAGCCGCTGTCAGGCTGCCAGACGCTCTGGCCTGCATTCCCTCGCCACCGAGCGGAGACAGGCGCCTTGCGGCCTAACCACCCCCCCCCCCCTCCCCCCTACACCCCCCTCCCTCCCCGTGCCCCCGTGTTAAAGCCCTTTCATCAACCGGAACAGAATTAAAAAGCAGGTGCCTCCCAGCACTCCCTGTAAACCAGCTTGAAAAATCAAGCCCTCATTGGTGAGGTTTTTTTTCCTTACTCTCTCCCCACCCCTCTCTCTGTTTTGTCATTTTCTTTTGTCCAGCCAGTCGACGTATACAATAAAAATAAACATTGAATGAATGATGCAGCACACTCAGAAACAAATACATTTGTATTTCGCCGTGCTGGTTTTGTGAACAAGCGTCTCTCTCCCGCTCTGCCTTTCTCCCTCTCGCTCGCTCTCTCTCTCTCACTTTCTCAGTTGTTGGAGAGTTCCTGTTTTTCCACACGCCAACAAAGAGCAAAGCTTCTTATAACCTAGTGTGTGTTTGCATTTATATATTTCATTAATCCTTGCAAATCTGTTGTGCAACACCAGTTTATAACCCCCCTCCCTCACACATACAATGGCATGAAGCTCCTCTGATCCAAGTCAAATGGGAAAATAAACACTTTTAATCTCTGCATCTCTGGCTGTCTCTTTCTGCGTCTTTCTGTTAAAGTCAGTCCGTCTGTCTGAAATTATGTCTAAGGACCATCCAGCCGAACCAGAAGGTTACAGGTTCTGTTCTCTCCTGAGCAGATACTAGGAGCAACATGCGTCGACTGTGTCGTTAAATATGCAGCTCTGTAAATATATACACCCCCTATAAATCACCATGCATTAAGGCGTCTCAGGGGAAAGATTACCACACACACACACACTCATATGTGCACACACCATACACACACACGCTCACATGTGCACACACGTTGTACACACACACACGTCCCATACATGCATGATACTCTGGGACTCCCCACGCTCTCCCTCTTCTGTACACCTGAAGACAGTTTTTTTTACACCAACGTATTTGCTCTCTGTCTCGCGTTGCTCACACTGGCAAACAAAATAGGACTTTGCCCTCTCCTGAAGGGAAACTGGACTTTCTTGATTTTTTCTTTTATTTTGAAAAATATCCGCAGGCTGTGTTTTTAATCTTGCTTTCCCCACTGCAGAGCAGGAACCAGGTCGCTTTTATATTTATTTCCCCAAGACAGAGCAGGAACCCGGCTAGAATGAGCTAAAGCCACTGCTGGCAGACCTTGGCAGACCCACTGTTTTTTTTTCTCCATCATAGCACGGGCAGTAGAGCATTGCGTCACACGGAAGGGCAGTGTCAAAGCTGTTCACCAGGATCATCAATGGGGGAGAGGGCCATTGTGACTATCTGTGTGCCCATAGCAGCAGGGAAGCTACACGGTTTCCCCGCCCCGCCCGCAGCCTGTTTGACATTGCACCGCGTTACATTAATGTAGCAGACGCCCTAATCCAGAGTGACTCGGAATGCGAGAGAATAACAGACTAGCGCCGGGTAGCATTAACGAACATACCTGACGTGAGTCAACACCACAAGGAAACCGAAGGAGAAACTATAAAGGAGAAACAATGGAAACCCCTGGAAGGTTCAGCTGAGCCATTATGGCTCTACAAAGACGGAAAAGGGGCTGTTAGCAGCAAACGTGTTTTCCGTAATTAGACTGAAAACAAGAAAGTTTGCGTTCTAAGTGAATTAGCCTCCTGGAAACCCAGCAGAAAAGAGAAAAGGCTATTCACTTTTGATATCATGCAAGTGTCTTGGGTGACAAAAACATGTTGCAGTGAAAATCCCAAAATTATCTCTATTATTATGTGTTTTTACTGAATGTCCTTGTGGTGTAGGTTACAGCATAGTAGAAAATGTGGTTCTTGAGATTAAGATCAGAGTCTTATGTCCCTTTACAGGGCACAGAAATGAGTTGGCAGGCCTTAGGAGGTTAAGGCTGCTGGCTTGGGTGTTCACAAATAAGCCTTTGGCAAAAGAACTTGAATGCCTAACCTGTCTTGCTCTACGACCCACCCAGTCTTTCTGCTCAGGGCAATATTAAGAGAAGATAAAGGGAGAGAGAGAGGTATAGAGGGAGCAAGGAACTGACAACATCAAACTCGAAGTGAAAGGAAAAGAGAGAAAAACAGACACGGGAGGTTAATTCACAGCCACAGTGAGGAGAAGAGAGCGAAAGAGACTGAGAGTAAGGGTAACACACGTCAATAAAACATTATGAATTGATAAAGTGTCATTGACAGAGATAGAGCTTGGGAGTTCATTCACAGCCGGAGCGAGAGGAAGAGAGTGAGAGAGAGAGGGGAAGAGAGTGATTGAAGTGAGGGACGGAGAGCCTTTCTGCAGGCCGTGTCACTGCACTCTCTGCCCTCCATCACTCAAATGTCACGGAACATTCTGGACTTCTCTCTCTTATCCTTACTCACATAGCTATCTCCCCGCAGCCAGCACTGAGTCGCAATCGGCCCATCTGTATGAGTGTGTAT